>NW_021634192.1:0-491777 GCF_004799145.2 Neltuma alba | reverse complement strand
ATCAAACTCTTCAAGTCAATTCCTCGTTTAGTGCTCTGAGTGGAATTATTGAATTAATTTTGATGGATGACTTGACATTTTGGGCCGCCACAAACTCATTTTGTTGGGCCTCCAATATGACCATATGCATACACATATATCATCATCATCATCACATCATCATCCAACACACACAGATATATGAACCATCGGAGATCAATATCAGACAACTTTAACGTGAAGAAATTGGAAAACTCCAGAAAACTTCATCAGTGCCAACATCCAAATACAAGTGGCACAGTCAATGGTCCTAAGGTTATTACTCCCAATCCTTCTTTATAAGTTATAAATAATTAAATTATATAAATCAAGAAATTAATTAAAATTAGTTAAAAATAACAAGCGAGTAAAAAATATTTTTTTAAAATATATCATCCAAACAGATTTTTTTTTGTTCTTAAAACTTGTTACCAAACAAGCCCTAAGGTAATATATGATATTGCATCCATAACTTATCTGGAGATTGATAAAGTTAATAAATTATTTTAAAATATTTATATTTATCGTTTTTCTTCAAACCAATTTGACTCATTTATAAATGATATATAATCTAACGAGAGATGAATATTTTAGAGAAATTATGTAACATGTGTTATGGTTATGTAGTCTAATAACTTTCTTAATTATCCAAATTAGTCAATTATGTCTTATACTAAAAACTGTAGATAATATTGATGATAAGTTAAGAACAAAGAATGCTAAATTGGAGGATGAAAAATGCAGGGCTAATGAATCTTGAAGAAGATATTTTGGAGCTACATGAAAGCTTTCAATTAAAATTAAAACAAACCCTTCAACTAGTTTTTATATTTAATTAGAAGTAAAGGCAGCAGTTGATAAGTTGAGTGGGGGCAAAGATGGCACTATAAATTTGATTGGTTTTTCTGCAATAATACTCACTGGATGCTATTCATCTGCTCACCAAAGCTGCTCATCATTTTGGGACTTGGAAATTGACCATCGCTTAGTCATTTTCTCTTACGGGAATAACTTCAGTACGTAGACATGTCAAACCCCCTAAATTTCGATTTTAATTTTCTTGATCCTCTAAAATACTATTAATTTTCTTTCAATCCTGATGGGTTTCATTCCCCTAGTTAAACTCCAATTGTGCTGCATATATGAGAAGAAATAGTTTAAGTATAAAATGTGAATATACAAAATCTCTTGATCGAAATATATAGTTTTCTTGATTAAAAAGAAAATAATCTCTCTTATTAAATATAAAAACTAGTTAGAGATTCAATTCAATAGATGAAAATGACTTACTTGGTAGGGAACATAAGTTAATTAGCAAAAATTTGGAAGATGAGCTGTAAAACGTCAATGATTGAATTGTCATTCTAAATGGGAGCAAGTTAGAGCTTCAGTTGCAACCTTAAAGTCTTTCTAAGCTAGTAACATTTTCATTGTTTCTCAATCTGAGGTGGTTTAGAATAAAATAAAGAAATGAATATACACACATATGAATTAATCCCACTTTGTTGACTAGGCCTCAAATATCAGCATTTAATTAATAACCGGTCATCTTATAGCCTTATCAACACCATTACCCTATATTCATCAATTTAGTGATTAAAAATATGATCATTAACCTTGTAACCATATTAAAGTATATGGGCACGATATAAATTGTATAAATATTCCAACACACGCACACACACAAAGATAAACATGCAGTGTCAAGGAAAAAAAAAGAAAGAAAAACAAACCGGACTAGCTGGTTCAGCCATAAAACTAGCCAATAGTTGATTTGGTTTGAATGTTAAATCAGTTATAAAATAAACCGATATCAACCTGGTCAAATTAGGGGTGAATAGGTGATGAACAGACTAGACAATTATAGTGCTATTGGTCTTCTTCTTCTTTGTTTTTTCCTTCAACTCCTAATATTTTAGTCACTATAAATTTTAATGAATTCTAATGATGACTTGATATAATTGATTATTACTTTAGTTATTGAAAATTGTTACTACTAGAAAAAAAGACTTTTAATGTCGCAAAATAACGGCGGTTAAGCAGAAAAACGACGTGGAAAAAAAGGCAGTGGCATTTTTGTAAATAAGTTGAATAGGTTTATTTTCCACGGTGGTTTTTTTGGAAAGTGTGTCCTTTACCCTTCTCCGCGTCGTGGTTCGTCATTTTCGTTCTCCTTTCATCAGTGCGCCGTGGTCCCCCTCTGTCCCACCACTGATAAAAAAACTGCCATTCCCGCCACTACCCCACCGTTTAAACTCCTCTATTGAGCTTGTGGTGCCTTGCCGCCGTCCGCCGTCGTTCAAACGCCCCTCATTTCGCATCATTCTTTCTTGGCTGTGTCCCCTCTGTCCCATCACCGAAAAACTACCATTACCGGCCATACCCCCCTATCCCACCATTTAAACTCCTCCATTGAGCTTGTGGGCCATCCGCCGCCATTCAAAACGCCCTCATTTCACATTTGAATCTTCTCTACTCTGTGAGTATCCTCTTCTTTCATTCTTTTCAATTTTTCTTGGTTTGTTGAATGTTTTGGCCATGAAAATTTGTTATATATGAAATGGGTTTGTTAGTTTTACATTGTAGTTGGCTTGTATTGTTCATTTTGCATTTTTTATGTGGTTGAACAGTTGATTTGGTGGGCATTGGATGTGAGAAAACCTTAATTCCTTCTTATATACTGTATTAGAAACATGTTTAAATGTTTGTTTAGCGTTGATTAGTTGTGAAGTTTTTAAATTTTTTTATAATTTTGATATTTATTTCGAATTTTTGGTAATTTTTTTGTAATAAATATAAGAATTTAGTAATAAATAATCTGTTTGTTATTTTGTGTTTTTTTCTTCGTTATGAATTTTGATTGATAGTAAAGTGTTGTTTAAATAATCTGTAGAACAATGGATCGTAGTTGGATGAAAGCTAAGAGAATTAGCAAGGAATATGAGGATGGGGTTGAAAAGTTTCTTGATTTGCTCAGAAAAATGCCCCTAGTAAAAGAGATGGATTGTACTATTGTCTTGTGTCAAATGTTTAAACAATAGTTGACGGAGTATTTCTGAGATAAAAGAGCATCTTATCTGTGATGGGATAAATTTGAGGTATACAAATTGGATATGGCATGGAGAAATTAGAAAGACTACACTGTCTGCAAATGAGAAGGTTGTGAATGAAGACTTTGGTGATAGAATTTAGGATATTTTCGTGATATAAGGTCTGAATCCTCTACACAGTTCTCTTCCACCTTTGAAACTTTTGTAGTGATGCAGAGACACCTTTCTACCCGGGGTGCAAAGATGATTACACAAGGTTGACAACCGTATTGAAACTGATGAATTTGAAGGCAAGAAATGGTTGGACCGATGCTAGTTTTACGGAATTGCTTGAATTGCTGAGTGATATTCTTCCAAAGGGAATTCACTTCCGAAATGAATGTATGAGGCAAAAAAGATTTTGTGTCCGATGGGTTTGGAATATGAGAAGATACATGCGTGTCCAATGACTGCATATTATTCAGAAATGATTATGAAGGGTTGAATAAGTGCCCTAAATGTGGGACTTCAAGATACAAAATGAAGAAAGATGATGGTGATTATAATGAGATGACCAAAGGTTCTCCTTTGAAGGTTCTGTGGTATCTTCCAATAATACCACGATTTAAGCGTCTATTTGCTAATGCCACAGATGCAAAGAACTTGAGATGGCATTTCGATGAGAAAATATGTGATGGAAAGCTTCGTCACCAGTAGATTCTCCTCAATGGAAAACAATAGATCAAAAATTTCCTCAATTTGGTGGCGAGCCAAGAAACCTTCGGCTAGGGCTTTGTACGGATGGAATTAACCCATATGGTAATCTTAGTAGCACACATAGTGCTTGGCTAGTGCTCCTCATAATTTACAACTTGCCTCCTTGGTTATGTATGAAAAGAAAGTATATCATGCTATCTTTGATGATCTCGGGGCCAAAACAACCAAGAAACGATATCGATGTGTATTTGGCACCTTTGATTGAGGATATGAAGAAATTATGGGAGGAAGGTGTTGATGTGTTTGATGCATATAAACAAGAGACCTTCAATTTACGTGCCATGATCTTCACCACGATAAATGACTTTCCAGCATATGGAAATTTGTCAGGATACAGTGTTAAGGGGCATAAAGCATGCCCAATATGTGAAGAAGGCACCCACTATATGCAACTTAAACATGGCAGGAAGACAGTATACCTTGGTCACAGAAGGTTTCTTAGTCGGTATCACCCTTACCGTAGATTGAAAAAGGCATTTAATGGCTCACAAGAATATGAAATGGCTCCAAGACCATTAACTGGAGAAGAAAGTTTATCAGCGGGTGGAGGGAATTAATGTGGTCTTCGGTAAGAAGAAGAAGAAGACTGCTGGTGAGAGAAATATATGGAAAAAAGATCTATCTTTTTGATCTTCCATATTGGCAAAGTCTTGATGTGAGGCATAGTCTAGATGTGATGCATGTGGAGAAGAATGTATGTGAGAGCCTTGTTGGTACACTTTTGCATATAAGTGGAAAGACTAAAGATGGAATCAATACAAGACGAGACTTAGTCGAAATTGGAATAAGAAATGTCCTTCACCCACAAGAAAGAGATGGTAAGAGGGCTTATTTACATCCAGCTGCGCACACATTATCAAAAGAAGAGAAAAGAAGTTTCTGTGGTTTTGTCAATAGTATTAAGGTGCCACAAGGTTATTCTTCTAATTTAAGCAAACTTGTTTCAATGCAAGATTTGAAGATAACGGGAATGAAGTCTCATGATTGTCATGTGTTGATGCAACAATTACTTCCACTTGCTATTCGAGGCATTATGAAAACCGATGTGAGAAATACTATTACAAGACTTTGTATGTTTTTTAGTGCCATTTGCAGCAAAGTCATTGATCCTGCTGAGTTGGATGAATTAGAAAATGAAGGTTATGTGATCCTCTCTCAATTGGAAATGCATTTTCCTCCATCATTTTTTGATATTATGGTCCACTTGATAGCTCATCTTGTGCGAGAGATAAGACTTTGTGGCCCTGTGTGTTTAAGATGGATGTACCCTTTTGAGAGATACATGAAAATCCTAAAATAAAAGGGTACTCTAAGAATCCTTATCGGCCTGAGGCATCAATTGTTGAGAGATATGTAGCTGAGGAGGCAGTTGAGTTTTGTAACGCATATCTTGATAGGGTAAAGGCAGTTGGTCTTCCTCAATCTCGACATGATCAGGGGAGAAGAAGCAAGGGAACACGGGGTGTCATAGTGAGGTCTATGTCAAGAGAAGTTGTAATGCAGGCACATCTATACATTTTAAACAACACGAATGAAGTTTTGCTTACTTAAATGCTCACAAGAATATGCTGAGGAACTTGAATCCAAGAAAGAGTATATGCAACTAGCTAATGAACATAATAAGTCATTTGCAGAGTGGTTCAAGCGAGAAGTGTTAAAAGATGGCAATCCTTCTGAGACAATACAGAGGCTAGCTGCAGGGCCTTCTTTTGAGGTTTTGTGTTGGGGTGGATATGATATAAATGGTTATTCTTTTTACACAAAAACCCAAGACGATAAGAGTACTATGCAGAATAGTGGGGTGATGGTAGTAGCGGAAGCCATGCATTTTGCTAGTTCTAAAGACAGAAACCCAATGTTGGCGGCAATGTCCTATTATGGAATAATAGAAGAGATATGGGAGGTTAGTTATACCAAGTTTAAAGTTCCCGTCTTCAAATGTAAGTGGGTTAATAGTAATGTTGTGCAAGTGGATGAAGAATTTGGATTTGTTTCGGTCGATCTTGAGAGGTTTGGATATGGAGACGAGCCATTTATTTTGGCAAGTCAAGCAAAACAAGTGTTCTTCGTTCCCGATCTAGCAAAAAAAAATTGTCTATCGTGCTTCAAGGTAAAAGGCAAGGAGTTGGTGGAGATGATGGTGACTTAGAGCTTAATCTTGATGAAACCCCGCCTTTCACAGCTACTCGACCTAAAGCAGTTGAATTAGATTTGGTAGATGATGACTATGCTGTTAGAGATGATCATTGTGAAGGAATTTGGGAGGATAATCGTTGTAAGGCTTAAATGAATTATTTGATTTTTTTTTTGCTAAATATACTTAATATATATGTTTTATATTAACTTGATATTTCTTATTCTTACATTTATTAATTCGTGTTCTTTAAACAGGAAATGGACGGATCGGTCAACAGGGTTCTGGTGACGACAGCTCTTTTACTAGCCGGAGAAAGGGTAGAGGGCCAACCCGTATAAGGCATTTAGCTTTACGTGATGAGAGCACACAGCCTATGAGGATTACAGTGGAGTTTGATGATGATCTGAAGCCTATAGGAAAGGCTGGGGCTCAATTTACTAGTTATGTGGGTTATGTCGCACGCAGTAAGATTGGCATTGACATTCCTAGCTGGAAGAAGGTGGACAAAGATTTGAAAAAAAACATTTGGGAGGATATATTGGTATATTGTGCATTGTTTTCTCTACTTGTTTCAATTATAGTTGCTTATTTACTTTATAACTCTATGCTATTATTGTATTGCAGCTGACATTTGATATTCTGCCACTGAGCAAATGAGAGACCGTCTGTTTAAGCAACTTGATGAACGGTGGAGGGATTTTAAGGCCACGCTTACAAAACATTATATTTGTGGAAAAAGAAAGGGTGAGCATCCTAAGGAACGATATTCATTTATTAGTGACGAGGCATGAGAGAGTTTTGTGAAGCAACGTGAAAAACCTGCATTTCAGGTTGGTTTCTTCAAACTTAATTTTTAATCAGGTCATATTTTATTTAACTAAACTAACTTTGTCGAATTGTTTCATTGTCATAGGCATTGAGTTAGAAGAACAAACAAATATCTGAGCAGAATGTATACCCACATACCATGTCTCGTGCAGGGTATGGTGGGTTGGAAAGAAGTATGATGGAGGAACGGATGAAGAATGCACAGATGGCTGCTGCTTCAGATCCTACTGGCTACATTCCACCTATTGAGCGTTCCTTCTCGCCAAGAAAAATGGAAGGCGGCGAGGATTAAAAAGGGTCAATACATTACTCCACAGTTTGCTGTTGTTGCTGAGAGGATTGTAAGTAATATTTAAGAATTATGCTTCATTAATTTTTTTTTCAATTATCTTAAATTGAATTTGTTGCTTTAATGATACAGGATACACTTGAGGAGCAATTATCTCAAGGTACATTCATCCCTCAAGGAGGATGGATATCTTGGCCACTGCTATTGGAAAGGTTGACCATCCCGGAGAGTCAGAGGGACCCCTAAAGGGATTGGTATTAAAGAATTGTTTGGCTCTGCTTCACGAAGAAGCACTAGATCATCTCTGCTAACATGGTATCTAAAGAGGAGCTCGACCAACGACTACAGGAAGAAACAGAGAGAGTTTGAGCTGAACTAAGTCAACAACACATGGCAGAGATGCAAAAGATACGTGACAAATTCGATGCCAAGTTTCAACAGACTCTGATGATGATGGGTATGAGCGGATTCCAGATGCCCGAGTATCTGAACCTTCCCAGGTAATAATCACACATCTTTTTAAATCTTCTAAAGATTCATTTGATCCATTTAAACTTATTTAATGTTCCTTAACTAATTTCATATTATGTTCAGGGTTCACCTGTGATAAAAAGCGGAAAGGGCAGTAATAATCAGACACAGCAACTGACAGTGTCTGACCCTGACCCTAGCCCTGACCCTGTCGAAGACAATGGGATGCCGTGTTCTCTCTATGTGGATTATGAAAATTCACCTGTTCATGTTGCTAGTGGTCGAGCATTCATGGGCACAACGATTCACGGCAACAAAATTCCGAGCAATCAAGCAAGGGTGACAGTGGAGAGAATTGTTCGTGGTCAGGGGGTACACCAGTGCCCAATCCTACTGATGAGGTTCGACTCTTGGCCCAAGCTAAAGGACATTTCATTTTGTGGCCAAAGAGACTTATTGCAAAGCCAATGGTGGAGAAGGCGCAGCAACAAAGAAGGCCACAACGAGCGCATCATCAGATCCTGTACTCTTGCTTCCTGGTGATGTTGCGCTTATGTATTCCAGTTTGGAGGTTCTTCATTCCATGGTGCCAAACATGGATAAGCCTATGACTTTAAGATGCCGTTGGGGATTGTGGGTTCAGATATAACATACGACTTCACCATTGACAAGAGGGACCTCGTTCAGTTCCTCAACTTTGAGGAGCTTGATATAGTCTTCATGCAACTCGCTATTTTGTAAGTTACAATATTTTCTTATTACATATTATACTTCATGCATGTCCTAATGTTTTTTACTTGAACAACAGGCACTTTAATCAAATCTGTCGAAACGGAGGACTTGAAGGAACATATGGCTTTATGTGTCCTCAAAGGGTGCAGAAAGAATTTAATATTGTGGAAGCAAGGTCAATCTACATTATGACCACAATGACTCAGACCAGAAAGCCAATATATTTGCACCTTACGTGGAAGGATAAGTGTATTATTGTATTTGAGATATACAAGTTGTATGTGTCGGTATAATTAACATGGTTTGTCTTTTAGTTATCATTGGACTCTAATTGTTTGTGCCCCTTTTGACAACAAAGTTTACTGGTTCGATTCACTCTATGGAAGTCCATCCGAAGAAACCAAAGATGTCATCGACACGTTAGTTTATATTTATATATTTATTACTTGTGAAGTTTATAAAAACATGCTCTAATATCATTTTCTCTTATACTATTGATAGGGCTTTTCATACTTTTAATGTTGTGGCGATTAAACAAAATAGACAAGCACCAACATGGATTCTTCCAAAGGTATATGTTGTTTTAAACTAATTTTAAACATTTTGGATGAATTAAAGTTAATGTTTATAATCAATAATGTCTAATATTCAATTTTATATCTTATTTTTTTAGTACCGTTGTCAACAAGGACATGTTGAATGTGGATATTATGTCATCCGCTACATGAATGACATAATTGAGACAGGAACGACTGAGAAATTAGACGAGGAGGTAAAGATGAGTTACGTTGCATGACGTTTTCAATTCATTTCACATTTTTGACTAAGTTTACTAAGTTATTTTTGATTAACAGATATTTCAAAATACTGCGCCATATCTCATGGATGACATCAACTTGATGAGGGACACTTTGTCAATAACATTGGTACAAACTATTGAAATTTAGCTTTCAAATAGTTAGGTCATTTCTCAAAAAATTCATTGTTAGATGTTTTCTCTCGGTTCCCTCTTATATGTACATGTTCATGATTTCTATTGTACAGAGAAGTAGTTACTTCTATTTCAAAATTGTTGGTCCTAGCCAATACGTGTTCTTTGGTCTTAAACCCCTTAGTTTTATTGGCCGATTTCCCTATTTTCACATTGTGTAAAAGAAATTTCAATGCTGTATATATATTAACTAGCTAATTGATCTTGTTCTACGTATTCTGCACTGCCTACATTTATCTGGAACTGTAAACTACAGAGTGGTAAAATGAAAAACTAGCAAAAAAATTTTAAATTTTTTTAATGGCGGTTATATTCATAACCGTCGTTAAAAATATTTTCCATGACGGTTTAAACCAAAAAACCACCATTGAAAGTTAAATTTCAACGGCTATTTTTATTTAACCGTAGTGGAAAATCAATTTTCCACGGCGGTTCTAAACTGCCGTGTTTTCTTTACCTTTCAACGTTGCCTTTATCAACTTCGCCTTCAAAACCGCCGTGAAAAGCCTTTTTTCTGGTAGTGTGTAGTTATCAAAATTCTTAATGCTGTTGTATTTTATTATTGTTAATTACAATCAAACTATTACTATATTTTCTTGTATTTTGATATAATAATATTATTAATGATTATTAATATTATTGTATTTTATTATTTTTAATTAAATTATATTATTTTAATATGATTGGGGTTTGATCCCAAGCTGACCTCGATCTGACCCACTTTTACTGACTCTTGAATCACTACTTCAATGAATTTAGTATTTGGTTTGATTTTTTGTTCCACGCTAATCAATCACTTATGCAATGATACATTGAGACATGACTCCAATTAAGTTGCTAAATTTAAAACGGACAGAAGGATACAAACTGCAAACTGAATATGATCTGCATAAAAAGGGCTCAAACTTGAATACACACAATGCTTCAAAATAATAGAAAAGAAGCATGATTCGCCCGAACGCTGTAATGAGTCTCACGTTGGGAGGCTACCTTGGAAGGGGGAAAAATACAAAACAAAATTGTGGTTTTGCATTAGGAGTCCACATTCATCTAACCATACTTTTTTTCTTCTTCCTTTCTATCTCTCTCCAAAGCCCAAATGCTCCATATAATGCCATCAATTTCTCAAATTAGAGGATTTGAATAATTCTAACATTTAACTTCATAGACACCCGTGATAAAGAGATGCACCCGTGATAAAGGGATGCAAAAATAGCATAGAATATATCTTTTCAATTCAATTTAAATGAGGAAACTATATATAAATACATTAAGTAAAATTAAAGTATATATAATATATGCATGATGCTTCATCATTTATTTACTGTTGTTTTTCTCTTTAATTACTTGATGCTTTATCATTTCTCACTAAAGCCCCCTTCAATTCTCTTCCCTGTTTGGTGCTTTTTGGGTGGGGTTGTTGAATTGATTTTGGTGCACTAATATAAGTTTTGGAAGAGAGACATCAATTCATTTTGTTGGGGAAATCCAATATGACCCTTATCAATATCCAATATGTGTGTGTGTATGTGTGTCGATCTCTAGATATTAATTAGTGTTAACATCCAAATGTGTCTATAGTCCTTTTTTTTTTAAAAAAAAAAATTCTCATAAACTGATCTCGTATCATTTAATTTAATGCTGTTAAATTCTCAGTCCATACTTTAATTTGATCAATCGTGTGTCTCTGAACTATGCGACCAAAACAGTAGGCATAATTAATGTTTCTTTAAAAATTCAAAAATGACATCATTTTCGATTTCCACTCTTTGAAGGTCAGAAATTACCAATTAATTCTATGGTGATCTATCAATAGTACTAGTAGCATGAATAATTCTGTGAAAACAAAGATGTGGTCCTTTCGATATCAATGTTCCAAGCAACCAGTTTTAATTTGAGAAATCGCTTGTAAAAGTTATTTCATGCAAAAAACAAATACTACTTCTGATACTTAATATAAGAGCTTGCTGGGAATTGGATTTAGTCTTAAATATAATATTCCAATCCATTTTGTCCCCTTAAATTTATAATTCATTTTGTAAAATATCTCTATTAATTACACATGTCAACGGGTTTCCATTCAAGGGGAATCATGATTAAGAAGTACTTTAAAAAGGTCAACTCATATTTGTTACAAATAATTAACTTAATTATTTTTTTTAATTCACTAAAATTAGTTAGTAGCTTCTATATTAAGAATTAGAGGTAGTATATACTACCTCCTATCCATAATATAAGAGCTAGTTGACTAAGAGTAGATTAAGAAAATTTGTTAAGTTAATTATTTATGATAAATAGGTGCTGCACCTAAAATACCCTTCCTATGCAAGTATATTAGTTTTAACATTTAATTAAACATTTAACATGTTCAACTATTACAAGGACTATATTAGAAAAAAATAAATAAATATGAAAAACAAAATAGATTATCATCTTATTTTTAGAACCAAATTAAAATTTAAACTAACAAAATGGATTATCCTTTTATTTTTAGAACTAAATTAAAAATTAAACTAACTTTTATATTGAGAACCGGAGGTAGTATATACACACACTCACACTGTGATTATTATAGGATCCAATGGCACCCTTTGCTAAAGCTCTTCTTTTTAATCATCATCAATTTGATGTGGTTTTAGGGAAGTGAAGGAAACAAAAGAAAATCATACATTTATCCATGCCACTCTGCTAATTAGACATCCAAAACCAACAAGAGATTCAAACTTGGATACACAATAATGCTGCAACGATCATAATCAAAGAAGAATCATGTGCATAGACATATACATATATAATTCACCAGAGTACGTGGATCAAAATAACTAAGGACGCAGTCTGAGGAATTAATACCACATAATTCTTAGGCACTACTGTAGGAAAGGCTTTTAACGTGGGTTATAAATAAGAGGGAGGGAAGTGAAGTCCCGCAATGTAGTAATGAGACTTAGCACTCTCTGTTATATGTGCCACAATTTGGCTTAGGTGAGCCAGGTGACCTTGGGGGCAGGCAGCTGCTGTACTTTTTCTTAGGAGGACATGCAACCGCTGCTTTATTTTCATTTTGGGTTCCTCCCGTGACGGTGTCCTCCATTGCCGTACTCATCAGAGACACAATGGGATCAGCTTCTACGGACAATCTGGCCTTCATAAGATCTTCGATGTAATTATTGTTATTGTACCACGACATGTTGGCCGCCATCTCCTGAACATTCTTCCATGGATCTGATCCAAACCCAAAACCCTGGAGGTGAAGGACTAAGCTCATCGTGGTGAGTAGAAAGAGAAGCATTTTGGGCATCCTTAATTTCTTCATTCTCTTCTTGTTCTGTTTCTTTTGTTTTCTGCACTGCTCTTGTCTTTATATAAAGAGAGAGATCGATGCTGAGAAAATAAGGATGGAACCATTAGTTATTGTATAGTTGTTACCTGTGGGAGATTATGACGAATGTACAATAATAACTACATGAGATATAACAGGATCAAATCAATAACCTTCTACTTATAGTAGAGATTTTGTGCCACTAATCGAGTTATTTAAAATAACCTAAGCTCCTCTTTGCTTCTGCCCCCGCAAAACCCCCCAAGAACAAAGGGAAAAAAGAAGAAATGAATTTAAAGACCATCCTAATGGTACAAGATGCGAAAAAACTTTGATGGCCAATTAAGTCATAACATTTCTTAATTCAAAAATACAACTAAGAAATGCCAAAATATATTAGAATAGAAGGGTGCGTAAGGCACTTTGGTGCTTCGTCCCTGTTTCTTCACCCTCTTTATTACTTAATAATTTACCAATAAGCTTTATCACTAATGGCTCTCTTTAACTATGTTTCTCGTTTGGTGCTCTTTAAGTGGGATTGTTGAATTGATTTTGGTTGACTAATGCAAGTTTTGGAAGCCACACGTCATACATTTAATTTGTTGGAGGCTCCAATATGACCTTATCTCAATATCCAAAGCGCACGATCATTAATTCGTGCCATATGTCTAATATTATATTATAAGAGGATTTCTACGGTATCTATTGTCCTAATTTAATAATTTGCACTTTTTACGATTCATAATATAAGTTACTTCTAACTAATTTACTGAAATTAAGAAATGATAGTTAGTAACTCGTTAAAGTTATCTTAAATTAAAAATATTTTTTTAATTTTATTAAATGAGGTTTTGAAGAAAAGAGAAAAATATAAGAGCATGAATCACAAGGATAAAATTGGCAAATAAGTGTCAATTATTCTACAAGTAACTTACATTGTAAATAAAGAAAATTCTTCTAGAATTACTTATATTATATATAGAGTATATTAGAATCAACAGGGGGCTAACCACTCATGCAATTATCATTTGACAAACTACGTGTGTGTGTGTGTGGGGGGGGGGTGAAGAACATCTTCTGCACATTGAAAAGGACAAAGGATTCAATCTTCAACACATACAGAGAAATAAATTATGCAGAAGATTTTATATATATAGAGAGAGAGAGAGAGAGGGAGAGAGAGAGGGAGAGATAGTTTGAAAAGGTGAGAAAACACTTTGGCTGTGAAAATAAGCAAAAAGTAGGAGGTACCACAAACTCCTAATGTTATTTGTTTCAATAACTGTGGATTAGCACTAAGTGGGTTGCATATGCTCTCCTTATAACCATTATCATATATGACATTTCATTGATACACCGAGGTAATTAATGCAAACATTTCGTAAATTCACTACTAAATCTGTGAGGTTGACTTGCAAAACTAATGATGAGTTAAATATTAAAATTTAATTTTTTTTAAAAAAGTTTACTTATAAATTAAAAAGTTTGAATTGTAAATCATAAAGATTTATTTGTGAATCTTCGAAGTTTAACGTGTAACTATTAAAATATTAATATTGTAAGTGGTTGATTTGTAAATATATGAAATTTCAACTTGTGAATCTTTAATATTTGACTTGTAAATTTTTTTAAAATATTTTTTAAAATTTTACCAATCAACACCAGGGTTGACCAATTAACGGCTGCCACTGTTGATCTGTCAATGCCGTTTAAGACTGAGTTCTTCCTATCATTTTATAGGAAAAATTAATTATAGCCATGTCAGTATTTTAATTTCACAAATTTTGCAAGACTTATGAAAAACTCTCTTAATTGGGACCTATTCATAATTGTCTCGTTTTATAATAGTTAACAACCATAGAATATGTGTCATTTTACAGATTCAAGAAAACTGTCCGTTATTTTCTTCTTCCCAGGGCCCTCGACAATAAAATCTCCCTACTTCTCTCATGCCTTACAGTTTATTAAGGGTCAAGATGGAAATTTCTCCCGATAGTTTTTACTCAAAAATACTAGACACCCGAAAGTTTTTGAGTGTAAATTTATTTTGAAGAGTTTAAAATCATAGCAAGATTGTCTCCTAATACTAAAAAAAAAAAAAATTGTGACACCTGAAAGTTTTAGACTGTAAAAATGTGACGTTGATTGTTAATATTTTTAATAGTAGATGGCAACTTTGTCACGATTTTAAACTTAAAAGATAAATTCGTATCTTAACCTATTTATCAATGCAAATCTCTCTAACCCTATATTTTGGGGGGAGGGGAATTAGTGGGAAAATGAATATTAGGAGAGAAAACTCTAAAAAAAAGGTAATTTTTGTACTAAAGTTTTTCTTTCTAATATTTTCTTCTCCTATTTTCCTCCCGCTTTTCCTTTCATCCCGTCTAATATCTTCCTCGTTTGGTTAAGTGGGTTTGTTGAACTGATGATTTTTGTTGACAAATACTAGCTTTGGACCCCTTTAATTATGCTATGTCAAAACTCCAATATGAACGTGTGGGTGTCATCTAAATTCTAAGCAGACAATATATATATATATATATATATATATATTTGCAGTGTCAGCATCCAAGATGTATGTGCCTATGTGGATTATGTCATGTGTTTGTAGTCCTAATTTTAGTAATTACTCCCTCTAATTTTTATGACAAGCATATTTTTAATTTTTTTCCTAAATATCCTTGGATTTGATATTCTCTAATCGGTTAACTAAACAATCTCATTTAATTAATGAATTTTATTGAGGATAATATAAAAATTAACAAACATGAATTACTTTTAACTAACTTTTCTAAATATGCGGAAATTTGTTATGGATCAGACGATGGAATAATTTCATAACTTAATCTTGCATCATTTAATGTTAAATTCTTATTCAATCCAACATATGTCAAAGCAGTTATATAAATATGTTGGACAAGATGACATTTTAAGATTGGCTTGATATATAGCTAAATACTACATTTTTCACGTTTAGTAAGGCATGACTAAACATGTTTATATAAGCCAGTCCTATTTGTGAGATAGAGCGAGAATGTCTCTTTTTGGTCATATTTATAAGTCACTCATAACTTTTACCATTGATATATTTTTTGTCTTTTACTTATTATAATCTAGATAATTATTTTTTTAAGAAAAAATATATATTAAACAAGAATAACGTTGAAAAGTTGTATTTTAAGAAAAAATTAATGCAGTTTAAAAATTTTTTTATATGTGAAACATACTAAAAATGCCCTATAAATAAAACTAGAGGAGTAATATGGAGTCTAAAAATATTAGTAATAAGTTTTGAATAATATAGCTCACGATGTATTTATATTCTAGTTTAGTTTAGATGCAATCTATTTTGTTCAGCAAAACAGAAAAAGAAAAAGAAAACTAAAACAAAAACAAAAACCTTTCGCGCGGCCAAGGCCGAATAGAATAACTCATTTGCTAGCTTATTTACATTTCTTCAAAGGCCAAGGACCACCTCCGATTCTTCATACAAGTTCAATAACTAGTTAAAAATTTAATTTAATCTTTAATATTATAGCCTTTAGCAGTGACTTTTTGTCGTCGTTGAATGACACTTTCAACGGTGACATTTTTGGTTGCTACTGAAGGGTAGTTTCACTTTCAGTCACCGTTGAAAGTCTATTTCAATATTTTATTATTATTATTATACACATTTGATTTTATAACAATTATCACCAAATTCATTCCAACTCAATAGTAAGAAGAAGGGACGTGAAAGGAGGTTAGGACATCTAACCATGGAAGTGTCATATCTATGGTGATGTGGCACATCGATGTGTGGACACGTGACATAGGCAAGTTGACAAGTGACGTGGCGACTCTTGGCAGCACCGTCAGTAGTGACATGCGGCAATCGATAGCTAGTTAGTGATAGTAACGGAGTAGTGGTACTTGATGGTGGTCCTATTTTCTTCAGTGACACTTTCAGCGGCAACTCATTCAGCAGCAAGTTTCAATGATATATAGTAGCTGTTTTCAGCGGTGACTTTTTGACGCTGAAAGTCAATTTTTTTTGTAGTGTTAGTAGCTCTTATATTAAAAACCGGAGGTAGTATATATTATATCCATTTCTTAATATAAGAACTAGTTGACTAATTTGAATGGATTAAGAAAGTTTATTAAATTAGTTATTTGTAATAAATAAGTGTTGTCTTTCCTAAAATACCTTTGCTAATCAAGTGTATTAGCTTTAACATTTGACAAAACATTTAATATGTATAACTACTATAAGGACTATCTTGAAAAAAATGAATAAACATGAGAGACAAAGTGTATTGGGATGTTATACTAAGGATCAAAAGTAGTACACACACTCTCACACTGTGATTATAGGGTCCAGTCGCGCCCTTTCCTAAAGCTTTTCTTTTTAATCATCATCAATTTGATGTGGTTTTAGGGAAATAAAAGAAAATCATACATTTATCCATGCCATTTTGCTAATTAGGCATCCAAACCAACAAGAGATTCAAACTTGAATACGCAATAATGCCGCAACGATCATAATCAAAGAAGAATCGTGTGTGTGTGTGTGTGTGATTCACTAGAATACGCGGATCAAAATAACTAAGGACGCAGTCTGAGGAATTAATACCACATTATTCTTAGGCACTACTGTAGGAAAGGCTTTTAACGTCGAGGGAGGGAAGTGAAGTCCGGCAATGTAGTAATGAGACTTAGCACACTCTGTTATATGTGTTACAATTTGGCTTAGGTGAGCCAGATGACTTTGAGGGGAGGCAGCTACTGTATTTTGTCTTAGGAGGACATGCAACCGCAGCTCTATTTTCATTTTGGGTTCCTCCCGTGACGGTGTCCTTCATTGCCGTACTCATCAGAGACACAATGGGATCAGTTTCTACGGACAATCTGGCCTTCATAAGATCTTCGATGTAATTATTGTTATTGTACCACGACATGTTGGCCGCCATCTCCTCAATATTCTTCCATGGATCTGATCCAGACGCGAAACCCTGGAGATGAATGAACAAGCTCATCGTGGTGAGTAGAAAGGGAAGCATTTTGGGCATCCCTATTTTCTTCATTTTCTTCTTGTTCTGCTTCCTTTGTTTTCTGCACTGATCTTGTCTTTATATATATATAGAGAGAGAGAGAGATCGATGCTGGGAAAATAAAGATGGAACCATTAATTATTATTATATAATTGTTACCTGTGAGAGATTGTATATGGAGAATATACAATAATAACTACATGAGAAAACAGGATCAAATCATTAACCTTCTACTTATGAATCTGGATCCTTTTAGAATCCTTCTTTTTCCTTTTCTTCCCTAAATCTCGTATCCACTGCTAGATCAAGTAATAGATGGTTCAAATTTAATATTTTAAAAAGCAAATGTCCATCTTCTTTCTCCTATTTATGCAATGTTACAATGATAGTTTTATAAGGCATGAAATTTGAACCATTCATTATTTGATCCAAAGGCGGAGATTAGATTCTGAGAAAAAAAGAAGAAAGAAGGATTCTGAGAGGATCCAGACCTTCTACTTATAATGGAGTTTTTATGCCACTAATCGAGTTAATTAAAATAATTTAAGCTTCTCTTTGCTCCCCCCAAAAAAACAAAAAAAAAAAAACGGGAACAAGAAGAAATGAATTTAAAGACTATCCTAATGGTACAAGATGCGAAAAACTTTGATGGCCAATTAAGTCATAACATTTCTTAATTCAAAAATACAACTAAGAAATGCAAAATATAATAGAATGGAAGAGTGCATCAATGAACTTTGGTGCTTCGTAGCTGTTTCTTCACCCTCTTCATTACTTAATAATTTACTAATAAGCTTTATCATTGATAACTCTCTTTAACTATGTTCCTAGTTTGGTGCTTTTTAAGTGGGATTGTTGAATTCATTTTGGTTGACTAATGCAAGTTTTGGAAGGCGCACGTTCATGCATTTAATTTGTTGGAGGCTCCAATATGACCCTATCTCAATACCCAAAGCGCACAATCATTAATTCGTACCATATGCTTAACATTATATTATAAGAGGATTTCTACTGTGTCTATTGTCCTAATTTACAGCACTTGCTATAACTTGCACTTTTTACGATTCATAATTTAAGTTACTTCTAACTAATTTACTGAAATTAAGAAATGATAGTTATTAACTCGTTAAAGTTATCTTAAATTGAGAATATTTTTCAACTTTGTTCATAT
Source organism: Neltuma alba (assembly GCF_004799145.2). NCBI lineage: Eukaryota > Viridiplantae > Streptophyta > Magnoliopsida > Fabales > Fabaceae > Neltuma > Neltuma alba. The sequence goes on along the minus strand of NW_021634192.1, from coordinate 472,982 downwards.
TAAATAAGGTTTTGAAGAAAACAGAAAAAATACAAAAGCATGAATCACAAAGATAAAATTGGCAAATAAGTATCAATTACTCTGCAAGTAACTTACATTGTAAATAAAGGACTCAATCTTCAACACATACAGAGAAAAAAATTACGCAGAAGATTATATATACATATATATATATATATATATATATAGAGAGAGAGAGAGAGAGAGTTTGATAATTTGAAAAGGTGAGAAAACACTTTGGCTGCGAAAATAAGCACAAAGTAGGAGGTACCACAAACTCCTAGTGTTATTTGTTTGAATAATTGTGGATTAGCACTTAGGAGGTGTTTGCAAACCCTCAAAATCACTTTTAAAAATCACTTTTCTGCAAAACGAGACAAATTCCTCCATATATTTATTTTATAAATTGTAAAGACACTTTTGAAACCATGATTTGGTTTCCATCCAAATATCCCTTTAAGTGGGTTGCATATGCTCTGCTGACAACCATCATCATATATGACGTTTCATGGAGATACCAAGGTAATTAATGCAAACATTTCGTAAATTCATTACTAAGTCCATGAGGTTGACTTGCAAAGCTAAGAATGAGTTAAATGTTAAAATTCAATTTTTTTTAAAAAAAGTTTACGCATAAATTAAGAAGTTTGAATTTTAAATCATAAAGATTTATTTGTAAATCTTCGAAGTTTAACGTGTAAATATTAAAATATTAATATTGTAAGAGGTTGATTTGTAAATCTATGAAATTTTAACTTGTAAATCTTTAATATTTGACTTGTGAATATTTTTAAAAATTTTGCCAATCAACACCAGGGTTGACCACTTAACGGCCGTCACTGGTGACTTGTCAATGCCGTTTAAGACTGAGTTCTTCTTATCAATTTATATGAAAAATTAATTATAACCAAGTCAGTATTTTAATTTCACAAATTTTGCAAGACTTATGAAAAACTCTCTTAATTGGGACCTATTCATAATTTTCTCTTTTTATAATAGTTAGCAACCGTAGAATATGCGTCATTTTACAGATTCAAGAGAACTATCTGTTATTTTCTTCTTCCTAGCGCCCTATACAATAAAATCACCATATTTCTCTCATGCCTTACAATTTCTTAAAGGTTAAAATGGAAATTTCTCCTGAAAGTTTTCATTCAAAAATACTAGACACCTGAAAGTTTTTTTGAATGTAAATTTTCTTTGAAAAATTTAAAATCATAGCAAGATTGCCTCCTAATACTAAAAAATTAGACTATAAAATTGTGGTTAGTGTTTTTAATAGCAAATGACAATCTTGCTACGATTTTAAACTTACAAGATAAATTTGTATCTTAACCTATTTATCAATGCAAATCTCTCTAACCTTATATTTGGAGAGGGAAAATTGGGGGGGATGAATATTAGGAGAGAAAAATCTTTTTAAAAAAAGGTAAATTTTTTCCTTTCATCCCGTCTAATATCTTCCTCGTTTGGTCAAGTGGGTTTGTTGAACTGATCTTTTTTGTTGACAAAACAAGTTTTGGACCACATTAATTATATTATGTCAAAACTCCAATATGAACATGTGTGGGTGTCATCTAAAATCTAAGCATAAAATATATATTTGCAGTGTCAGCATCCAAGATGTAAGTGGATCATGACATGTGTTTGTAGTGCTAATTTTAGTAATTACTCCCTCTACTTTTTATTATAAGAATTTTTAATTTTTTTTCCTAAATATCCTTTGATTTGATATTCTCTCATTAATTAACTAAACAATCTCATTTAATTAATGAATTTTATTGAGGATAATTTAAAAATTAACAAACAAGAATTACTTTTAACTAACATTTCAAAATATACGGAAATTTCTTAAGAATGGATCAGGCGATGGAATAATTTCATAACTTAATCTTGCATCATTTAATGTTAAATTCTTATTCAATCCAACATATGTCAAAGCAGCTAGATACATGCTGGACAAGATGACATCTTAAGAATGGCTTGATACATAGCTAAATACTACATTTTTTTATGTTTGGTAAGGCATGACTAAACATGTTTATATAGACTGGTTTTATTTGTGAGGCAGAGAGATGTCTCTTTTGATCATATTTACAAGTCACTCATGTAATTTTTAACATAGATGTATTATTTTGTCTTTTACTTATTATAGTTTAAATAGTTATTTCTTTTAAAAAGATGTATATATTAAACAAGGATAAAAATAAAAAGTTGTTATATTTTAAGAAAAAATTAATACAATTTAAAAATTTTTTAATGTGTAACATACTAAAAATGCCCGATAAATAAAACCAGAGGAGTAATATGGAGTCTAAAAATGTTGGTAATAAGTTTTGAATAATATAGCTCACGAGATATTTATATTCTAGTTTAGTTTTGGTGCAATCTATTTTGTTTAGCAAAAAAGAAAAAGGAAAAAACAAAAAACAGAAACAAAAACAAAGACCTTTCGGCCAAGGCCGAATAGAATAACTCATTCGCTAGCTTATTTACATTTCTTCAAAGCCCAAGTCCTGCCTCCGGTTCTTCATATAAGTTTAATAATTAGTTAAAAATTTAACTTAATCTTTAATATAAAATTCTAATCCATTTTGTTTTTAATATTTATCTACTCTTTTTCAACTAATCCTTATAGTAATTAAACATATTAAATAATTTTTATTAAGGAGTAGCTCCAATATGTATAATTAACTACAATTAACTAATTTTTTTTAAAATTTTTTTGAATCAATTATCTAACTTTAGTATTAAAAAATGGGAGCCGGTAACTCATTTTCTGTCAGTCTGTGAATGGTCATCTTGATCCATGTCACTATTGGACCCACTCATGACACTAATTCCCAGAGTTACTTTATCATTCAAAAATTACATTTTCATTAAAAAGAACCTAGTAGTAAATTCACAGTCATAAATAGTTATAATTAAAATAAGGGGAAATCACAAATAAAGACCCTTGAATTAGTAAAATCACTCTATAGTCACCTGAATATGCTAAATTACTATGAGGGACCCGGTCTCAAATTGTAATTATGAAATTATAGCCAAATTACCAAAATACCCCTCTTTAATTTTTTTTTTAAAAAAAGAAAGCCACTGCCTCACCGGAATCCGGCCACCGGCACCGGAGCTCCGGCGGCCGCTTCCGGCCACTGTCGGCGGCAGGACACCGGAGCTCCGGCGCCTGCGGCCGCTTCCGGCGGTCTTCCTTTGTTTTTTTTTTTAACTGTTTTTTTTTTTTTAAATTGGGGGGAAGTGAGGTTGGGGGGATTTGATCTCCCAACCTAATGCTTCCCAAAATAAGGAATGACCATTGAGCCAACAAATTTTTGTTAACATTATGATGCAAAAAAAAAAAAATAAGTTAACTCATTTACTTTTGTTCCAGGTGATAACAACAATACATTTGGAAATAACAAGTTCTGATTGTAAAATAACACGTCTGGAATAAAAATTTAACAATATGTTTTTTTATAACAATAAATTTTGTTGCAAGCAATAACAACAATACATTTAAAAATAACAAGTTCTGATTATAAAATAACAAGTTTGGGATTAAAATTTAACAACACGTTTTTTTTATAACAACACACTTTATTTCAAGTGATAACAACAATATATTTAAAAATAACAAGTTCTGATTATAAGATAATAAGTCTGGGATTAAAATTTAACAACATGTTTTTTTATAACAACACATTTTGTTTCAAGTGATAACAACAATACATTTGGAAATAACAAGTTCTGATTGTAAAATAACAAGTCTGGAATTAAAATTCAACAGCATCTTTTTTTTATAACAATTAATTATTTTATACTTTTGGAAAATAAATTATTTATAACTTATAAAAAGTACTTGTAATCTATTTAATTTGCTAAAAAAATAATTTTTATCTCCAATTTATAATCAGAACTTGAAGTATAATTTTTTATAGATTAAAAATACTTTTTTATTGTTCAAATTTATAAATAAAATTTAGGGAAAATGGCAACACACTTTTTTAATTTTTTTTAAAAAGTTTTTAATCTATATATCTATACAACTTATTATAAATCAAACTACTTCTTATAAATTATAAATAGTACAATTTATTGTGGATTAAAAATACTTTTTGACTGCTTAAATTTATAAATGAAATTTATCTCTAATTTATAATTAAAAATACTATTTTATTCTTTAAATATAAAAACTATTTTTAATATTTAAAGAATGAAATAATATAAAATTTATACTATGATTAATAGATTAAAAATGCCTTATTATAAATACTTTATAATTTATAAGAAGTAGTTTGATTTATAATGAGTTGTATAGATATACAGATTAAAAAGTATTTTTTTGGGAAAATTACACTCAGGTCCCACAGAACACAATTAATATCAAAAAGGTCCCTCGAAATCGCGAAATGATTCTGAAGTCCCCAGGGACCTGTGTGTAATTAATTCTAATTGTGAAATTACGTAGTTACCCCTGTTAATTTAAACCTATTTACAACCTCAACAGTGGCATTTACAACCCGAGATTGTAAACGAATTGCTATAATAAAATTAGAATCTATTTACAACCTCAACAGTGGCTGTTAACAACCTGAAAAGAGGTGGTTAACAACCTCAACAACGCCCCTGGCATTCCACAGAGTGAGTTGTCATAAGCACTGCCGAGGTTGTCAATCACGTCTTCTCGGGTTGTTAACAGCCACTATTGAGTTTGTAAACGAATTGCTACAATAAAATTAACAGGGGTAAGTAGGTAATTTCACAATTAGAGTTAATTACACACAGGTCCTTGGGGACTTCAGAATCATTTCGCGATTTTGAGGTACCTTTTTTATATTAATTATGCTTTGTGGGACCTGAGTGTAATTTTCCCTATTTTTTCAGAGAAATAAATATATTAAAAATATTTTTTATAAGTTATAAATAATTTATTTTTTAAAAGTATAAAATAATTAATTGTTATAAAAAAACGTGTTGTTAAATTTAATTCTAGACTTATTATCTTATAATCAGAACTTGTTATTTTTAAATGTATTGTTGTTATCACTTGAAACAAAGTGTATTGTTATAAAAAAAACATATTCTTAAATTTTAATCTCAAACTTGTTATTTTATAATCAGAACTTGTTATTTTTAAATGTATTGTTGTTATTGCCTGCAACAAAATTTATTGTTATAAAAAAAACATATTGTTACATTTTTATTCCAGACGTGTTATTTTACAATCAGAACTTGTTATTTCCAAATGTATTGTTGTTATCACCTGGAACAAGAGTAAATGAGTTAACTTATATTTTTTTTTGCATCATAATGTTAACAAAAATTTGTTGGCTCAATGGTCATTCCTTATTTTGGGAAGCATTAGGTTGGGGGATCAAATCCCCCCAACCTCACTTCCCCCAATTAAAAAAAAAAAACAGTTTCAAAAAAAAAAAAAGGAAGACCGCCGGAAGCGGCCGCCGGCGCCGGAGCTCCGGCGGCCGGACCCCGGCGTCCGGCCGCCGACAGTGGCCGGAAGCGGCCGCCGGAGCTCCGGTGCCGGTGGCCGGATTCCGGTGAGGCAGTGGCTTTCTTTTTTAAAAAAAAAATTAAAGAGGGGTATTTTGGTAATTTGGTCATGATTTCATAATTACAATTTGAGACCGGGTCCCTCATAGTAATTTAGCATATTCAGGTGACCATAGAGTGATTTTGCTAATTCGAGGGTCTTTATTTGTGATTTCCCCTTAAAATAACTTAGTCAATTTAGTTATTTTCATTTTCCAGATATAATCTGATTAGATTAAAGCGGCTCACAAATTTTAATATAGTTCTTTTTTTTTTTTACTAGCAAATTTTAATATAGTTCAAACTTATGATAACCATGGGAGTTTCACGAATCCATTCAATTAATATACTGCTTTTAATTCTTAATATAAGACTTAGTTGATTAATTTATAAAAATAAAAAAAATAATTAAATTAGTTATTTGTAATAAATAGATATCTTTTCTAAAATGCTTTTACTAATAATGTGTGTTTGAATTATAAATTAATAGTAACTCTTTAATATATGCAATTACAATAAAATTACTTAAGAAAAAATAGATAAATAATAAAAACAAACTAAATTGAAATTTTATATTTAAAATCAAATTAAAAGTTAAAATAACTCTTATATTAAAAAGAGGTAGAATATTCAAACCAGAATAACTGGCTACCAAATGCAAGTTATAGTTGTCCTTCGAGCGAGCGCTCTCACATACTATATACATAACAATATTAATACCAACCCTTACGTAGCAATTATTAAAATTTCATTTATTTAAGTTACATCACTTCTTAACTATTTGAATTGAACTCATTTTGTACAAATCAAATTCTTATTTTAACTTAAATTTCTGCGGTACAAACTCCAAGCGAAAACCATAGTTTGCTGGTCACCTCTTACTAGAGAAGAGTCGTGAAGCTTTATGTGGAACCTTTTGTTTCGACAACTCAAAAGGCAAATGACAAATGGTGCTCATCATTCAATCATGTAACAGGCTACCAAACCTAAGATTCACCAACATGGACCTAATCCCATTGAAGGGTGATCATACCATGTTGTCCTTTAGGTTCCACCATCATTTCTTGAGGCAGACCTAAAGGATGACCTCGAAAAGTCAGCCCGTGTCAGATAGAAAAGCTAGGGTAAAAGGAATTGAATAATCCGAAGCACAGTGCTCTGCGTTCCTTTATTGAATATATAGACAAGAATACAATAGCTAGAGGACAAAATGCATTACAAAGAATCAGCAGAAAAATAATTGAGAGCCTATTGAAACTAGACACGTGTAAAGGTGAGAATATTCTAGATAAGCTATAGCTGATACAATATCGGACTCCTAATACAAAATATGATATAACATGTTATGCTTTAACATTCCCCCTCAAACGAGAGGGTGTGATAGACAGCCCGAGTTTGTGTCTGAAGTGGGAGAACTGAGAGTGAGCAAGAGACTTTGTTAGGCAGTCTGCTACCTGATGACTTGAAGGTATATATCTGATGTCAATACATCGAGAAGCCAGCAGATCTCTAACAAAATGAATATCAATCTCTATATGTTTGCTCCGACTATGTTGAACTGGATTTGAAGCTAGAGCTCGTGCACTAATGTTGTCGCACCACAGCACAGCAGGTTGTTTTAAAAACAAGCCTAATTCAAACAATAAAGATGTGATCCATTTTACCTCAGCAGCTCCATCAGCTAATGCTCAGTATTCAGACTCAGTGCTGGATCTAGAGACCACCCTCTGTTTGCGAGAAGACCAGGAAACTAACGTATTACCCAGATAAATACAAAAACCCCCCATGGATTTTCAGTCATCAAGATCAGCAGCCCAATCAGCATTAGTATATGCCATAATTTGTAGAGATGATAGAGGTTTTATGTGCAAGCTATAACTGTATGTTCCTTTCAAATATCTCAGTATACGCTTGACAGTTTGAAAATGGTTCACTGTTGGATTTCATAAAAATTGACTTAGCTTATTTACAGAAAAAGCAATATCCGGCCGAGTAGTTGTTAAATATTGTAAAGATCCTATGGCTCTTCTGTACAGAGTGGGATCTTTCATCAATTCACCATCATCGAATGAAAAATGTCTACCTGTAACCATAGGTGTTGGGACAGGGGCACAATCTAGCATATTAAATTTCTTTAACAGATCCAATACATATTTCCCTTGATTCAGAAAAATTCCAGAACTGTCTCTAAAAACTTCAAGACCCAGAAAATAGTATAGCGGTCCAAGATCTTTCAAGGAGAACATAGAATTCAGTTTTTGCACAAAACTTCTCAGATAATCTGAATTGTTTCCAGTGATCAAAATGTCATCCACATAGATCAAAACAAAGACAGTGATGTTACCCTTTCGAAGCAAAAATAGAGATGTGTCACTTCTGGCATTATAGAATCCCCACTGCTGCAAAATGAGTCTTAAACGATCATACCATGCTCTTGGTGCTTGCTTCAACCCATAAATGGCTTTGATTAACCGGCAAACATGATTGGGACGACTCTGATCTACAAAACCCTCTGGTTTCTTCATGTATACACTCTCTTGGAGAAAACCATTTAAGAAAGCATTATTTACATCTAACTGCCTAATTTCCCAATTAAAACTTACAGCAATGGTAAGTACTACTCGGACCGTCGAAGGTTTGATCACTGGGCTGAAGGTTTCTCCATAGTCGATTCCGGCAGCTTGTTGGAAACCTTTCGCAACAAGTCGTGCTTTGTGCTTCAGTATGGAACCGTTTGCACAAGACTTGGTCTTAAAGACCCATTTACAATTAACAAGCTTCTGTGAACCATCATATGGCACTAGGACCCACGTTTTATTTTTCTGCAAGGCGTTGAACTTATCCACCATTGCTTGCCGCCATTGAGGAAGAGAAAGAGCCATAGGGATTGAAGCAGGTTCAGATGCCTTTGATAAGGATTTTGGGTCTTCCAGTTGCATAAGCCCAATAAATGGATGCTTGGGTTTGTAAATTCTGTCCTTGGCTCGGGTAACCATATGATGTCTATTTAATGGATCTTGTGGTGGATTTTGGGCTTCAACCTCAATATTGGGCCTGTTACTCATAGACTGATCTGCAAAGGGTACTTCAGCATATGGGCTTCGAGGTGGAGAGCCATTTTGTAATACATTGTCAGTCCTTGAGAGAGAATCAGTGCTATTTGAAGAAGAGCTCATGGAGACTTCAATATTTGCTTCAGGTTGCTGATTCTGTGTTAATAGATTCACAGAGTGCACTGGTGGAGGCATTATCATCGTTGCATCATTTGATTCTCTTGCACGTGTTCTTTTATTTAGAAATCCTGTGACAAAGGGAAAGGAAGATGGATTAAAAACCACATGTCTGGACACAAATATTTTCCCAGTGGAGCTCAAACATTTATATCCTTTTTGTTGATTTGCTACACCCAAATAGGCACACCTTTGACTATGAAATTGAAATTTGTGCTTATTATAAGGTTTCAAGCAAGGATAACAAGCACACCCAAAGGGTTGTAAAGATTGTTAGAATCAATCTCACCCAAGAGGGGGGTGAATTGGGTGAGTTACAAAAATTTGAAACTTAAAACGAGACAGTATTGAAAACAGAGAGTTAGAGTCAGGAGAGATTTCACCGCAGAGGGAAGACACATGATTTATACTAGTTCGGTCTTAACCACTTGACCTACGTCCAGTCCTTAGAACACTTCTGAGTATTTCACTATCTTCCAAGATCGACAGGGCTCTTGGTGCCTCGGTACAGTAATTGAATCGCTCAATCACTCCCCCTTACTCCCGTAAGGATACAAGCCCTCTCAAGAGTCCACACTCTTGAGTATTACTCAATAGTAATTAATGAAGAGTAGATATCGACTCTCTTACAGAGTGAATTTAATGATGAACACTGACGCTCAGTAGTATTGAAGAAAACAGAGTATTGAATGCTAGACTTGATAATCACAGACGGTAGTTCCGGTATTCAATCTCTTCATTAATGCTTCTTCGCGCCTTTTATAGTAGAGGTCGTTAATTAGTCGTTAGACGGAAGAGCTTCTAGCCGTTGTGACTCCGCGTGTTTCGCCAGTTTCAATGGTTCCGCCATTAATGCGTCTGAGCTTCTGACACTGTAGGTTGTAGCCTACGTAATCCCGTTGAAGAGCTGTTGTATTCTTTCTTAGTAATCTGCATATTATTAAAACTTTAAGTAATAAGGAGTCTTGTGGTGTAGGCTTTAATTAAGAATAAGAAGAAAAATGAATTTATCATTCAATGATCTTGGACGAAATGATTTGTCTGTAGAAAGAGCAGAAAGACATTCTGGGTATGCTTGATTGAAGTGGTGATCGATTACTTGTTGATCGATCAGGTTATCGATAAACTGAATGAAAGCTTTTCGGATTAGTTCAACAATATTATCGATCAAGTGTTGGATCATTGACTTTAAGAATTATCATAGTAAACGGAAATCGTTCCATGATCGAACACTTGTTGATCGAACAGATTATGGATAATTCAAATGTTATTGAAATGAAACTTCAGTCATTGATGATCGAACAAATTATCGATAAACAGATGAAGGATAATGTTATCGATAAACAATGAGTAAAAATACGTTCAGCGAAAAACACAGTCTATCTGGAATGATCGAACAGGTGATCGATCAATGAATATTCGAATAGGTGATCGATCAAGTGAAGAAAGAAATTTAATCCTGTAAGGTAAAGAAACTGATTATCGATCACGTTTTGTGAAAACATGAGTTTCAGGAAATCGGATGATCGATCATATTATCGAAAAGTCAATGATCGATTAGGTGATCGAAAAAATGGTTCAACATAAGTTAATGCGAATATAGCAATCCTTAGACTCTTTATCGATCATGTTATGTGAAAAGATATTATGCAAACAAGTTAAATTATCGATAATGTTATCGATAATTTGGTTGCAGAAAAAACTAAATATGTATAGATAAAGACATTGATTATCGATCATGTGATCGATAAGGTTATCGATTCAGCAGTTAAGATGATTACCTGCATTCAGAGAGTTAGAGCATAATGATCGATCATGTGATCGATAAACAAATGATTGAAAATATGATAGATAAATGATAACAGAATTAATGTGCAGAACGAGTAGAATGTGTTACCTCTTATCGAAGTCTTTATTGATAACTGATTTATCGATCATGTGATCGATAAGTGTACTTCAGATTTGGTTCTCTTTATCTGTTACTTGTTTGTTTATCTGATGTTATCGATCAAGTGATCGATAATTAGCTGTAATCTTATGTGATATCCATGCTAGCGATAATCGATCATTTTATCGATCAACAACTTATCGGATAGCTCTTCGATCAAAATATCTACTATAAAACTGATTTATACCTGCGCAGTTATCTGAAAACTTAGCGATAAACGATTGATCGATCAGATGATCGATCAACATACTTAACCCAATTAATCTAACTTTGTTATCATCAAAACTATAATCCTAACAAAGATTTGTAATCTGGCTCTGTTTTAAACAATTTAAACAGAGGAGTTTTGCCTTCTAGTACTGGTGTAGGCAATCTATTTATCAAGTAGACAGCCACTTGGAAAGCATCCACCCAATATGTGAGTGGCATATGTGACGGTGCTTTCTCTCTGCACGACCGTTTTGAGGAGATGTGTATGGACAAGTAAATCTTAAATTGATGCCAACAGATTGAGCTACAGGAACAAAAGGCTTGTACTCTGAACCATTATCACACTGTAGAGCTTTAATTTTCTTGTTGAATTGATTTTCAACGAAAGCCTTGAAATGATTAAAGGCATGTATAGCTTCCCCTTTGTGTTTTAGTGGATAAATCCAAGTGTAGCGACTAAAGTCATCGACAAAATGAATATAAAACCTGTGTCCATGAACAGATTGCACTGGAGAAGGTCCCCACAAGTCAGAGTGAATTAAATCTAAAGGCTCAGAAGCATGAGAGACAGAATGAGTAAACAGTAAATGTTTTGATTTCCCAAGCTGACAGGCTTCACAAAAGTATTTTTCATTCACAGGAATTTTCATATTACACCTGTTCAAAATTTCTTTCAAAATTCTAAAGCTAGGATGTCCTAATTTGTGGTGCCAATTTCTAACTTCATCTTCATCTCCGGTAAAATGAGCAACGTGCACTTGAGGTTGAAACTTAGCCTTACTGCCCATTGGATACATTCCGTCCCTGGGCATTCCTTGCATCAGCAATTCCCCTATCACTTTGTCCTTCACAGTACACCCAGAATTAGTGAAGCTCACATCAACAAAATTATCTTCTATAAGTCTATTCACACTCATGAGATTTTTAGTGGCATTAGGAACTAATAAGACATCCTTGAGAAGCAGTTTAGTGTTAGAGGCAGGGCAGGGTATGAATTTTGAGCCAATACCCAAGATTCGACTCTTTTCACCAGTACAAGTAGAAAGATGAGACTTACCAACCGGAGCTACTTGATCAAGGTTGTCTGAATTAGGAGTCACATGGTAATTAGCTCCGCTATCCATGTACCAATTAGGATCTGAAACAGAGTAAGGGGAAGCATAGTAGGCATGAGGATCAACAGGTCGACCATAGTTTGATGGGGGCATAAAGTTTTGGTCATTTCTATAGTAGCAGTTCGCCATGATATGTCCTGGTCGCTGACAGTAGAAGCAGTAGGTTCTGCCATTGTTACCCCCTCCTCGACGACCACGTGATCTACCACGTGCACCACGACCTCCACGCCAACCATTGCGTCTAGAACCAGAGTCGGAAAAACGACGATCAGGTGAGTCACCAATCGGGATATCTTGACGTTGAGCTACATTAGCACTCGGCTGAATAGTGAGGGAAGCAAAATGGCTAAGTTGTTCCAAGCGACCTTCAAAAGAAAGGAGGGAGGCTTGTGCATCAATCCAAGTGAGCCCAGTTTGATCAGCAAGCTTGACAACAATCGCGTTGTATTCTGCGTCCAGACCATTTAACGTATGGAGAAGTAATTCCTCATCACTCACAGGTGCTCCAGCAAGAGCAAGCTTATCTGCAGTATTTTTTATTTTGATCAGGAATTCTTCCATCTTCATTCCATTTTTCCTGGTGTGATGCAGCTCAGTCTTGTACACCATTATCCTTGCCTTAGTAGATGCACAAGTTAGTCCACGAGCACCACTCCACAGCTCTGAAGCGGTTTTGTAGTGAAGAAGTTGTGCTCCAACATCTTGAGTCATAGTATTTCTTAACCATCCTACCAGCATTTGATCTACCGCAAACCATTCCTCGTATTCTGGATTCACCTTCGTCCCTTCAACTTCAGGGAGCAAGCGAGGCGGGATCTTAGCAGAGGCATTGAGGTGTCCTTCTAAGCGGTTCCCTTCAATCAGCGGCAAAACAACGGACTCCCACACAAGGTAATTGCTGCAATCCAGCTTAATCGCAGACGTTTGGCTTGAAGAGCTAAAGAGGCTATAGGTTTTTGAAACAGGGGAGGTAGAGTCAGCCGCCGCCATGGCTCTGGTACCAAGATAAAAAAGCTAGGGTAAAAGGAATTAAATAATCCGAAGCACAGTGCTCTGCGTTCCTTTATTGAATATATAGACAAGAATACAATAGCTAGAGGACAAAACGCATTACAAAGAATCAGCAGAAAAATAATTGAGAGCCTATTGAAACTAGACACGTGTAAAGGTGAGAATATTCTAGATAAGCTATAGCTGATACAATATCGGACTCTTAATACAAAATATGATATAACATGTTATGCTTTAACAGTGTCAGGACACTGTAGGAAGTTGGCACACATACAAATGCAAAATAGTTTAGGAACATCAGCTGCAAGGGATGGATTGTTTTAGCACAGATATAAAGCGGACATTTTGCCATAGAGGGGTGGGGGTGGGGGAGATGAACTTATCATTTTATTCCAGAAGGACCATGTTTCCAAACCAGAAAATGAAATGTACATTTTATCCGGATCTATCTAGCATGCCAAAAAATGAACCACTCACCCAACCCTGCTTTTCATTGCCTGCAAAAACAGGAAAAAATTAAAAAAGGACAAGAAAGCTAACTCTCTTCTGTTGTGAGCCTCTTAAGAGCTTGTTCAGAATCCTCACTGTAGTAGTCGACTCCTGAGCATGGCATTGGGTGTTCACAAATTGGCTCCCATGATCCCGAACAAACAACATTGGCCACTGTCAAGATGAATTTAAAAGGTAAAAATTATCACACAGCACGAGGTCAGCATTATTACGACTGATAACAATGAAAACACAATGGGTTGACATGATCCTGGCCAAAAACAAGGATACTGGAAGCTTGTCCATCTTTCTGTTCTTTTTCATAAATTATCTAAGGTGGCAGCTGCTAATTAAATACCATAGGTGTAGTAATGATGTGACAGGAAATTCTCAAACATTCCGAACCGTAAGTTTTGACAAACCTTTGAGCTAGACGTGGAGGCAGTTTATCGTCTCCCTACATCAATTTGTACTGAAACGCTGGCCTCAGATAAATCAACACCTGAAGACCGCAATGCTTGCACGAAATTATCCAATATTCTGTTGAGCACAAAAACCCCACTCAATAATGACACAGTGAAATATGGTTTCATGAGATCCTTTAATGTGCCAAGAAGAACTTTTGCCCAGAGAGTAACGAGCATACGAATTATTTTAGTCAACAGCAAAAAGAAGGCTGATGCAACCTATTTTTTTTTGGATAAAAGCGGCAAGCCTAGGCTTGAAAGAGTCTCAAAAGGGACAAAATAAGAATACAATAGAAGCAAAGAGAGCCATGAAAGAAAGCTACTGGTCTCTCCGAAAATCTTCTGAGAATTGGGCCCAGCATCCACTTGGTACTCTTGGAATCAGAATCAGCTCCTCCGAGCTTGCATGTCCCTTTCGCGCAAGGAAGTCTGCACATCGTAGATTCTCTCTTCGCGTATGTCTAAGCTCTGTCTCTCCGCTCTGTAGGCTGATGCAACCTATGTCATTGTAATCAACACCAAATCCTTAATGATTCATACTAGGCCGCATTCCTAGAATCTTAATCTGTACAATCATCAAAGCATGCATCCTGCCAATCCACTTGGCCTCAACCTTAACTACTGTGCCTAAAAGTTTGAATGTCAAAAAGCAAGGTTTTAGAATATTACACGCAGAAAGAGATTGTAAATGTATCTCAGAAAACCAAGTTATCGCACTACAGTTAAAACTCATTATCTGTCAGTCTACATTTTTCAATTTGACATTTCAGACAAAGGTTCAAACAATTCTGCTTCTGAGAACTTACAAAGTCAGCAATTAATAAGCCTTGCATTGTTTTCACAGAACGAAATTCTATGTCTCAGGCAGTGAGGCCATTAGTTTGCAGATAACGAGTGGAACTTTGTATGCAATAATTGTTTATGCCCAAGAATGGCACACGTTCTTTTATAAAATGTTGAATGGGCATTGGGGAATTCTGTTACGGGTAAATAAGTTAAATATGCAAACCCAATGCCAGCTTCTAGAACAGTTACAGCCATTCATTGGTTATGTCAGTTTCAATCTAACAATAATTCCTGGGAACCTAATGAAGAAGAACTAATGTAAACTCACGAGAAACTCACCCCTGAGAATCGGCTCTTGAGATGCTAACCGATTCACTTTCAAATGTCAGCTCGTCTTGATCCTTCGACGTATTATTTCGAAAATCATATGCACCCCTACTTGGGTTCACCAAGACACACGTGGGGCTGAGTATAGGAAGGTGTGTTCTCAGTGTTAGAAACTGCTTCACGTAAATGTTGGGTTGGAATGCCACTGCTCACAGCCAGATCAAACATGTCTAGCCGCATTTGCATGCCCAGGGGAACCGCATCAGAAGCTAAACCAGGGGCCCAGCCTTACGAATAACTGTTGGTGACAAGTCAGATTCAATTGTATTCTGTGCATTTAACGGCAGTGATGGAGGGTTTGTATAGCCTGAGATGTGACATTATCAGTTGGTCCACAATGATTTCTCTGATACAAAATTTGAGGGTTCCAATAAGTAAGATTTAGAGCAACTGTTTATTGTGTTAATATTCATCAGCACCTAGCCAAAATAAATTATAACAATGAACACTTTATCATCCCTGAACTCACAAAAATATGCATACAGGAAGTAGATCTACCCCAAGCTTTAAAAGGAAAAAAATGGGTAAGGCAGACTGAGGGATGACAGAAATAACAAGTCATGGGAAGGCAAAAAAAATATAGGGGGGAAAGCACGGAAAGGATGGAGATTGAAGTATTTTATTATGGTATTTCTGTTACTTTTCCTTCCAGCATAAAGGTGTTGCCACATGATCATTTTACAAGCAGGTGCTCACGCTGTTAAGCCACAAGATCAGTTCTGTCAACTTCGCCATAATGGCCTTCAAAGCTAAATCACTGTGCAAACTGAGGGGTTTCAAATTTGTAGGACCACATTGAAAATAAGTTTATGTTTTGATGGCCAAAATGTCAAATGTATTCTTTAAAACATAGATTATTTACTACTTAAAAATATAACGCACTGTATATTCATTTCAATCAACTCACAAGAAGCTGTATTATATCTTGCATCAAAATCACTGAAAAGCTTGAATACGCTAGCTAAAATATAAGATTAAAATACAGCCATGATGAATAGGAAGACTTGGTGTTATGGTATTTAGGTGAGAAAGAGAGAGGAAGAGAGATAACGAGAGAAAAGAAGCAATGTGAATGGTGCAAATATTATTGGAAATCAACTCAAAAATTCGGTACCTCATTGCCTTTTATTCATAGGCATTATTCTCATCTGAATATATAACCTAAATTATCCAAATCCTACTAATATAATAATATAACCAAATGTCAAATCCCATCTAAATATGTTGAAATTTTCTAAATCTATTTAAACCTGACTAATTCTTTGTTCCTTGTTTTATTTTTATAATAATTACATGACACTTGACCACACGCTGATAATATGGAAGCCTCCTCTTTATGTTTATAATACATCGGGACAGAGATTAAATACAAAATAAACTCCTACAGACATGATAAGAATTAGTGAGTGCTGAACTTACTTTCCTTTTAGTGTGATCATCTCATTATACCCATGGGCTTTTAGCTCTAGTCTGATTCATTTACTTAAGAACTGTGATTTCAATCTTTGTTCTTCTTCTGCAGATATGTGACATGGTCTCCATTGCTAGATACTTGAATGCAACTCTCATAGTTCCAGAGCTTGATGAAACCTCCTTCTGGGCTGATCCGAGGTTTTCCCTTAATTGCTTGCCATGTCTAGGATTGTCCTGATTTCTTGTTTGGAATGACCTCATGTATGTTCCATTATTTTGCAGTGACTTTGAAGACATATTTGATGTAGATCATTTCATTACATCTTTAAGAGATGAGGTTCGGGTATTAAAGAAACTACCACCTAGGCTCAAGAAAAGAGTTGATGCAAAGCAACACTAGTCATTGTCGCCTGTTAGCTGGTCAAAGATATCATATTATGAACATCAGGCAGTTTTTGTTTTTGGGCTTCCTATTGGATACGGGGTTTTATCAGATTCAGAGCTCAATTGGGTTTGCATCAAGTTCTCTAATCCTTCTGAATGTTTGCCGCAGATCCTTACTCTATTGCTGAAACACAAGGTTGTGCATTTAAACAGAACTGACACTCGACTAACAAATAATGGACTGCCTTTTAAGATTCAAAAGCTGCGATGCCGAGTAAATTTTAATGCTCCGAGGTTTACCCCTCAGATAGAGCTACCTGGTAGAAGGATTGTCAGAATTTTGAGGGAAAAGGGATCTTTCATTGTACTTCATCTTAGATATGAGATGGACACGTTGGCTTTTTCGGGCTGTACGCAGGAATGTGACAGCAGTGAGGTGAAGGAACTCTCAGAAATGAGGTAATCTGCACTTTTGGGATTCAGCTCTGATCTTCTGACCCTACAAATAACTTAACTACCCCTGAGTCAAAGATTTATTAACACGATATGCTATCTCTCTTGTTTCTTTGATATCCATCTGATGTAATAACATAAGCTTATGAAGTGAAGAGGAAAGAAGGTTTTTGCCCTGTGACACCTGAGGAAACTGCTCTGACATTGACAGCACTAGGCATAGATCGCAATGCCCAAATTTATATTGCTGCTGGTGATATATATGGTGGAAAGAGAAGGATGGCGAATTTACGAGCAGCATTTCCTAATCTGGTAAGTTGAAAGAAGTAGAATCATATCACAAGCGTATCTTTGTCACTAAAACTTTCTCTAATTGCGACAGGTGAAGAAGGAAACTCTACTGGAGCCTTCAGATTTGGAGTACTTCCAAAATCATACCTCCCAAATGGCTGCTCTGGATTATCTAGTCTCTCTTGAGAGTGATATATTTATTCCAACTTATGCTGGGAACATGGCTAAAGTCGTGGAAGGCCACCGCAGGTGCTGTTATGCTGCCACTTGTGCCCTTTATGCTTGGTCCACGAAAGATATTTGAATTTTCAATACACTTGGGATTCTATATTTGCATAAAGTATATAGGAGATTTGAGTCTGTTTGAAATGTTATTTTCACTTCGGCAAATCCTAATTAGATGGTGAATGAAAATCATCACCTCTAGCATTTACAACCCATTCATGACTCCTTGACACTAACAAACTTTGATCATAGTTGATACCTAAACTGTCATTTTTTTTTAACCTCAATTATGTATTCTGAAATTCAAACGTTACTTATTTCATTTTGCTTCTCTTAATAATGCACAGATTCCCGGGATTCAGGAAGACAATACTTCTGAAAAGGAAGCTGCTAGTGAACTTAATAGATCAGTACACCACAGGCTCATTGAGCTGGGATGAGTTCTCTGCAATTGTAGAGGAATTTCATGCCTCTCAAATGGGAAGTCCCAAAACAAGAGTGGTCATACCGGGAAAACCCAAAGAAGAGGACTATTTTTATGCCAATCCACAAGAATGTTTGCAAATGTTGGATGACGAACCATTGAGAAGCACAGGATAATGCGACTCTGATTTATGTACACGGTTTCATTCATTGAATTGTGGCAATATAATACTTGAGGAAGGTCCATGGTTCTTTACAAGAAAAAGGTTCCAGTACAAGAAACTGGGAGTGCCTGCTTATTCCCCACAAGCATCACTGGCATCATTTAGGTAACAGTAATCAAATTTCACGTCTTTGAAGGGACGGATTTTTGTGTAATGCAAATAGTAACATGAAGAAATTTCTTCAACAAATACTCCCCCATCTGTGTCATTGTTTTTTTGGAATTAAACTAAAGATTGAGAGGGAATGACTAACATCACAACCCCTCTAACCTAACCAGTGTTGAAAATAATCTACGCACTTCACATTCCTTTCTTTTTATTTATTTATTTTTCTTCCTTATTTCTCTCTACTTGATCCTTCATTTATTAATTTTGTATTTATTAATGCCAATCTATCAAACTCTTACTTTAAGTCCATTCCTTGGTTAGTGCTCTGAGTGGGATTCATGAATTGATTTGGGTTGACGGCGGGATACTCATTTTGTTGGGCGTCCAATACGACCATATGTCATTCAACACACACATACTGACAATCGAACCATCAGAGATCAATATCAAACAACTTTGAGTGTGGAAGAAATTGGAACACTCCAGAAAATTTCATCAGTGCCAACAGCCAGATACAAGTGGGGCACTCAATGGTCCTAGGTTTATTACTCCGGATCCTTCTTTTTATAAGTTATAAATAATTTTATTATATAAATAAAGAAATTAATTAAAATTAGTTTAAAAAAATTTTGTTTTTAAAGCTTGTTCTGAAAAAACAATTTCATAAAATTATTTTGGAAACAAAAAACAAATAGCAGAGCCAAACAAGCCCTAAGGTACTATATGATACCACCTCCTATTCTTAGTATAAGACCAAGTTGGGAAGATTAATGAAGTTGATAAATTCAATTTGATACACAAAAATGGCTTTACTAGGTAGGCAACATAAGTTAATTAGTAAAAATCTTGGAAGATGAGCTGTAAAACATCAATGATTGAATTGTAAATTCTAAAAGGGAGCGAGTTGGAGCTTCAGTTGCAACCTTAGCTAGCAACATTTTTCATGGTTTTCTCAATCTGAGGTGGTTTAGAATAAAATAAAGAAATGAATACACACACATAAAGTAATCCCACTTTGTTGACTAGGCCTCAAATATCAGCATTTGATTAATAACTGGTCATATTATAGCCTTATCAACACCATTACCCCATATTCATCAATTTAGTGATTAAAAATAAGATCATTAACTTTGCAACCATATTAAAGTATATGGATACGATCTAAATTGTATAAATGTTCCAACACACACACGCAAAGATAAACATGTAGTGTTAAGAAAACAAAAGGACCAGAGCAGCCGGTTCAATTGGAAAATTTGACTAGTGATTTGGTTTGGTTTAAGTGCTGAACCTGTGAGAAAGTGAACTGATATCAACTTGATCAAATTAAGAGGATAACCAGTTTAGATGATTATGTTGTTATTGGTTTCATTTTTTCTCATTCAACTCTTCATATCTTAGTGATTGTATGTTTGAATGAATTTTAATGATGATTTTGGTATTAATGATTGTTACTTTTACTTATTGAGAAATTGTAGAGATTAAAATTCTTAATGTTGTTGTACTTTGTTATTGTTACAATCAAATTATTGTTATATTTTCTAATATTTTATTAGTAGTGATTATTAATGTTATTGTATTTTGTTTTTCCCAACTAAATTATATTATTTTAATATGATCAGTTTGAGCTCAAGTTGATCCTAGTATGATCTACCGTCACTGGCCCTTGAACTACTACCATAATCAATTTAGTGTCCGGTTTGGTTTTTTGTTCTTTGCTAATTAATCACTTATGCAATGATATATTGAGACATGACTCCAATTAAGTTGCTAAAGTTAAAACAGATAGAAGGACACAAACTGCAAACTGGACAAGATCTGCATAAAAAGGGTTCAAACTTGAATACACACAGTGCTTCAAAATAATAGAAAAAGAAGCATGATTTAGCCGAACGCTGTCATGGGTCTCATGTTGGGAGGACTACCTTAAAGAGACGACTTATAAACGGTTAACTTTTGGGATGTCGTTCTTTTAAGAACTTATGCTTCTTACAAACACGTACGTAGGAGAAACAAGCTACGCAGAAAATGGATACAAGAAAAGAGAAAAATAGGGATTATATGGAGCAATAAGGGAGACATACAAAACAATATTGTGGTTTTGCATTAGGAGTGAACATTCATCTAACCATCCTTCTTTTTTCCTTCCTTTCTATCTCCAAAGCCCAAATTCCACATAGTGCCATCAGTTTTCCGAAATTAGAGGATTTGAATAATTCTGACATTTAACTTAACAGACACCCGTGATAAAGAGATACAAAAATAGCATAGAATATATATATATATATATATATATATATATAATAGCCTGGTATACTCTTTAGATTTTAATCTTTTCAATTCAATTTAAATAAGGAAACTATATATGATACAGTGGTAAGTAAAATTAAAGTGGATATAATATATGCATGGTGCTTCATTTATTTACTTTTGTTTTTCTCTTTAATTACGTGATGCTTTATCATTTCTTACTAAAACTCCCTTTAATTCTCTTCCTTGAGTAGGGTTGTTGAATTGATTTTGGTGCACTAATATAAGTTCTGGAAGAGACACATTAATTCATCTTGTTGGGGAAATCCAATATGACCTTTATCAATATCCAATAAGTGTGTGTATGTGTGTCTCTAGATATTAATTAGTGTTAACATCCAAATGTGTCAATAGTCCTTTTTTAAAAATTTTCTCATAAATTGACCTTGTATCATGTAATTTAATGTTGTTAAATTCTCATTCAATAATTTAATTTAATTAATCGCGTGTCTCTGAACTATGTGACGAAAACAGTGCGCAAAATTAATGGTTCTTCAAAAATTCAAAAATGACATCATTTTCCATTTCCACTCTTTGAAACTCAGATAATTACCAATTATTCTATGATGATCTATATCAATAGTACTAGTAGCATGAATAATTATGTGAAAGCAAAGATGTGGGCAGCATCTTGATACCACTCGAAACGGTAAAAAAAAAAAAAAAGAGTCCAAAAAATTTAAAAATTGGATCTATGTCCAATGGGCCTTTCCATATTAATTTTCTAAGCAACCAGTTTTAATTTGACAGGTTGCTTGTAAAAGTTGCTTCATCCGGGAAAAAACAAATACTACCTCTTGTCCTTAATATAAAATTAATTAAGAATTGGATATGATATAAAATATAAGATTTTAATTCACTTTATCTCTAAATTTACAATTTATTTTCTAAAATATTCCTATTAATTATATATGTCAAGGGGTTTTAATTCAAGGAGAGCCATGATTAAAAGAGGTACTTTAAGAAAATCAATTAATATTGGTTAAAATTACTAACTTAACTAATTTTCTTAATGAATTAGTTAGTAGCTCTTATATTAAGGATCGGAGATACTCCCTCCGTTCCTTATTATAAGAGACATTTGATGCTTATAGTTTGTTCCTAAATATAAGAGACAGTTAAAAGTTGTCTCTACTTTTTTGTGTTGATTTCCTATTTTACCCATATTTATTGTCTCCAACTCACACTCTCTCTCCTTCCCACTTCTCTTTCTTTTAAGAATTTACTATTGTTCTCTCTCATGCTCTCTCTCCTTATTAATGAGGGCATTTTTGGAAAAAAAATTATACTTTTTACACATTAATTGTTCTTAACTAATTTTAACTGTTTTTTTGATCAACGTAATTCGGTTATCCGTCTCTTATAATAAGGAACGGAGGGAGTAGTATGTTACCTTCGGTCTTTAATATAAGACCTAGTTGACTAACTCGAGTAGATTAAAAAAAGTTTCTTAAGTTAGTTATTTCTAATAAATAGGTATGTCTTTCCTAAAATACCATTACTAATCAATTATATTAGCTTTAATATTTAATGAAATATATAACATGTATAATTACTATAAGAACTATCTTGAAATAACATGAATAAATATGAGAGGTAAAGTGGATTAAAAATTTGAAGTCTTATACTCCCTCCGTTCCTTATTATAAGAGACGGATAACCGAATTACGTTGATCAAAAAAACAGTTAAAATTAGTTAAGAACAATTAATGTGTAAAAAGTATAATTTTTTTTTTCCAAAAATGCCCTCATTAATAAGGAGAGAGAGCATGAGAGAGAACAATAGTAAATTCTTAAAAGAAAGAGAAGTGGGAAGGAGAGAGAGTGTGAGTTGGAGACAATAAATATGGGTAAAATAGGAAATCAACACAAAAAAGTAGAGACAACTTTTAACTGTCTCTTATATTTAGGAACAAACTATAAGCATCAAATGTCTCTTATAATAAGGAACGGAGGGAGTATTTAAAATCAAATTGAAAGTCAAACTAACCTAAGCTAAGCACCGGAGGTAATATACATACACTCACGTCCCTGTGATTAACGGATTATGGGGTCCACTGGGACCCTTTCCTAAAGCTTTTCTTCTTAATCATCATCAACTTGATGTGGTTTTAGGGAAATAAAAGAAAATCATACATTTATCCATGCCACTCCGCTAATCAGACATCGAAAACCAACAAGAGATTCAAACTTGAAAACACAAGAACGCTGCAACGATCATGATCAAAGAAGAATCCCATACATATACATACATACACATATGTATGTATATAATTCACTAGAATACGTGGATCAAAATAACTAAGGACGCAGTCTGAGGAATTAATACCACATTATTCTTAGACACTACTGTGGGAATGGCTCAAGAGGGAGGGGAGTGAAGTCCAGCAATGTAGTAATGAGACTTAGCACCCTCTGAAATATGGGTCAGGGTTACACTGGCCGTTATTTGAGAGAGGCCTTGGGCCCACGCAGCTACTGTACTTCTTCCCAGCGGGACATTGAACCGCTTGTCCTTTTCCAGGGGTTCCGTCCGTGACGGGGTCGTCCATTGGCGTGCTCATCAGAGGCACAATGGGATCAGCTTCTACGGACAATCTGGCCTTCATAAGATCTTCGGTGTAATTATTGTTACTGTACCATGAAACGTTGGCCGCCTTGTCCTCAATATTCTGCCATCGATCTGATCCAAACCCAGAACCCCGGAGGTGAAGGAACAAGCTCATCGTGGTGAGCAGAAAGAGAAGCATTTTGGGCTTCCCTAATTTCTTCATTCTCTTCTTGTTCTGCTTCCTTTGTCTTCTGCACTGCTCTTGTCTTTACATAGAGAGAGAGATCGATGCTGAGAAAATAAAGATGGAACCAGTAATAATTATTATATAATTGTTACCTGTGAGAGATTATATATGGAGAATATATAAAATAATAAATGCCCCTCTGTTTCTAAATATAAAACCTAACTACACAATAAAATATGTCTTATATTTAAGATCGAAAGAGTATATAACAGGATAAAATCAATAACCATCTACTTATAATAGGGTTTTTATGCCACTAATCGAGCTAATCAAAATAACTTAACTCCCCTTTGCCTCCCCCGTCCCCCCAAAAAGGGAAAAAAGAAGAAATGAATTTAAAGACTATCCTAATGATACCAGATGCGCAAAAGTCTGATGGCCAATTAAGTCAGAACATATATATATATAGAGAGAGAGAGAGAGAGAGTTTGATCGTTTGAAAAGGTAAGAAAACACTTTGGCTGTGAAAATAAGCACAAAGTAGGAGGCACCACAAACTCCCAGTGGTATTTGTTTGAATAACTGTGGATTAGCACTAAGTGGGTTGCATATGCTCTCCTGACAACCATCATCATATATGATATTTCATGGACATACCAAGGTAATTAATGCAAACATTTCGTACATTCATAAATCTATGAGGCTGACTTGCAAAGCTAAGAATGAGTTAAATATTAAAATTCATTTTAAAAAAAAAAAAGTTTACGTATAAATTAAGAAGTTTGAATTTTAAATTATAACGATTTATTTGTAAATCTTCGAAGTTTAACGCGTAAATATTAAAATATTAATATTGTAAGAGGTTGGTTTGTAAATCTATGAAATTTTAACTTGTAAATCTTTAATATTTGACTTGTAAATCTTTTTAAAATATCTTTTAAAATTTTAGCAATGGTGATGCGTCAATGCCGTTTAAGACTGAGTTCTTCCTGTCATTTTATAGGAAAAATTAATTATAACCCAGTCAGTATTTTAATTTCACAAATTTTGGAAGACTTACGAAAAATTCTCTCATTTGGGACCTGTTCATAGTTGTCTCTTTTTATATTAGTTAACAAACGTAGAATGTGTCATTCTACACATCCAAGAATTGGATTCGAAATAATCTCATTGATGATGAAGAGATTAGAGAGTTACCTCGTAAACTTCTCTTTGGAGTAGCTCGTCGGTCGTTATGAAAGCAGAGAAATGCTAGAACTTTCAAGAATCTGGAGGTTTGCGTTAGAAGTTGATAAGATGAAGAACAATAGAGTAAAGAACTTGATGGTGAACAAAAGTGACCCTACTGATGAGATGTTGGGAACCCGTGGAAGATGTTGTTCCTCCTATTGGGCGGATCTTGGATGCTGATAAGATGATAAGATCATAGAGTGAGCATTTGGAAGCAAGCACATCTGGTCTGAATTCAGATGATATGGGCTAGTTGTTTTTTCTTCTCTGGGCTTTAGGCCTCTTTTCAACCCAAAAAAGATACTGTCTGTTATTTTCTTCTTCCCAGGGCCTCATACAATAAAATCTGCATACTTCTTTCATGCATTACAATTTATCAAGGGTTAAAGATGAAAATTTCTCCCAAAAGTTTTCACTCAAAAACACTAGATGCCTACAAGTTTTTTAGTGTAAACTTATTCTGAAAAGTTTAAAATCGTAGCAAGATTGCCTTCTAATACTAAAAAGGGATAAACTGTGACACGAAAGTTTTAGACTATAAAACTACGACGTTAATTGTTAATATTTTTAATAGTAGATTGCAACTTTGTTACTATTTTAAACTTACAAGATAAATTTACACTTTAACCCATTTATCAATGCAAATCTCTCTAACCCTATATTTGGAGGGGGGGAATGAACATTATGAGGGAAAACTCTAACCCCATATAGTCCTAATTTTAGTAATTACTCCCTCTAATTTTTATTATAAGCATATTTTTAATTTTTTTCCTAAATATCCTTTGATTTGATATTCTCTAATTAATTAACTAAACAATCTCTTTTAATTAATGAATTTTATTGAGGATAATTTTAAAAATTAACAGACATGAATTACTTCTTACTGACTTTTTAAATATACGGAAAATTGTCAACAATGGATTAGACGACGGAATAATTTCACAACTTAATCCTGGATCATTTAATGTTAAATTCTTATTCAATCCAACAAATGTCAAAGCAGTTATATACATATGTTGGACAAGATGACATCTTAAGATTGGCTTGATACATGGCTAAACATTACATTTTTTAATGTTTAGTAACATGTTTTATATACTGGTTCTATCTGTGAGATAGAGAGAAAATATCTCTTTTTGGTTATATTTATAAATCACTTATGTAATTTTTAGTATGGATATATTATTTTGTCATTTACTTATTATAATCTAGATAGTTATTTTTTTTAAAAAATATATATATTGAATAGGGATAAAATTAAAAAGTTGTGATATTTTAAGAATAAATTAGTGCAGTTTATAATTTGTCTTTATGTGCGAAACACGCTAAAGATCCCGTATAAATAGGGTTAGTGGAGTAATATGGAGTCTAATAATAAGTTTTGAATAATATAGGTCACTATATATTTATATTCCAGTTTAGTTTAGATGCAATCTATTTTATTTAACCAAAACAAAAACAAAAACAAAAACCTTTCGGCCAAGGCCGAATAGAATAACTCATTTGTTAGCTTATTTACATTTCTTCAAAGGCCAAGCACTACCTCTGGTTCTTCATATAAGTTCAATAACTAGTTAAAAATTTAATTTAATCTTCAATATAAAATCTCGATCTGTTTTTTTTATATAATATGTATCCACTTTTTTTTTCAAATAATCTCTATTGTAGTAATTTAACATGTTAAATGATTTCTATTAAGAAGTAGCTCTAATATATATAATTAATAATACTCCTTCGGTTCTTAATACAGGACTTAATTGTTGAGTTAATTTTGATCCTAAATATAAGACATATTTCTCATATTTATCAATTTTCTCTAAATTACCCCTATGGATACTCCCTCAACCATAATCAAGTAGAAGAGGGAGATGAGGTATTAAGAAAGATAATTATAGTGTTTTAAGAAAAACATGTCACATTTCTCATAATTAACTAACTTACCTAACTTCTTTAATCTAATCAAATTAGTTAAATGGATCTTATATTAAGGACCGGAGGAGTAATATTTTAAAAAAGACAATACTCATTTATTATAATTGACTAATTTAATTAATTTTTTAAATTGGTTATCTAACTTTAATATTAAAAAGGGTAGCTACTAACTCATTTTGTCAGTCTATAAATGGTCATCTTGATCCATATCACTACCGGACCTACTCATGACATTGATTCGCAGAGTCGCTTTATCATTTAAAAATTACATTTTAATTAAAAAAAACCTAGTAGTAAATTCACACAGTCACATAAATAGTTACTACCTCCTGTCTTTAATATAAGACCTTATTTGACTTTATTTTGATCTTAAATATAAAACCCCAATCCATTTTGTTTCTCGTAGTTATACATTTTTTTTCCAAGGTAGTCCTTCTAACCGTGATAATTCTAATCAATACACTTGATTAGTAAAAATATTTTAGAAAAGACAACACCTATTTATTACAAATAACTAGCTAAGCTTATGTTTTTAATCCTCTCAAATTAGTCAATGAACTCTTATAATTAGGACCAGGGGTAGTAGAATTAAACTAACTTGGTCAATTAATCACGTGTGTTTGAATTATAAATTAATAGTAACTTCTTAATATATTCAATTACTTGAAGATTACATAAGAAAAAAATAGATAAATAATAAAGACAAACTCAATTAAAGTTTTATATTTAGAATCAAATTAAAAATCAATCTAGCTCTTATATTAAGAATTGGTAGAATTCAAACCAAAATAACCAGCCACCAAATGCATGTTATAGTTGTCCTTCGAGCGAGCATGCACATACTATAAATGTAACAATATTAATATCAACTCTTACGTAGCAAGAATTAAACTTTCATTTATTTAAGTTACATCACTTAACTATTTGAATTGAACTCATATTGTACATATCAAATCCTTATTTTAACTTGATTTTCTGCGGTACAAACTCAGCAAAAACAAGTTTGCTGGTTACCTCTAGCCTCAATGAAACAATACAGACACTTCTTACCGGAGAAGAGTCATGAAGCTCTACTTGAAAGTGTGGAACCTTTTGTTTCGACGAGTCAAAGGGCAAATGACAAAGGTGCTCATCATTCAATCATGTAAGGGTACCAAACCTAGGATTCTCCGACATGGATCTAATTCCATTGAAAAGTGATCATACCATGTTGTCCTTTAGATCCCACCATCATATCTTGAGACAGACCTAAAGAATGACCTCGAAAAGTCAGCCCGTATTAGGACACTGTAAGAAGTTGGCACACATAAAAGTGCAAAATAGTTTAGGAACATCAGCTGCGTTGGATGGATTATTTTAGCACAAATATAAAGCAGACATTTTGCCATGGAAAGGAAAAATAGAAGATGAACTTGTCATTTTATTCCAGAAGGACCATGCTTCCCAACCAGAAAATGAAATATACATTTTATCCGGATCTATCTGGCATGCCAAAAAATGAACCACTCACCCAACCCTGCTTTTAATTGCCTGCAGAAACAGGAAAAAATAAAAAAGGACAAGAAAGCTAACTCTCTTCTGTTCTGAGCCTCTCAAGAGCTTGTTCAGAATCCTCACTGTAGTAGTCGACTCCTGAGCATGGCATTGATTGGGTGTTCACAAACTGGTTCCCATGATCCTGAACAAACCACATTGGCCACTGTCACGATGAATTTAAAAGGTAAAAATTATCACACAGCACGAGGTCAGCAATATTACGACTGATAAGAATGAAAACACAATGGGTTGACATGATCCATCGGCCAAAAACAGGGCTACTGGAAGCTTTTCCATCTTTCTGTTCTTTTTCATAAATTATCTAAGGTGGCACTCCTAATTAAATACCATAGGTGTAGCAATGATGTGACAGGAAATTCTCAAACATTCCGAACCGTAAGTTTTGACAAACCTTTGAGCTAGACGTGGAGGCAATTGATCGTCTCCCTGCATCAATTTGTACTGAAACGCTGGCCTCAGATAAATCCGCACCTGAAGACCGCAATGCTTGCACGAAATTATCCAATATTCTGTTGAGCACAAAAACCCCACTCAATAATGACATAGTGAAATATGGTTTCATGAGACACTCAAGGTAACCCTTTAATGTGCCAAAAAGAACCTTTGCAAGATTTAGAACAACTGTTTATTGTGTTAATATTTATCAGCACCTAGCCAAAATAAATTATAACAATGAACACTTTATCATCCCTGAACTCACTAAAATATGCATACAGGAAGTAGATCTACCCCAAGCTTGAAAAGGAAAAAAATGGGTAAGGCAGGCTGATGGATGACAGAAATAACAAGTCATGGACAGGCAAAAAAAAAAATATATAGGGGGGAAAGCACGGAAAGGATGGAGATTGAAATATTTTATTATGGTATTTCTGTTACTTTTCCTTCCAGCATAAAGGTGCTGCCACATGATCATTTTACAAGCAGGTGCTCACGCTGTTAAGCCACAAGATCAATTCTGTCAACTTCCCCATAATGGCCTTCAAAGCGAAATCACTGTGGAAACTGAGGTTTCAAATTTGGAGGACCACATTGAAAATAAGTTTATGTTTTGATGGCCAAAATGTCAAAATGTATTCTTTAAAATATAGATTATTTACTACTAAAAAATATAACGCAGTGTACATTCATTTCAATCAACTCACAAGAAGCTGTATTATATCTTGCATCAAAATCACTGAAAAGCTTGAATACGCTAGCTAAAATATAAGATTAAAATACAGCCATGATGAATGGGAAGACTTGGTGTTATGGTATTTAGATGAGAAAGAGAGAGGAAGAGAGATAACGAGAGAAAAGAAGCAATGTGAATGGTGCAAATATGTACCTCATTGCCTCTTATTCATTATTCTCATTTGAATATATATCCTAATTTATCCAAATCCTACTAATATAATAATATAACCAAATGTCAAATCCCATCTAAATATGTTGAAATTTTCTAAATCTATTTAAACCTGACTAATTCTTTGTTCCTTGTTTTATTTTTATAATAATTACATGACACTTGACCACAAGCTGATAATATGGAAGCCTCCTCTTTATGTTTATAATACATCGGGACAGAGATTAAATACAAAATGAACTCCTACAGACATGATAAGAATAAGTAGTGAGTGCTGAACTTACTTCCCTTTTAGTGTGATCATCTAACTATACCCATGTGCTTTTAGCTCTAGTCTGATTCATTTATTTAAGAACTGTGATTTCAATCTTTGTTCTTCTTCTGCAGATATGTGACATGGTCTCCATTGCTAGATACTTGAATGCAACTCTCATAGTTCCAGATGTTGATAAAACCTCCTTCTGGGCTGATCCGAGGTTTGCCCTTAATTGCTTGCCATGTCTAGGATTGTCCTGATTTCTTGTTTGGAATGACCTCATGTATGTTCCTTTATTTTGCAGTGACTTTGAAGACATATTTGACGTAGATCATTTCATTACATCTTTAAGAGATGAGGTTCGGTTATTAAAGAAACTACCACCTAGGCTCAAGAAAAGAGTTGATGCAAAGCAACACTATTGAGAGTGATATATTTATTCCAACTTATGATGGGGCCATGGCTAAAGTCATGGAAGGCCACCGCAGGTGCTGTTATGCTGCCACTTGTGCCCTTTATGCTTGGTCCACAAAAGATATTTGAATCTTCAATAAACTTGGGATTTTATATCTGCATAAAGTATATAGTAGATTTGAGTCTGTTTGAAATGTTATTTTCACTTCGGCAAATCCTAATTAGATGGTGAATGAAAATCATAACTAATAGCATTTACAACCCATTCATGACTCCTTGACACTCTACAAACTTTGATCATAGTTGATACCTAAACTGTCATTTTTTTAACCTCAATTGTGTATTCTGAAATTCAAACGTTACTTATTTCGTTTTGCTTCTCTTAATAATGCACAGATTCCTGGGATTCAAGAAGACAATACTACTAAAAAGGAAGCTGCTAGTGAACTTAATAGATCAGTACACCACAAGCTCATTAAGCTGGGATGAGTTCTCTGCTATTGTAAAGGAATTTGAAGTCTCCCAAATGGGAAGTCCCAAAACAAGAGTGGTCATACCGGAAAAACCCAAAGAAGAGGACTATTTTCATGCCAATCCACAAGAATGTTTGCAAATGTTAGATGAGGAACCATTGAGAAGCACATTATAATGCGACTCTGATTTATACTTGAATAGTGGCAATTGGTATATATATAATACATATTACTTGAGTAAGGTCCATGGTTCTTTCCAAGAAAAATTTCACGCCTTTGAGGGACAGATTTTTGTGTAAAGCAAATAGTAAATAATGTCAACAAATACTCCACTGACACTGAAGCTTATAATAACGTGAAGAAATTTCTTCAACAAATACTCCTCCATCTGTGTCATTGTTTTTTTTTTGGAACTAAACAAAAGATTAAGGGGAAATGACTAACATCACAACCCCTCTAACCTAACCAGTTTTGAAATTAATTTATGCACTCCACATTCTTTTCTTTTTATTTATTTTTTTCTTCCTCATTTCTCTCTACTTAATCCTTCATTTATTGATTTTGTATTTATTAATGCCAATCTATCAAACTCTTACTTTAAGTCCATTCCTTGGTTAGTGCTTTGAGTGGGATTCATGAATTGATTTGGATGGACGACTTGACATTTTGGGCGCCACAAACACATTTTGTTGGGCCTCCAATAAGACCGTATGTCATTCAACACACACACAGATATATGCGAACCATCAAAGATCAACATCAGCCACCTTTGAATGTGGAAGAAATTGGAGCACTCAAGAAAACTTCACCAGTGCCAACATCCAGATACAAGTGGCACACTCAATGGTCCTATGTTTATTACTCCGAATCCTTCTTTTTTATAGGTTATAAATAATTAAATTATTTAAATTAAGAAATTAATTAAAATTAGTTAAAAATAACAAGCATGTAACAGATTTTTTTTTTTTTGCTCTTAAAACTTGTTCTAAGGTTTTTGAAGGTTTTTGCTCTTGAAAAACAAAAAACAAAAAGCAGAGCCAAACAAGCCCTAAAGTACTATATGATACCACCTCTTGTCCTTAATATAAAACCCAGTTGATTTAGTTAGGGAGATTAATAAAGTTAATAAATTACTTTAAAGTATTTATATTTATTTATTTTTTTTCAAATTAATTTGACTCACTTATAAATTGATATATAATCTAATGATACACGTGAGTATTTTAAAGAAATCATGTAATATGTGCTATAATGATGCAGTTCAATAACTTTCTTGATTTCTCCAAATTAGTTAATTAGGTCTTATATTGAGAATCAAAGGTAATACTATTGCTAGTTTGAGAAGAGAGAATGCTAAATTGAAAGATGAAAAATGCACGGCTAATGAGTCTTGGAAGAAGATAGTTGCGGAGCCACATGAAAGCTTTTGTTTGAAAAAGATATACTACTTTTTATCCTAAATATGAAAATTAGTTGGAGATCCAATTTGATACACGAAAATGGCTTTACTAGGTAGGCAACATAAGTTACTTTGTAAAAATTTTGGAAGATGAGATGTAAATCATCAATGATTGAATTGTAAATTCTAAAAGGGAGCGAGTTGGAGCTTCAGGTGCAAACCTTGAAATCTTTTCTAAACTAGCAACATTTGTCATTGTTTTCTCAATGCGAGGTGGGTTAGAATAAAATAAGGAAATGAATACACACACATATAAATTAATCCCACTTTGTTGACTAGGCCTCAAATATCAGCATTTAATTAATAACTGGTCATATTATAGCCTTATCAACACCATTACCCCATATTCATCAATTTAGTGATTAAAAATAAGATCGTTAACTTTGCAACCATATTGAAGTATATGGGTACGATCTAAATTGTATAAATATTTCACAACACACACACAAAAAAAGATAAACATGTAGTGTTAGGAAAACAAACGGATGGGATCGAGTGGCCGGTTTAACTGGAAAACTAGCCAGTGGTTCGGTCTGGTTTAAGTGCTGAATTGGTTAGAAAGTGAACCGATATCAACTTGGTTAGACCAAAAGGCTAAACCGGTGATAAATCGATTTGGGTGATTATGTTATAATTGTTTATGTTTTTTCTCATTCAACTCCTTGTATATTAGTCACTGTATATTTGAATGAATTTTAATGATGATTTTGGTATTAATGATTGTTAATTTTACTTATTGAGAAATTGTAGAGATTAAAATTCTTAATATTATTGTATTTTGTTATTGTTACAAGCAAACTATTATTATATTTTCTTATATTTTATTATTAGTGATTATTAATGTTGTTATATTTCGTTTTTTTCCAACTAAATTATACTCCTCCGGTCTTAAATATAAGACCATTATATACAATACAAAAAAATCTTATATTTAGGATCGGAGAAGTATTATTTTAATATAATCAGTTTGATCTCGAGTTGACTCTAATCTAACCTACTATCACTCGCCTTTGAACTACTACCTCAATCGGTTTAGTGTTTAGTTCAGTTTTTTATTTCTTGCCAATTAATCACTTATGCAATGATATATTGAGACATGACTCCAATTAAGTTGCTAAATTTAAAACAGATAGAAGGACACAAACTGCAAGCTGGACATGATCTGCATAAAAAGGGTTCAAAGTTGAATACACACAGTGCTGCAGAATAATAGAAAAGAAGCACGATTTACCAGAACGCTATCATGAGTCTCATGTTGGGAGGACTAGCTTAAAGAGAGGACTTATAAACGGTAAACTTTTGTGATGTGGTTCTTTTAAGAACTTTTGCTTGTTACAAATACGTACACAGGAGAAACAAGTTACGCAGAAAATGGATACACGGAAAGAGAGGAATAGGGATTACATGAAGCAATGGAGAGATACAAAACAATTTTGTGGTTTTGCATTAGGAGTCCACATTCATCGAACCATCCTTCTTGTTTCTTCCTTTCTATCTCCAAAGCCCAAATGCCACATGGTGCCTTCAATTTAACATTTAACTTAATAGACGCCCGTGATAAAAAGATGCAAAAATAGCATGGAATGTGTATATATATAGCCTGGCATACTCTTTAGATTTAAATGTTTTCAATTCAATTTAAATAAGGAAACTATATCATACAGTAGTAAGTAAAATTAAAGTATATATAATATATGTATGGTGCTTCATTTATTTACTGTTGTTTTTCTCTTTAATTACTTGATGCTTTATCATTTCTCACTAAAACTGCCTTTAATTCTCTTCCTTGTTTGGTGCTGTTTGAGTGGGGTTGTTGAATTGATTTTGGTGCACTAATATAAGCTCCGGATTAGAGACACATCAATTCATCTTGTTGGGGAAATCCAATATGACCCTTCTCAATATCCAATATGTGTGTGTATGTGTGTCTCTAGATATTAATTGGTGTTAACATCCAAACGTTTCTATAGTCCTTTTTATTTTTAATTTTCTCATAAATTGCTCTTGCATCATGTAATTTAATGTTGTTAAATTCTCATTTGATAATTTAATTTAATTAGTCGTGTGTCTCTGATCTATGCGACGAAAACAATACGCATAATTAATGGTTCTTCAAAATTCAAAAATGACATCATTTTCCATTTGCACTTTTTGAAACTCAGATAATTACCAATTAATTCTATGATGATCGATATCAATAGTACCAGTAGCATGAATAATTTTGTGAAAACAAAGATGTGGACCTTTCCATATTAATTTTCTAAGCAACCAGTTTTAATTTGAGAGGTCGCTTGTAAAAGTTGCTTCATGCAAAAAAAAAAAAAACAAATACTACCTCCTGTCCTTAATATAAAAATTAATTGAGAATTGGATATGATCCTAAATAAAAGACTTCAATTCACTTTGTCCCCTAAATTTATAATTCATTTTTTTAAAATATTCCTATTAATTATACATGTCAAGGGGTTTTCAATCAAAGAGAGTCATGATTAAAAGAGGTACTTTAAAAAAATAAATTCATATTTGTTACAAATAACTAACTTAATTAATTTTTCTAATGAATTAGCTAGTAGCTCTTTTATTAAGGATCGGAGATAGTATATATTACCTTCGATCCTTAATATAAACGCTAGTTGACTAATTCGAGTAAATTAAGAATTTTTTTTAAGTTAGTTATTTCTAATAAATAGGTTTGTTTTTCTTAAAATATACTTGCTAATCAATTATATTAGCTTTAACATTTAATGAAACATATAACATATATAACTACTATAAGAACTGTCTTGAAAAAACACAAATAAATATGACAAATAAAGTGGATTAGAGATTTTAAAAACATAAATAAATATGATAGACAAAGTGGATTAGAGATTCGGAGTCTTATATTTAGAATCAAATTGAAAATTAAACTAGCTCTTAGATTAAGCACCGGAGGTAGTATGCACACACTGACACTGTGATTATAGGGGCTAGTGGCACCCTTTCCTAAAGTTTTTCTTTTTAATCATCATCAATTTGATGTGGTTTTGGGGAAATAAAAGAAAATCATACATTTATCCATGCCACTCTGCTAACCAGACATCAAAAGCCAACGAGAGATTCAAACTTGAATACACAAGAATGCTGCAACGATCATGATCAACATACATACATACATACATACATACGTACATATATATATGTATGTGTAATTCCCTAGAATACGTGGATCAAAATAACTAAGGACGCAGTCTGAGGAATTAATACCACATTATTCTTAGACACTACTGTGGGAATGGCTCAAGAGGGAGGGGAGTGAAGTCCAGCAATGTAGTAATGAGACTTAGCACCCTCTGAAATATGGGTCAGGGTTACACTGGCGGTTATTTGAGAGAGGCCTTGGGCCCAGGCAGCTACTGTACTTCTTCCCTGAGGGACATTGAACCGCTTGTTTATCTTCATTTAGGGCTCCTCCCGTGACGGTGTCCTCCCTTGACGTACTCACCAGAGACACAATGGGATCAGCTTCTACGGAGAAACTGGCCTTCATGAGGTCTTCGATGTAATTATTGTTGCTGTACCACGACATGTTGGCCGCCTTCTCCTCAATATTCTGCCATGGATCTGATCCAAACCCAAAACCCTGGAGGTGGAGGAACAAGCTCATCGTGGTGAGCAGAAAGAGAAGCATTTTGGGCGTCCCTAATTTCTTCATTCTCTTCTTGTTCTGCTTCTTTTTCTTTTCTGCACTGCTCTTGTCTTTATATAGAGAGAGAGATCGACGCTGAGAAAATAAAGATGGAACCATTAATTATTATATAATTGTTACCTGTGAGAGACTGTATATGGAGAATATACAATAATAACTACATAAGAGAGTTTTTATGCCACTAATCGAGTTAATTAAAATAACTTCAGCTTCTTTTTGCGCGCCACACCCCCCCCCCCAAGAAAAAAGGGGAAAAAGAAGAAATGAATTTAAAGACTATCCTCACAAGATGCGAAAAACTTTGAGGCCAATTAAGTCAAAACATTTACTAATTCAAAAATACAATTAAGAAATACCAAAATATATTAGAATAGAAGGGTCCATCAATGAACTTTGGTGCTACGTCCCTGCTTCTTCACCCTCTTTATTACTTAATAATTTACTAATAAGCTTTATCACTAATAACTCTCTGTAACTATGTTCCTCGTTTGGTGCTCTTTAAGTGGGATTGTTGAATCGATTTCGGTTGACTAATGGAAGTTTTGGAAGCCACACGTTCATACATTTGATTTGTTGGAGGCTCCAATATGGCCCTATCTCAATATCCAAAGCGCACATTCATTAATTCGTACCATATGTCAACTATTATATTATAAGAGGATTTCTACAGTTTCTGTTGTCTTAATTTATGTCACTTACTATAGCTTGCCCTTCTTCCCATAAGTTACTTCCAACTAATTTACCAAAATTAAGAAGGAAGACACCATGATTCTGATTACTATGACCCAAACCTGTCTCCAAGTAATGAACCTATCTGTAAAAACTTGGCGGTAGACACAATTATGAAAAAATCTGCTTTGTGTCATCCTTGAAGATAAGTAGGACTCGGCAAGTATCTATTTTATGTCATCATCTTCCTCTTTTTTAATTAAAAAAGTCTGTCTTGTCATGATAATTAAAGTATTGAAAATAATTTTTAATTTTATCCATATTAATGAAGTTTTGAAGGAAAGTGTAAAAAATAAAAAGCCATATTTAAGCATGAATCACAAAGATAAAAATGGCAAATAAGTATCAATTATTCTAAAGGTAACTTATATTATAAATAAAGAAAATTCTTCTAGAACTACTTATACTACCTCCAGTTCTATTTATAAGAACTAGTTGACTAATTTGAGAATATTATAAAAAAAAAAGTTAAGTTAGTTATTTGTAATAAATTGGTATTGTTATTCCTAAGACATCCTTACTAATTAAGTGTATTAACTAGAACTATTATTGTAAGAAGGATTATCTTGGAAAAAATACATAAATATGAGAGACAAAGTCGATTGGGATCTTATATTTAAGACCAAAATAAAAGTCAAACAAAGTTTTATATTAAAGACTGGAGGTGATATTACATATAGAGTATATTAGAATAAAAAAGGGGCAAATCACTAATGCAATCATCATTTGACAAACAACGTGGGTGTGCGCGGGAAAGAACATCTTCTTCATATTGAAAAGGATAAAGGATTCAACCTTCAACACAT
The DNA here is from genome assembly GCF_004799145.2 of Neltuma alba. NCBI lineage: Eukaryota > Viridiplantae > Streptophyta > Magnoliopsida > Fabales > Fabaceae > Neltuma > Neltuma alba. The sequence goes on along the minus strand of NW_021634192.1, from coordinate 435,340 downwards.
ACATACAGAAACAAATTATAAAGAAGACTGTGTGTGTGTGTGTGTGTAGAGAGAGAGAGAGAGTTTGATCATTTGAAAAGGTGAGAAAAAACCTTGGCTGTGAAAATAAGCACAAAGTAGGAGGTACCGCAAACTCTCTCTAGTGTGATTTGTTTGAATAATTGTGGATTGGCACTAAGTGGTTTGCATATGCTCTCTCGACAACCATCATCATATATGACATTTCATGGATATGCCAAGGTAAGTAATGCAAACATTTCGTAAATTCATTGCTAAATCTATGAGGTTGACTTGCAAAACTAAGAATCAGTTAAATATTTAAATTTAATTTTTTTAAAAAAATTTTACTTATAAATTAAGAAGTCTGACTTGTAAATCTTAAAGATTTATTTGTAAATCTTCGAAATTTAACATGTAAATATTAAAATATTAAAATCGTAAGAGGTTGATTTGTAAATCTATGAAATTTTAACTTGTAAATCTTTATTATTTGACTTGTAAGTCTTTTAAAAATATTTTTTTAAAAATTTTACCAATCGACAGCAGGGTTAACCAATTAACGGCCGCCACTGGTAATCTGTCAACGCCGTTTAAGAATGAGTTTTTTGTAACATTTTACAGGAAAAATTAATCGAAACAAGTCTCTAGGCTTGAGAGTATTTTAATTTCACAAATTTTGCAAGACTTATGAAAAATTCTCTTAATTGGGACCTGTTCATAGTTTTCTCTTTTATAGGTAACAACTGCAGAATATGTCATTTTTCTTCTCTCATGCCTTAGTATTATTATGGGTCAAAACAGAAATTTTTTCTGAAAGCTTTCACTCATGCTAAATATTTTGGGTGTAGATTTATTCTGAAAAGTTTAAAATCATAGTAAGATTACCCCTAATGTTAAAAAACTAGACTGTAAAATTATGGCATTCACTGTTAATATTTTTAATAGTAGAAAGCAACCTTGCTATGATTTTAAACTTACGATACAAATTTGTACATTAACACATTTATTAATGCAAATCTCTCTAACCCTATATTTGGAGGGGGGAAAATTAGGGGGTAAATGAATATTTAGGAGAGAAAACTCTAAAAAAAGGGGGGGGGGTAATTGGTTTTTCCTATAAGTTTTTCTTTCTAATATTTTCTCCTCCTATTTTCCTCCCATTTTTCCTTTCATCCCGTCTAATATCTTCCTCGTTTGGCTCAGTGGGTTTGTTGAACTGATGATTTTTGTTGACTAATACAAGTTTTGGACCACATTAATTATATCATGTTAAAACTCCAATATGAACATGTGTGGGTGTCATCTAAATTCTAAGCATACAATATTTATTTGCAGTGTCAGCATCTAAGATGCATGTGGATTATGACCATGTGTTTGTAGTCCTAATTTTAGTAATTACTCCTTCTAATATTTATTATAAGCATATTTTTTTATTTTTTCCTAAATATCATTTGATTTGATATTCTCTAATTAATTAACTGAACAATCTCTTTTAATTAATGAGTTTTATTGAGGATAATTTTAAAAATTAACAAACATTAATTACTTTTAACTAACTTTTTTAAGTACACGGACACGGAAATTTGTTAACAATGGATCAGACGTTGGAATATTTTCATAACTTAATCTTGCATATTTTAGTGTTAAATTTAACGGGATATGAAAAGAAGTATTTATGATTTTATTATATTTCTAAGATATCTGAGTTATTTGGATTTATTATCATTCTAAGATTTATTTAGATTTATTAGTATTTTTATTATTAGGCCTAGTTGTTATTATTATTATCTTTATTACTATTTGAGTATAATTAGATCTTAGAATAATACTCCTCCGGTCCTTAATATAAGACTCATTTAACTAATTTGATTAGATTAAGGAAGTTAGGTAAGTTAGTTAATTATAAGAAAAGTGACACATTTTTCCTAAAACACCATAATCGTCTTTCTTAATACCTCATCTCCCTCTTCTACTTGATTATGGTTGAGGGAGTATCCATAGAGGTAATTTAGAGAAAATTGATAAATATGATAAATGGGTCTTATATTTAGGACCAAAACCAACTCAAGAATTAGGTCCTATATTAAGGACCGGAGGAGTACTTGACTATTGAATCCTTTTCTTTTTGGCTTGTTTCCTCTCGTCTGAATTTTTTTTCCTGAACTATCCTCCATACCTGCCACTGTCGCCGCTCTCTGTCATCGTCCACCACCTTCCCTTAATCTGATCATCATGAAACCGCCTTATCAGAAGCAGCTTGAAGAACTCAGCCAGATTACAAAGTTTCACAGCGAAAGAAGCCGTCACGCACCACTTCATTGGTCTGCAAGTGGATTCCGCAGGCTGACGAGGCTGAAATGTCCAGAATTAGACTTTCACAAAAGTAACACTTGAGACCCAGGGTTCTGGCAAAAGTTACACTTTTGGACTCCATTTTTGTGTGAGAAAATTTCATTTTGGAACGAATTTTGGAAAAATTTGCATTTGTGACCCATTGTTACCTGCCTCTCCGAACGTGGACTTTCAGGTATTTTTATTTTCAATTTTCATTAATATTTATTTGTTGTACTTGGTTTCCAGATAAAAATTTAGAAAAAAAAAGGAAAAGTGGAGAGAAAAGGGGAGTTGTAATGCTACTTAATTTTGAGTTATAAAAAATACCCATATAAGAAGTGTTGCTATGCACATGACACCCCATGTAAGGATATTGATAATGACTGTATTAGATATACTACTCACCCCTATCGGTATGCCAACTGGGTGCAGTACGACTATACTGATTGTGATGATTATGTGCTCAATACTATGTTGATCCTACACATTATTACCACTATAAGCATGTCATGCAAAAACAATCATGTGATTATGCACTTGATAAGTTTGAAAAAAATCACATAATGAGAGAATTCATAAGCTTATAAAATTCTTTGATAAGTCAAAAAATCAAATAAAAGAGGCTCTCCAAACGAGTAGGCTAATAGAGGTCAAAGCTTTTTCACTAGACACGGAAGAAGATATTGTCAATCTAGTTGAAGTGGCACTTCCAACTCATCTAGAGTCCATTACTCGACATGTACTGTTGGACCCACTTGTGACAGAAGTAAGTAAAGTCTCTAATCTTGTTATCATTAGTGACAATAATTCTATGAAGGATGATCCAATTGTCCAACTGGCAAACAAGGTAGTTTCTTCTTAGATTGTGGCCAGCAAGAATTAGTCTCATCATTCTACAATGCCACCTTATTTTAAAGTTGCATTTCCTAAGATTGCCCCATTACTAAACAAATTTTTCCAACAATAGCTTGTCTATTAGAAAGATTTCCTAGATGCTCTCCAAGATCTAGCTACTCAGTCTTGCCAATTTGTTAGCTTACCTATTGGAAGGAATTTTTAGATTGAAGTGTCATGTCAAAGTTTTGTCTAGCCCTTCTCTACCTAGCATTGCACATCACTTTTAACTCATCTAGAGCGGAGTTCTTCATGAGCGGGAGAAATGATGGAATATGAAAAGAAATATTTATGATTTTATTATATTTCTAGGATATTTGAGTTATTTGGATTTACTATCACTCTAGCATTCATTTAGATTTATTAGTATTTTAGTATTTTTATTATTAGGGCTAATTATTATTATTTTTGTCTTTATCATTATTTGAGTATAATTATATATTTAGAGTTTTCATTCTAAGATAGACTTGATTATTGAATGATATTGTAATTATCATTTTCTCTTGGTTTATTTCCTCTTCTCCATTTTCTATTTCCCCTTTCTTGCTCTTTATGATCTCTTTCCTTCTCCATTCCTCTTTTTGTTTTACCTCAATTATTCAATGCAACATATGTCAAAGCAGTTATATACATATGTTGGACAAGACGACATCTTAAGATTGGTTTGATGCATAGCTAAATACTACATTTTTATGTTTAGTAAGGCATGACTAAACATGTTTATATATACTAGTCCTATTTCTGAGGTAGAGAGAGTGTTTTTTTTTTGGGGTCATATTTATAAGTCATTTGGGGGTGTTTGGATGAAATCAAATTATAATTTAGAGAATAACTTCTGAAAAATAGATTTTGGAATAATAGATTTTATAAAAAAAAAATTCTGATAAAGTGAGAATGTCTCGATAGCGGTTATTAGAAACACTTTTATATATATATATAAATTACTAAAAAGGGCATAAGTTGATATGATAATCATATAAAAAATAGATTTCATAATATATTTTAATTTGAAGGAATAAAATTGTTAATAATATATTTTTTACCAACATAATTAATAACATATAAGATAATATAATTAATAATTAATTAATATGTGTATATATATTTATAAAATATAAGATTAAATATGTTTATAGAAAAATAATTGAGGGGTATTAAAGTCATATTACCATTGGGATCAACTCTAACCGGCACAATCATACCCTCTAATTTAGGCAAGAAGCAGAATGAATTCATTTCTTCTGAAAAAATGGTTTTGGCTTTGGTCTAAAATGGGTGTTTGGATGAAATCAAACAATGATTTGGAGAATAGCTTCTGGATAATAGATTTTGGAGATAATAAATTTTGTGAAAAAGCGATTCTGAGAAATGAGAATGTTTAGATAGTTGTTACCAGAAGCACTTTTTACATATGCAAATTACTAAAAAGGTCATAAGTTAATATGATAATTATATAAAGGATAGATTTTATAATATATTTTGATTTGAAGAAATAAAATTGTTAATAAAATAATTTTTACTAACATAATTAATAATATATAAAATAATATAATTAATAATTAATATGCATATATATTTATAAATTATAAAATTAAATAGTGAAGGACCGATTGTGAAATGAAAAGTGAGGTATCAATTATGGGGGCTGCTTTGTCATATGCTGTTGGGCCCATATTAACGTCTAAAAAATTTGAATCTGAAGCAACTTTAAACCACTTCCACTGAAACCATGGTTTTGGGGTTCAAAACCATAGTTTTACCCCAAACCATGGTTTTCACATTTTTTTTTTTCCTTGTTTGGCAAATTTGGCCAAAACCATGGTTTTAAATATTTGCCAAACAAGCCCTTATATAATTTTTAGTATGAACATACTATTTTATTATTTAGTTATTATAATCAAGGTAGTTGCTTCTTTTCAAAAGACTATATATTAAATAGAAATAAAATTAAAAGGTTGTTATATTTTTAAAAAAATTAATACAATTTAAAGCTTTTCTTTATATGTGAAACATGCTAAAAATACCCTATAAATAAGATAATAAGTTTTGAATAATATAGCTCACCATATATTTATATTCTAATTTAGTTTAGATACAATCTATTTTGTTTAACCAAAAGAAAAAAAAGAAAGAAAACAAAAACAAAAACCTTTCAGCCAAGGCCGAATTTGCATTTCTTCAAAGGCCAGGTACTACCTCTGGTTCTTCATATAAGTTCAATAACTAGTTAAAAATTTAATTTATTCTTCAATAAAAAATCAAAATTGGTTTTGTTTATCATATTTATCCACTCTTTTCCGAATAATCCTAATAGTAATTAAATATGTTAAAAAATTTCTATTAAGAGATAGTTATAATATACATGATTAATATTAACATTGAAAAAAAAAGACAATATTCATTCGTTAAAATTGACTAACTTAACTATTTTTTTGATTTAATTATCAAATTTTAATATTAAAAACAAGAACTAGTAACTCATTTCCTGTCAGTCTCTAAATGGTCATCTTGATCCATATCACTATGACCCCCTCATGACATTAATTCAGAGTTGTTTTATCATTTAAAAATTACATTTTAATTACAAAGATCCTAGTAGTAAATTCACAGAGTCACATAAATAGTTATAATTAAAATAACTGAGTCAATATAGTTTTTTTATTTTCAAGATACAATCTCATTAGATTAAAAAAGTTTACAAATTAATAATAATTCCTCAATATATACAATTACTTTAGAAATTGCCTAAAAAAATAAATAATCTTATATTTAAAATTAAATCAAAAGTCAAACTAACTATTATATTGAGAATTAATAGCATATTCAAACCGAAATAACCAGCTACCAAATGCAGATTATAGTTGTCCTTCGAGCGCCCGTGCACACTACATATATAAAAATATTAATATCAACTCTTGCGTAGCAATTATTCAAATTTCATTTACTCAAGTTACATCACTTCTTAACTACTTGAATTGAACTCATTGTCCATACAAACTCAGAACAGAACCCATAATTTGCGGGTTACCTCTAGCTTCAATGGAACCATACAGATACTTCTTACTGGAGAAGAGTCGTGAACCTTTTGTTTCGAGAACTCAAAAGGCAAATGACAAAAGGTGCTCATCATTCACCAAACCTAGGATTCTCCGACATGGACCTAATTCCATTGAAACGTGATCATACCATGTTGTCCTTTAGATCCCACCATCATTTCTTGAGGCAGACCTAAAGGATGACCTCGAAAAGTCAGCCTATGTCAGGACACTGTAGGAAGTTGGCACACATTAAAATGCAAAATAGTTTAGGAACATCAGCTGCAATAGATGGATTATTTTAGCACAAATATAAAACAGACATTTTGCCATGGAAAGGAAAAATAGAAGATGAATTGATCACTTTATTCCAGAAGGACCATGTTTCCAAACCAGAAAATGAAATGTACACTTTATCCGGATCTATCTAGCATGCCAAAAAATGAACCACCCACCCAATCCTGCTTTTCATTGCCTGGAGAAACAGGAAAAAAATAAAAAAGGACAAGAAAGCTAACTCTCTTCTCGTCTGAGCCTCTTAAGAGCTTGCTCAGAATCCTCACTGTAGTAGTCGACTCCTGGGCATGGTATTGATTGCGTGTTCACAAATTGGTTCCCATGATCCTGAACAACAACACTGCCCACTATCAAGATGAATTTAAAAGGTAAAAATTATCAAACAGCACGAGGTCAGCATTATTACGACTGACAACAATGAAAACACAATGGGTTGACATGTTCCATTGGCCAAAAACAAGGATATTGGAAGCTTTTCCATCGTTCTGTCCTTTTTCATAAATTATCTAAAGCGGCAGCTACTAATTAAATACCATAGGTGTAGTAGTGATGTGACAAGAAATTCTCAAACATTCTGAACTGTTAGTTTTGACAAACCTTTGAGCTAGACGTGGAGGCAATTGATCGTCTCCCTACATCAATTTGTACTGCAACGTTGGCCTCAGATAAATCCACACCCGAAGACCGCAATGCTTGCATGAAATTATCCAATATTCTGTTGAGCACAAAAACCCCACTCAATAATGAAATAGTGAAATATGGTTCCACGAGATGCTTAAGGTAACCTTTTAATGTGCCAAAGAGAACTTTTGCAAAAGAGTAACCAGCATACCAATTATTTTAGTCAACAGCAAAAAAAAAAAAGCCTGATGGAACCTACATCATTGTAATCAACACCAAATCCTTAATGATTCATACTAGGCCACATCCTAGAATCTTAATCTGTACAATCATCAATGCATGCATCCACCAATCCACTTGGCCTCAACCTTAACTTCTAAGCCTGAAGGTTTGTATGTCAAAAAGCAAGGCTTTAGAATATTACACGCAGAAAGAGATTGTAATTGTGTCTCAGAAAACCAAGTTATCGCACTACAGTTAAAACTCATTATCAGTCAGACTACATTTTTCAATTTGACATTTCAGACAAAGGTTCAAACAAGTCTGCTTCTGAGAACTTACAAAGTCAGCAATTAATAAGCTTTACATTGTTTTTACAGAACAAAATTCTATGTCTCAGGCAGTGAGGCCATTAGTTTGCAGATAATGAGTGGAACTTTGTATGCAATAATTGTTTATGCCCAAAAATGTCACACATTCTTTTATGAAATGTTGAATGGGCATTGGGGAATTCTGTTACTAGTAAATGAGCTAAATATGCACACCCAATGCCAGCTTCTAGAACAGTTACAGCCATCCACTGGTTATGTCAGTTTCAGTTTAACAATAACTCCTGGGAACCTAATCAAGAATAAGAACTAATGTAAACTCACGAGAAACTCACCCCTGAGAATAGGCTCTTGAGATGCTAACCGATTCACTTTCAAATGTCAGCTCGTCTTGATCCTTCAATGTATTATTTCGAAAATCATATGCACCCTCCTTGGGTTCACCAAGACACTCGTGAGGCTGAGTATTGGAAGGTGTGTTCTCGGTGTTAGAAACTGCTTCATGTAAATGTTGGGTTGGAAGGCCACTGCTCACAGCCAGATCAAACATGTCCAGCCGCATTTGCATGCCCAGGGGAACCGCATCAGAAGCTAAACCAGGGGGCCCAGCCTTATGGATAACTGTTGGTGACAAGTCAGATTCAATTGTATTCTGTGCATTTAGCGGCAGTGATGGAGAGACAATGTCATTGTTCTCATGGCCAGAACCATTTTGTATAGCCTGAGATGTGACATTATCAGTTGGTCCACAATGATTTCTCTGATACAAAATTTGAGAGTTCCAACAAGTAAGATTTATAGCAACTGTTTATTGTGTTAATATTCATTAGCACCTTACAACAATGAACACTTTATCATCCCTAAACTCACTAAAATATGCATACAGGAAGTAGATCTACCCCAGGCTTTAAAAGAGAGGGAAAAAAAAAGGGGGGGGGGTAAGGCAGACTGATGGATGACAGAAATAACAAGGTCATGGAAAGGCCCAAAAAATATAGGGGGGAAAGCACAGAAAGGATGGAGATTGAAATATTTTATCGTGGTGTTTCTATTACTTTTTATCATGGAAAGGCCACCTGATCATTTGACAAGCAGGTGCTCACGCTGTTAAGCCACAAGATCAATTCTGTCAACTTCCCCATAATGGCCTTCAAAGCGAAATCACTGTGGAAACTGAGGTTTCAAATTTGGAGGACCACATTGAAAATAAGTTTATGTTTTGATGGCCAAAATGTCAAAATGTATTCTTTAAAATATAGATTATTTACTATTTAAAAATATAACGCAGTGTATATTCATTCCAATCAACTCACAAGAAGCTGTATTATATCTTGCATCAAAATCACTGAAAAGATTGAATACGCTAGCTAAAATATAAGATTAAAATACAGCCATGATGAATGGGAAGACTTGGTGTTATGGTATTTAGATAAGAAAGAGAGAGGAAGAGAGATAACGAGAGAAAAGAAGCAATGTGAATGGTGCAAATGATTGGAAATCAACTCAAAAACTAGGTACCTCGCTGCCTCTTATTCATAGGCATTATTCTCATCTGAATATACATCCTAATTTATCCAAATCCTACTAATATAATAATATAACCAAATATCAAATCCTATCTAAATACATTGAAATTTTCTAAATCTATTTAAACCTGACTAATTCTTAGTTCCTTTTTTATTTTTATAATAATTACCTGACACTTGACCACACACTGATAATATGGAAGCCTCCTCTTTATGTTTATAATACATCGGGACAGAGATTAAATACAAAATAAACTCATAGAGACATAATAAGAATAAGTAGTAACCACAGAACTCGTAGACAATACTAAACTACAACGTTCTTAAATAGTAAAACAACAACAAAACCAGTGTAGTACAGCCAATGAAAAATCTTGCAATAAGGATATAAATATTAAAACGTATGTTTTTCACAGTAAAAGGAGTAAAAAGGGAAAGAAAACCTTGTTCAAGTTGGCCTGTAATTAGTTTAAATCAACCTTAGACAAAATTAGCCATCTATGTAAGGTGCAGTCCATGCTCAGGGTTCTGAAATCGAAAAGCCATATGGCTGACTTAAAACATTCTTCCGTATTTAAAAGTGACTTCTAGAATACACACACACACATCAGAAAGATTCACAATGCCCAGCGCACTCACTTTGACATCTGTCAACACTTAATGGAATCTACAGTCTCCAAGATTTTAGCAAGGACAAAAAAAAATCTTAGCACGGCAAAGAAAGGTACCTTGGACAAACTAACATCAGTATCAGAACAGAGACATAATCACGCAATTGCCAAAACATTCAATAAAACAAACGTGCAAATTGCAGAGAAGCAGGTACATGCATGCATGAACAACATCAATCCAAGGAATTTTACCCAAGGAATTAATTTCATTGGCTCCTGGTTCCAGCCTTGGTAAGATTGCTCATACATCTGTAATTTCTCCTGTAAAAATTGAATATACTCGATAACCTGCATAAAGAAAAGCCAAATTCCTTGATTTAGTTCATCAAAACCAGATCACATGATTATAAGAAACTCATGACTGAATGAAATACCTCCAACAAGAAAGAAGCCTTATCCCTTTTTTGATCATTTTGAGGAATGAGGTCTCTCAGAATCTGAAATCTGGTTCACAAATTTAGCTATTTTCAGGTATAAAAATGAAAACTCTCATTGCTATTAATAATTCAATCATCAATCTCATATCAAAATAGCCCAAGAAGCATTCAAAGGGCAATTCAAATCTTAACATTGTGATTAGGTAGCTTAGAAAACCTGGTTGATATTCAAATCTAAAATGCCAACTACCTAGAAGCAATCTTTGATAGGAAAATAAAAAAACCAATCATGTGAAGAATATATTAAAACTGTGAAGAGTGCAGCTACAAATTTTTCAGAAAATAATGCATTTTATTGCTCAAATCCTGCACAAGGAAATGATGGCAAAATCTTTGCTTACAAAAGTGAAAACAGAACATAGTATTGTAAAAAAAATTAAATTGAAACGAGGCCTTCTTATATGACTGTCATGCAGAATCAGTAGCCAGAAAAATTGTCAAACAAAAATCAGAAGCTAACCTGCTTTGATCATTAGTCAAATTGACGGCATTTTCTATCAACTCTAAACCAGTTGGTATAGCCATTACACAGGAAATTACAAAGGAAAATGCAAAGTATGAAGGTACCGTCACTGGGAAATGGCTTTCATAATAATTTGAAGTCCTTTTCCCAGTAACAGTGGGTAATATATGTTTGCGCCCACTGGCTACTGCTAATAATCCCAACAGGCTAATAATCCCAATAGAGGAAATAAAGCAAACCCAAACGATAATTGCTAAAAGCCAAACGAAAAATAAATATTATCCCGTAGCTTCACAAATGCATTAGTCAGACAGGAATATAGAGACCGCATCCGTAGGCATGAACACATTAAAAAACAGGCATTGACGAAGCAAAGTTTACTAGTCAACCATAGCTAGTCATTTAGCTTACCTTTCATTTATCTTGCTCCTTCTACGCTGCTCAGTTTCTGAATGCTTAGAACGATGCGCGTTAACCCGCTGCTCTCTAGCCGTTTCATCCACCTTCACTGCCGGTCAAGACATAATTATCAAATCCCAGCATTCAATTTAGAAAATTTCCGGCACCCAATCCCTTTACTACTATAACCCAATTCCCAGAATAACACGAAAGGAGAGGAAAGCGTAGAGAACCAAAGCATCGGGGAGAGATGCAAACCTTTGTGCGAAGAAGAGCCATTTCCAGTCAGGTGATCTACGTCGTCGTCTTCCAATTCTTGTTGCTGACCTCTCGCAGACCGAGCCATCCCCTCTGCCCCACACGACAGAGAATGGATTGAAAACCAAAGACTTCTCGCCAGAAAATCAAGATTCAAGAAGAGATGGAGAGCGCAGAGAGAAATGGAGGAGGAGAATTTGGGAGGAGATTTCGCCGGCAACGAGGGCCTCCGAACGGGTTGACAGGTCGAGTTTGTTTTATGTACAGTTGGAATGAGAGAATCAGAGAAGGAAGCCCTAAAGTGACGATGAGTTGAAGATGTAATTTGTCCATTGTGGGGAAGTGGCGGGTGCTAGCCTACGCACTATAAGCAGTGTGTTCAGCTGGGGTTTGCGCTTTGTCGTTTAGTCATGGTCGAGAATTAATCCATCCTTAATATAAAATATATTTAACTAATTTAATTAGATTAAAAAATTAGTTAATTATAAAAAATATGATATGATTTTTCTAAAACACCATAATCATCTTTTTTAGTATCCTCTCTTCTTTTCTACTTAATTATGATTAAGAGAGTATCTATAGGGATAATTTAGAACAAATTTATAAATATGAGAAATATATCTTATATTTAGGATCAAAATCAACTCAACAATGAGATCCTATAATAAGGACCGGAGGAGTAGTTTTTATTCAATTCAATTCAATTCACTTGTGTGATTCCAATTAAAATTACTTTTATAATATACGAAGTAAATATCTGAAAGAATTTGCCTTGATTTACAAAAAAATGCTTTTAACTTTTTAAAATATTTTTCATCAATCCAAACACTCCCTAAAAAAAGGGGGGGAAAAGGCACATACTCTAATTTAGAGACTATTTGGGTAGAAACTAAATCATAATTTTAAAAATAATTTTATAGTGTACGAAATAAATATATAAGAAAAATTTTGTCTTAACTTTTAAATATTTTTTAAAAATACTTTTGGGACATATCAAACAGCCTCTTAATTTGAGAATGTTAAACATTGTTAATTGTTAAATATGAGGATCAATAAAACAATTTTCTAATATATCAGATGGGTTTGAAAACTCAACTCCCATTCTTACCATCTGAAATATCACCTTTTTTTTGTGAGAAATGCCATAAGTGTCTTTTTTTCAGAGGCCGGGAACGCCAAAAGTTGTTTTGGAAATAAAATTTTAAATTTATCACCCTTTCGTTTAAAAAAATAGAATTAAAAATGATTTTGTACATATACCATGCCTTTTATCCCCCTAAATAAAAAAAAATAAAAAGAAACAAATACTATTCTGCAATAAGCAGTAGAAATATAATGTGATTAGGTCATTACTAATGCGACCTGAAAGATCAAAAATCTCATCTTCAGAAACTTGTGCAAGATGCCACATGTTTTAGATTTTGGTCTTGTTATTTTTAGCACAATACCTTCAATAAAATGCAAAACAACCACCCAAAAAAAGCAGTTTCTAATTTTACCCGAAGATGCATTGGTCCCAAAAATCAAATATTAAACTTATCAAGATACTAAATTATCGCACATGTTATCTCAGGAGATGCAAGGATTTCTGACAAAAGCCAGCTATATGCGAACTTCCTCCAAGCAAGTTGAATTGGTTGAACTGCTTGTATCATGAGGTACAAAATTTCAGTGCACATTCACAGCTACATCAGTTAAAGACAATCTATGTGCCAGGAGAACCAGTCCAGTTTTCCCAGCAAAGAATGAAAAGCTAAACTAATGCATATCTACTAAAATGAAACTAGGCTACACTAAAATTCACATGGGTCCAAGGGTCTGAACTTTGTTGTGATGGAAGCTTTGAGTTAAATACAATCTATGAGGATGTTTACTGCTCCATTAACTGAGAGGGCGGTCATTATGTTGAGCAGAATTGCAGAGTTTCAGAATCATTTCGTGTGAATCCACCAGATTTGAATTCTCGATATTCACATAGGACAATGCACATGCTGCATTCTTTTGAATCTCCTGTCGCATTCTTTGCATCACTCTCCAAAAGTATAAATGTATAAATATGGAAGGATTTGATTTGACCTTTTATGTGATCACACAAAATTGAAGCCATGGAGCATAATTTGATGCAACAGTCACTTGTATAGATTAAATGCAGATGTGAATCCATTATCCTGGTGTCATCGGTCCCCACCCTCAAGCTCGTCTTGGTCTTCAAGCTGATTTTCATCTTTGTTGTTTCCTTCTCCGTCACCTTCATTGTTTCCCCTGTTTTGCCCAAAGAACAACCCAGATGATGTGGAATCGTCATCATCCAGATCATCTTCATTTTCTTTCTCTTTGAATTGGGAAACAGAATCAGTGTCCATCCAGACAGGACACCGATGTGGAATGCCGCCAAGAGCAGTCAAAAGTTGCGATGAAGTTGATGGACTAGAAGCATTTGTTGTCGATCTGTCCAAGGAAGTATATCTCATGCAAGAACATTCAGGGACTGGATGAGAAAGAAAGGATAACTGTTTTGATTTTTTCGATGCCTCCATAAGTTCATCAAGTAATACTTTTCTCAAATGCCTTCGGACTGATTTTAGCCAAGTATGATTTGCTTGATACATGTTGTCACGATTTCTTCTATAAGTCTGGCACCTTCCTTTCTGCATCAACAGAAGCATGATAGAAAAGTCTGAAGAATTGTAAATTATCATCAAGTTTCAACATGGGTTATAAGAGCTTTTTTTCAATCACAATCGCATGATAAGAGATTGAACTTTAGTCATCATTTTGCCAACTATACTTTATCACTCAACTCTACTGTATTGCTTCACATTGGCGTTATTCTAGAAAAAAACTACATTCATTCCCTTTAAAGTACAGTTTAGATACATGAACTTCAAAATATAACAAAACAATCCCTATGCTTAGGATGAAAATGTTAAAACACAATTAAAATTAACAGTATTGCAATTACAATGCTTGGCTTGAAGTAATGTTCAAACTAGCAAAAAGTTTGTTTCTCGATCTAATAATTAACTAGGACTAAAGTCTTCATTTTGGCCCAAAATTTAGGTGGGTGTTTGTTTAAATTTTAAATCCAAGTATTGATTAGAGGGATGAAGTATAATTTGTCCTAGATTTTTAATCACAAATACAAACAAGGAAACAATGTTAAGGCTTAATGTGGAAAGCAAACAAGCTTCCACACATAGCTGAGGTATTCACCTGTCAGGTCTATAAGTCTTCAACGCAGCTGATTGGTAAAGCCTATGCCCTATCACCGAGATAGCAAAATTTGGCTGTCCCTTGCCATCACGATCAAATCCAGAAATAAAAGCATCAGCTTCAACACAAACCACATAGTCAATAGCTTCCCATAGTAATTTATGGGCATTGGTTCGCAATTCCATGACAGTACTATCAGGTTCATCATCACTCTCAGCAACCCATCCCCACCAGCCTTCAATGTTATATGATTTAGGCCTTGCTGGAGGTGGGGGCAGAGGGCGAGGTCGTGGACCAGCATTCTTCCAAGCATCTTGCTTAGCATCTTTTTCAATTGATGGTGGTGGCCCAGGAGGATTACTAACAAGATTAATCTCTTGGCCATAGAGATGACTCATTTCTCTTGGAGTGCTGAGAGAAGTCCTATCAACAACATTTTCGAACATTGCATGAAGAGCAATCAATGTCCTCTGGCCACCAAAGATTTCCCCTCCAGAAACATATATAACAGTGTCTCGTGAGTATCCATAAGCTCGCAGTAGAATACCAATCTGCAACAAATTTAAATTTCAAAATAGCTTCCTTAACACGTCTTTCATTTCACATATGGACTAA
This sequence comes from Neltuma alba, assembly GCF_004799145.2. Classification (NCBI taxonomy): domain Eukaryota; kingdom Viridiplantae; phylum Streptophyta; class Magnoliopsida; order Fabales; family Fabaceae; genus Neltuma; species Neltuma alba. The sequence continues at coordinate 420,029 of NW_021634192.1, read as the reverse complement.
CTTAGAGCTGCACATGGATTAAGTGGTCAATAAATTGCTTAGGCTCAGCTCAGTTCATCTATGAAATAAAAATGCTGGGGCATTACATTAGGCTTGCTTAATTCAAGAAACACTCAGTTAAGAATAAAATACGCTACAAAAACTGTGCATAAGCATAAAAATACATAATTGAGTTTCTTTAAAGTGAGAACTAGATTGGGCTCAGCTTACATAGACTTATTTGAATATACAGCATAATGAGCTGAGATATATGTTTGGATTAGTTAGTGCTTTGCGAAGTTTCAAGTTCAGTTCATATGGCTCACTTATTAGGTGAACTGAACATTAGATGCCTAAAGATTAAATCATACACACCCCTACACTTAATTGAAAATTCAAACATGATAATGACTAAGTTAGGATATTATATCCAGCCGTTTCATCAACATGGACAAATTTTACCCACTGGAAATTGGAAGAGCATGTTCTCTTACCTCTTCTGGCATTAAAGGGCAAGAACCATTTAATCTTGCTTCAGCTGAGTTTACTTTAAGCTTCCCCTTCACAATCCCTCGTTTGATCATCCGATATCTTTTGTGTTGGATGAGTTCAGTATGAACATCCTTGGGAAGAATTTAAAGGCATAGAGAAGATATGAAATGCTGAGAAAGGTTTAAAGATAGTCAGCGAAAATCTTTTAACATTTAAATAAAATACCTGGAAGAGTTCAGCACAACCGTGATATGCTAAAGCATCTCTTGTCATACCAGGTTCGTAGGCAATAAATGGTTGACCAGGAGCACGTAACCTACAAATATATCAGATGCTGCCCAAATATCAAGAGCTGCAAGAAAAAGAAATGAGAAGAAATTTATGAGATAGGGGACCGTGAATATCAGTCTTGCCTCAGTAGAATCTTTGCGGCAAGTTCTTGAACTTCCTGTCGAAACTGAAGAGCATGAAAAGCAACCCGACATCGCAGCCTTTGATATTCTTCAAAGCGGGGAGGAAGAATGGCCTGAGAAAAGCTTAGACAGTAAATATTTAAAACAAAAATTTTACTGCAGTGAGGAAATATTAATAAAAGGCTAAGTAAGAAAGGATCAACACATACAAATAGATATGATCAGAAATAATACAGCAAGGAGTGTAAATTACTTTTGTAGTCTTATGATCATTTGTTATGATTTATTACCACAGACTACATGCAAACAATCTGCATAAAGAAAAACTACCAAACTTGTTGAAAAAAGCAAATAAGCTACTTCATCTTTTTACACATCATCTGAATTGACTAAAACCAGAGCAAGTTTACGGCATTTGATGTTTGAGAGCGCATAACTAACACATAAACAAGGGGAAATGCAAAAATTAAAAGAGAAAGCATTAAGGAGAAAAGTTGACATAGAGAGCACAATGAACAATTATCACATCAATATCACTGCTACAACAATATCAGTCACTCAGCTTTTTGCAAGAAGCCCTTGAAAAGAAAAATATAAAATTCTAGATACGGTTTAGTATATGAAATTTTTTTTATTCCGTCTGTCTAGAAACCTACTTATAAAAAACAAACATAATTTTAAAAAGTTGCATTGTGTCCTAATTTAGGGGCTTTCTTTACTGTCAAGCTCAAATGTTTTATAGGTAGGTTTCCAACATCTTGGGAAATTAGGGTACCCAGGCACCAAACACCACCTAAGAATAAAAGAGAAGCAAAATCCTCTAACAATGTTCTACTTCTGACTAGTTACTTCCAAAGTTCAATTCAGGTAAGGCAGGAGTTAAGATTTAATGAAAGGTAAGGATATATTAGTTGAAACACAAACAGCCTTCACCTGCAAGCATCCACCATCAGATACAACTAGCTCTGCCACTGAATGCTTCTTTAGTACAGGGAGAACATTGTGCAAATAATAATATGGTGTTGCCGAACGAGGAACTTTAAAAGATGGAATCTCCTTCTTTCTCCTTGCACCTTTAAGATTTTTTGGAAGAGTTTTGACAATGTTGACATCTTTTGCGAGTGCTAGTACAAATTGATCTTCATTATAAAGATAAGCAAAACTCTTGAACTGAGAACTGCATACATAAATTTTTTGAAGAAAAAGGTAGAAAAATTAATTAATGTAGAAAACATTGGACCAAAATCTTTATAGCAATTTGTCACAGGGGCAGGAACCTTATTCCCTTGCTGCTTGTTGTCGATTGGATCTCAGGAATTGCTAAGGTAGCATTCAAAAGTCGAGAAACCACAACCACATCACATATCTGGAAAGAAACAGATGACACTACATGATTCATTCAATATGGTATGAAATCAAAAGAACAAACTAGCTGAAACACAATTCCTCACCGAGTTCCTGATCTCATGAAAACCACCCTGTATCCGGACAAAGATAAATCCATTTCTTTCTGAACTCGGTTCTGCACGACATAGAATATGGTTAGAGAGATTACAGATAAGAATTAACAGTATCCTATGGAAAATATTTAGGCCTACTGCATATGCCACCAGACTTTGTACAATTTACAAACAAGTCAATGTTAGAAATGGATCAAGACAATATTTCAAATAAGCTAAAATCCAAGACTAAGATGACAGTTGAAATGTGTATCATGAATAATTAGTAACATATGAACTGATGCCAAGGAATTCCCATGCTTGAGAACAATATGCTTGAGTTCAATCCAGTTGGCGGAAATATTTGACAAAAACCTATGCCTGGTACCAAGAAAACACTATGTACAACATAGCAACTGACGAATCTATTCTAATTTCCAAGGTTATACTTTGTTTTTCCTACATGATCATCTTTTTAAATCTAGAAACTTGGAATTTCCATTGACTAAATAGTCTATTCAGCATATTATCCAGTTAGTTAAACAATCAATTCCCTTCAGACCACAAAAGAAAGAACTATTAAAAACAATCAGATTTTTAATTCGTAAGTTTCGTCAAACAGATAATGTCTTAGACCACCAATAAAATCCTCGGGGACTAAAAGAAAGCAAAATAGTCAGAACCAACCAGCATAATATCCTCTGGGATTTGCATCGGGGTGCAAAGATTCAAGCCGCTTCACGGAACCCCATAGTCTTCTATATGACTTACTCTGCAGCTCGAGTCATGAGTTAAGCATTAGAAATAGACACTAATCAATTAGTGAAGAACTACAGAGAATGCACGCAAGAAAAGATAACTCCGACTGCACAGGACTCAATACCATCCAAAATTACAGAAAAACTGAAAAAACACAAGAAGCAGATCTACGCCAAAGAACAAATTTTAAGCTGAGCTTTTCTCATCGAACAACAAAGATAGCAAAGAAAATGGCCTCTCACTGTTCACTGAATATTTATAAAGATCCAGACAAAGATGCGATAAGTCGAAGCTCAGGCCAAAAAATCCCCCATGATTGGAAAATGACAGTGAATGCAACAACACCTAGTCGCTTTTCAGAATAGCAATTTCTTGCCCGTAGAATAACAGAACACTTCGTCAACCAAGTCAACAAAGAACAAATTGAGATCTCAGCGTGAACCACCACCTGGCATCAGCTCATTTATTACCTGCGAGGAGAAATCTGGATTCTCAAAGATGGGTCTCCAAGAGAACACTGTAATTGACGACTGATAATCTGCAATGCCATCCTCAGTAAATCGAGCAAGCAGAAAGTGGACGAAGATGGAGAAAGCAGAAAGTACAAGCCCAACCAAACCAATCCATTTCATCTTCGACTTCATTTTCCCTTCTCCTTTCATCACTTACTCTCTCTTTCTCTCTCTATCTGTGTGGGGACTGCGAACTAAATGTGAGCTTCTCAGAGCCTAGAAGAAGAAGGAAACAGAGAGAACTCAGCAGAGATTAGGAAATTCTATAAAAGAGATTCAGATACCACGTGAGAGAAACAGGTGTGATGGACTTCTTTTTTGTGGAAGTCTTAATCACGGCAAATATGATTTCTTTTCTTTCTCATGTTTTTATTTTTCTCATTTTCCTTTCCCGGAAGATTTCTCAGGGACTCCCTCCCATATCTAAGATTCAATTTTGAGGTAGGCATCATCATCATATTTATATTTCTGGGAAAAAAAAACATGCTACTTATATTTATAAAGAAGGGAAAATTGGTTAAAAATTTTCCATTAGAAATTTCATAAGTGAGAAGAAGTTAATAAATTTATGCAAACAATAGTAGTACTTATCAAATTTGTATATATTTTTTTGGCCAAATTAAATTGAGACAATTCCTATGAAATGACAAATAAAAAATATAAGTCCTAATAATAACAAAACAGTCTATAATGACAAGTTTCAAAATAATAAATGATAATTACTCACTTATTGTTAAAACTTACTAGTAATTATTTTTCTTAAAATTTCATTGTAATTCTCCCAATCAAATTTGTGTACATATATAAAGATATTATTCTGCATTTTCCTAATTTTAAATAATTATTTTATCTCTGTATCTCATAAAAAGTCAAGAAAACCGTACTGTCATGTTGGCTTCCTGGTAATGGCAAGAAAAAAAATGTGGGCTTCCCAGTTTAATATAAATAAATATATATTGTAAGTTTTTCTTAATTTAAACCTTACGTTTGTACTTTGTAATAGAGGGCAAGTTACTTTATTTTCTCGGGATAACGTACAATAATTGGCGGGAAGACAATGATAAAAATGGGAAGGAGGATATTATTGATCTAAAAAAGTTAATCTTGGTATAAATCTCGGATAATCTTTTAATGGCAATATGATTAAATTACATGAACTGTTTGTTCTATTTTGTTGAAATTAAATAAATTCTTTTTTTTCAAAATGAATATAAGCATGTCTTAAATTTTATTAACATTGTATAGATTTTTTCTTCCGTTTTTGAAATCACAGTTTAAGAAATTTATTTTAAATTTTGCCAAAGCTACTATTAAGAAATTAATTAAGATTCCTCTTCTTATAAAATATTTTACATAATCATTTTATGAAGTTCTAGGAGAAGCCTTTTTTAATTTTTGCCATAAATCAAAACAAAATCAACGCTATCTAGACCTTATGTTTAGAAAATGCTTTTGTAATGTGGAGGGAAAAAAAGCATATGCTACCACACAGCGACACTCCTTAATATAAAATTATTTAAAAAATTAGTTAAGTTAGTTATTTGTATAGATATGATTTAATTTTTTTTAAAGAACTATTTTTAATTATGACTACTCTTAGATGAAAATCCTTTAACATATGTAATTAATAGAGATACTTTAAAAAATAAATTACAAATTTGGAGGACAAAATAAATTGAAATTTTATATTTATGACTAGATTTAATTCCTGACTAGTTCTTATATTAAAAACAGAAAATTATTATCTTCAATCAATGGAAGTTAAAAATGATGGTCGTAAGACCATTTTTGCTGCTTTTTTATGCAATTTGTTTTCATTTCTTACGACAAATTTACGTAGCGTAAATTATAACAAATAAAAAAAATTAAATTGTAGCAAAATTTAAAATTTGCTTAAATTAGACCTTGTGCTTGTTTGATAAGGCGTTTGATGGAGGAAAAAATAGCTTCTAAGTGTTGTAAATGAGTTGGGAAATTTAGAAGCTGTTTGTCATAATTTTTTGCTAATTTGATTTATGAGACAAAAGCTATTATTTTAAGTACGATTATAAAATATCTAAAACTTATTTATGACTTATACAAAAATAACTGTTTAGAATTAAAAGACATTTTACCCTAATATTTATATTATTCTTATACTTCTCTTTATATATTATTTATGCTTCCTAATTAGTTTTAGTTATTTATTTTTAACATTCTCTTGTGTAAAAATAATTTTTAACAGTTTTTATAATATTTTTAATTTTTAATATTATTTTAATTTCATATTTACATAAATTATGTATAGTATATCATCTAATTAATTATGCAATATTATTCCTTTCAAAAATTTGCACGTTACTATAATTTCTAATTTAAATATATTTTATTCATTAAGTATAACTTCTTCCTATTATAATAATTTAAAATTATTATATTTTATAAATTCATATTTTTAATCATTTTTTATTATTTAATAAAAGTAATATTCATTTCAATCATTTTACAAATTAAACTTATTTATTCAATCATAATTCAAACAATTTTTTTACTTTACAAATTAAATTTTATAAAAATCTATCTAAACATAAATCATATTATCCAATTTAACTTTTATCCAATCTAATTTTTTAAAAAATTTAAGCTAAAAATAAACTACTGGATCCTTATCTAACAGTTTTTGGCCTGTCGGATGTATGAAATAAAAGCTTTTTTTTAAAGTACGATTGCAAAAACATTTAAAACTTACTTATGACTTATGCAAAAGTAACTTTTTAGAATTAAAGGACATTTTATCCTAATATTTATATTATTCTTATATTTCTCTCTATATATTCTTTATGTTTTCTAATTAGTTTTTAATTATTTATTTTTAATATTCTCTTGTGTGAAAATAATTTTTTACGGTTTTTATAATATTTTTAATTTTAAATATTATTTTTATTTCATATTTACATAAATTATGCAGAATATATCATTCAATTAATTATGTAATATTATTCCTTTCAAAAAATTTCACATTACCATGATTTCTAGTTTAAATTTATAGTTTTAATCATTTTCCATTATATAATAAAAGTCATATCTATTTTAGTTATTTTACAAATTAAACTTACTTATTCAATCATAATTCAAATAATTTTTTTTACTTTACAAATTAACTTTTATAAAAATTAATCTAAATATAAATCATATTACCTAGTTTAATTTTTACTCGATTTTTTTAAAAAAAATTAAACTGAAAATAAGTTGCTGAATCCCTATCTAGTTATGCCTTGATAGCTGAGAGGAAGTAACTTTTTTTTTTGGGGGGGAAAATGAATAATTAAAGTATTGGGAACAGACAAACGGACGGGACCATCAATCCAATGGCAACTAATAAGCCATTTTCCATGTTTAGCATGATCCTCAAACGAGTGACGAGGACCTTTTGGCACGTGATGAAGCGTGGAGATGGGGCCCACTTTGTCTTTTCTACTACTATTTCTGGTTCGTGGCGGGGTGGGTGCCTGGGTGGGTTATGCAGATTATAAGCATCATTAAGGAAAAGGGATTTTTGAATGTGATGATTATTTTTTGCATCTGATATTTAATCCTTTTTTATCCAGAAAAAAAAAAAGAGGCAACTTTTCCGATGGGAAACAGATGTTTACCATTAACTCTTGTGACCTTTTTTCTTTTTTAATAAAAGACATTATCCTGTTCTGAGTAAAATCACTATTCGTAATTTTTTTTATCAATATAATTTGAAGCAACTTTATAAAAGGCATGATATATATAAAAGATGTTTCTTAATTAAAATAATATTACCCATCAACCTATGATTGCTTTTCTCAATGATGTGATAGAAAGCATTATTGAAAATTTTAAAAATTTATTTATTTGAGATTCAATTAAAAAAAGAAATTTAAAACTAACATATACTCCCTTCGATTGCATAACATAAAATGTGTTTGTCTCCCTTTTATTAGTCACCATTTTTTTATTTTGTCATCATTCAACAAAAAAACCTCATACACCTATCATTCTTAGAGAGAGTTAAATTCGTAAACTCTTATTTAAATTAACACTTAAGAAAATACTTGGTATCATTTGAGCCAAACGGCTTGGACTATGAATCAGGATACGTTTTTATCAGCATATAAGTCACAATATAATTTTGTTAAAATATTACATTTTTTCATATATGCTTTATGTTGAAAACTATGATGCAAAAATAACAAGAGAGGATATAAATTAATATAATGATAAGTTTGCTGCAATTTATACGGGTAATATTAAAAATTATCTCAATTTTATAACAATTTTCGGTCTAACTAGTTTTTAGTCACTTTTTTTAATGCCTGTAAGGAAATCACTCTCTATACATGTGATTAAATGGAATGGCTTATGTTTAGAATTGGAGAGACTTTATAAATATTAAGAAGTCATATTACCAAGATAATCGCATGGACTACTATTCTTACATAACTCAAAATAATGCCATTTCAGATTTAATAATGAGAGAAAAAAATACAAAATCCTACACGATCAACTTTTTTAAGCTTTGAACCAAATCGGCTAGGAGACTAGTACACGGATTTATTAGTCTGACCAACTAATTTAGGTTGGCTTAAAATTACAAACGCACACCAGTCATTGAGCGGTCCAAATTTTTTTATTATAATTATATTTTGGAAAAATCGCAGAAAAAGACTCTTAAAAAATACTACTTCCGGTCCTTAATATAAGACCTCGTTTGACTTTTATTTTAGTTCTAAATATAAGACCTCAATCTACTTTGCCTCTAATATTTATGCATTTTTTCCTAAGATAACCCTTTTAATAATGATAATTCTAGCCAATACACTTTATTAGTAAGGATATTTTAGGAAAGATAATACCTTTTTTTTTTTGTGAACAACGAAACCTATTTATTATAAATAACTAACTTAACTTTTTTTAATCTCCTCAAATTAGTCAATTAGCTCTTATAATTAAAACCGGAGGTGGTATAAAATTATGAAATGGGCAATTCAATTCATAAAATTGCTGTCAAAAACCAGGTCCTAAATATGAATTATGATATGTTAGGAAAAAGACCAAAATACCCCATTTGTTAAAAAAAAAAAAAAAACTCTCATCCTCTCCTCTCTCCATGTCGTTGAGAAATCCGGTGACAGGCTCGATGAAGTGGTTTTTTGAGTTGGTGGAGGTTGTTGACAATGGGAAGAGAAGTTGGACCTCGTGGGATGTTTCTAAACTTCTTATTTTGAACGAAGAGGTTGAAAGTGGAGAAGAAAGCAAGAAAAAGAAGGAAATAACAGAACAAGAAGGTAAACATCGTTGTTTGTCTAATTTGGTACTTTTCTTTTGTGGCCAACTCGGTGGATTTCATTCATGGAGACATGTGTGTTGTTGTTTTGTATAGCTTCCTGTGTTGCGTTTGATGATCTTAAGTGATGTTTTGATTAATAATTAATAATATATCTAATAAAGGATCTCTCTTCTAAAATCCAATTACGTCATATTCGTTGACTCTTGTTTTTCTTGTTGCTCACTTGAAAGCTCCATTGTACTGATATAAATGTGGGATATCATACTTATCATCAAACCAATTAAAAAAAAATTGAATTCATCGACTTGAGCTTGAAGAAATTTACATCCTTACTATCTTACCATATGCACTCTTATTCCCCATAGTTAAAGTATCCCTTTTGCTTGATTAAACTTTTTTTTTTTTTTTGGCCAACTATTGCTTGATTACACGATTATAGTAAATAATCACCTACTTCACACATGTTATAATAATCATCAACGGTAGAAAAAAAATGTTGCAAGAAAATCAACTGTGGAGTTGTTGTTTGCAAAATTGAACTTGTTCTTTCCAATAATTAACTTGTTATTTGTAGAATTGTAGAAGTGAACTTATTATTTTCAAGTGCAGAGTTGTTATTTTGAATACCTAAATTATAATTTTTAATATTATACTTGTTATTTTCAAAACTTAACTTGTTATTTAGAAAAGTTAACTTGTTATTTTTAAAATTTAACTTGTTATTTAGAATAGTTAACTTGTTATTTTCATAACTTTACTTATTATGTTTAATAATGAACTCGTTGCACTCCACTTGTTATTTATAATAATGGACTAGTTATTTTCATATTCAGTTTTATTGCTTGGAATAATTGTTATTCACAGAGTTGTGATTTGTTATACTTCACTTGTTATTTACAAAAGTGAAATTGTCATTTTTATATTCAGTGTTGTTATTTGGAATAGCTATTATTTGCATAGTTGTGATTTATTATACTTCATTTGTTATTTACAAAGGTTGATTATGTAGCTTTGTATATTAAGACAACGTGGCTAACAATTCTTCCCAGTGAATATTGTAAAAAATACTTGCTATCAATTTCATACTAGTTTTTTTTTTTTTGGGTTAGTGATGATAACATTGTCGTTATTTTCCATGCAAGTGTTGTAACCATTGATAAAGCTAGAAGACAACTGAAGTTGTCGTTTGCATAGAATAGAGAAACATCATCCATTACACCAACGAAAAGATGATCTTCATCATCTTGGTGACCATCATTATTCTTTTGTTAAGACCTTTTCTGTGCTTGAACAAAAGTGAAAAATCCTCAAATTCAAACTTAATTATATGTAATATCCTAATTGGAGAGAGAAGAATATTTTATTTGTATTACAAAAATAGTTGCTATCATAACCATACTGGTTTTTTGTTATTAATAACATTAAAAATGTTGTTATTTTCAATGTAAGTGTTATTATTGCTGTCATGGCCAGACGTGTAATTCCTATGCAAAGCTATCCATATTAATTTAAATTTTAGTAAAAATTGATATTATTTTCATAATTTAACTGCGAATAACAAGTCTAATATGAGAAATAATAAATGTTGAAAAGCTATTCACATTAACTGAAATTTTAATAGAAATTGGTATTATTTTCATAATTAAGCTGCTAATGACTAATTTAGTATAAGAAATAACAAGCGTTGAAAAACTACTTATATTAATTTTAGTTTTAATAGAACTTGATATTATTTTCACAATTTTTAATTATCAATGACAAGTCTAGTATAAAAAATAACAAGTGTTAGAAAGTTATTTACATTAATTTAAGTTTTAGTAGATATTGACATTATTTTCATGCTTTAATAACAAGTTGCGAATGTCAAATTGCCAATTTAGTTAGCAAGGTTTGGTAAGTAAAATTCTCAAACCTATAATCATTTGAGTTGAGCATATTGATTGTGACCACTAGAAACATACTCCGGACATAAATTTTTTGCTGAAAATAATGTGAATTTATGCACGCGATTAGCTATATATCATTTCAGGAATACATGCATAATTGTTACTAATAATTAATAAGTGTACTAAGTTATTATTAGTACAAAGTCAAATTTATTAAACCTAAATTGAATGTGCCAACGTTATCTGCAATTTATTCACATTTCATTATCTACTTGAGTCAATTTTCTTTTTTTGGCCCTTTCTCCGTTACCTGAGTGTGGAAGAAGCTGCAAAGCATCATCACGCCCATTGTAGCTTATCATTAAGGGTCAAAGCCCCAAACTGTGTTCCCTCATCATCGCAGGTGCTTTTCACAGTCACCTTAATGACAGACTAGCCTTGCTCACGCAATAGGATGGCAATGGGACACCCCCTCCTCTGTCCATCCTAAAAAATGTGACGGGACGTCGTGTCCCGTTTAGAAAATGCCCCGGTTTTGATAGAGACAGGTACGAGACCAGGACAGGACTAGGATATTCTAATTGAGAAAAAGAAACAGAGCAATGCAATTTTTTTCATAGACCAAACATAAAAAACAGAGCAGTGGCTCTTCCCTCATATTTGTAACTTCCCTATCACTTCACAGTTCACGTACACTCTTTTTCCCTCATATTTGCAGACTTCGTTCAAAATCCTAACTTCCAATAGCGATTGCTTCTCACCCAACTATGAGCTTCTCACCTTCTTTCTACTCACTCTACTTGGATACAGCTTACTTGCCTCTCAGCGTCTCACACTTCCCTCCCGTCACCTTATTTTGTTTCAATCTTGCTCAAACTTACATCCGTCACCTCTTTCCCTTTTGGCGATAATCAATCGTGATTTTCTGATCTAGAATCAAGCCAAACTCGCTCATTAACTCGTCGACTCGTATCAGAAATTCGCAAAGAAGAAAAAAGGAGGAGAAGGGAGAAGAGAAGAGTGTCGGAGTTTTAATGCATGAATGTGTCAGAAGAAATCTCATATTACTTAAAATTGAGAAAACTTTAGTGTTTATTAAGATGTGAGCTTGAGCTAATAAAGTGGCTGAAAGATGAGTCTTTAGAACTGATCTTTAGAGATGGCCGTTGAAACATTTATGTGTTTTAATTAGTTAGTTTTATTATTCCATTAATCATATTTAATGGTCTTAAAATATTTTAATTTATCTTAATTAATTGTTTTAAAACCGTCCTTTTAATTGTTATTAAAACCATCTTTAATTACTATCATGGCAGTCCAACAATAACATATCATCCACCTATAAAAGACAATGCGTGGTGCATAGTCACAACACGCTGAGTTCTATTCCTGAGCTCTTCTCTTCTCTTTCTTTTTTTCTGAGTTTTAAATTTCTGATGTTCTGTCAACTTACTCTGCCTAAGAAGGGTTTGATTGTTTAATGTTGGGGAGTGGCACTTTTTATTCTAACTTGTGTGGCAGAATAACTCTTAAAAACAATGCCCTTGAATATGACTCGAATCATATTTTTATTATGTTTTGCAGGTGAAACCAACAATCTTAAGATTTATTACTTACTTTATCTCTTCAAAATGGTTGCTATAGCTGAGCACACATTAATTTCATATTGATGTTAGTACCTATGGTAAGAGCTATTTCAATTTCCATTGCACACAATTGTTGTTGATCTAACACTGCTTAAGTGAGGATCTTGGGCGGTATCATACTTGTGCCGAAGGTAAATTTCTCCATCTTTCATTTAATTATCATCATGTGCTATGGTTCATGATTTGAATCTGATTCTTGATCGTGGAGCACCTAATTATTGGTTTGATGGTTATTCTTTTATATATTGCATTTCTTTCACTGCCTTTAGAGACAAGGCGTGGTTAATGTATTTCAAAAGTAGTTCGAATCACTAATTTCTGCTCACGTGGTTTGTGCGGATGGAAAGCGGTTATAATATGGTGAGACATATCCAGATTTGACTTATCTAAGCTATAAACCTCTGGTATTGTAGAGGGCAGGGATGATATATCTGAGGATTGGGTTCTAACTCACATATGACCACTTAGTATGATGATTCAAATTGGTGGTAGACGTGAATCCGATGAAAGCGTATATTTGAGACAGTGAGTCTGATGATATATATTTTTGAGAAGATGGGTTTTGAGGTGTGTTATATGTTAAACCGGTCATGATGGTTGAGAACCCGAGTGCCAAATTTGCCTCTTTAATCAGACTCACTACGGACTTCGTGGATACTATATTAATTCCGGATGAATAGTCCAGGGGCAATGATATTATTGTGTAGAGTTGCTATTGAGTATGCTTCCCACGAGATTGTTGCAATACTCTTTACTTAATCTACCGTCATAGGTACATGTTCTTCTAATTCAATACACATTGGTGTGGTAGCAAATTGTTAATTAAGGGTGAAAAGAAATTATTACAAATTGAGAGTACAAGTATTGATATGTTTATTAGTCAAAGGAGTTATATGGCTATTCAAAATTAACACTGGCATTGATATTGAAGTTTATTATCTAGCAAGTGAATTAACGAGAGTTCATTATGTTTAAAGTAAATAAAATTAGTATATGTGTCAACCTGTGGAAGTCAGCTTTTTCTTTAATTAGATATCCGTTAATTATATTCAAGACAAAGCATGATGTTGGAAACTGAAAAATGTGCCGTTGGGTTCCGTGGGATGGTTTCAGGTTTTAAATATAATTTTGAGTAAAATCATTAGTTCGATGTAACTGTTTTGGAGTAATGGTATTCTCTTAATGTGAACATTTCAACCATTAAAAAAAGGAAGGGAGAATAACAATAGAGAGTAATATTTATAGAAAAGGATCATAAAAATTAAAATTATTTAAAAGGACCAAATATTCAAATATAAATTTAAAGATACTATATTGGTCCTATTTAAACCCCCTACATTTTCTCCTGCATTTTATTTTTAAAACTAATGCAAATTAATAAATTTAACTAAATTAAACATAGTTTCTCTCAAAATTTACAACCTACATAAATCAACTAAAAAAATTGCAAATATTGTTTAGTCATGTAAAAATTAAATTTCTATTTTCTTTTAAGAAAACTAAAAAATTTTTAAGATCATCACAGACTTTAATTAAAGACAAAAATTATATAATTTTATTAAAATTTAGATTATTATTAATTCATTATATAAGAAATATTTAAAAATTCAAAGAAAATGATTTCTTTAAATTTTTTCACGTTACATGAATTTTTTTATTATATAATTAGGTGGCTTTTGTTACATGATTTTGAGGAGGGTTCTTATAAAATTATAATAAATTAACTGAATTCTTTAAATTTCTTAACATTAAATATATTTTTTATTTTTAAATCTGATATGAATTTCTTATTAAATAAAAAATAAAGAAAATTTTGAATTTTTTAAAATCGTGATTATAATAAATTAAATAATAGTCTAAATTTTGATAAAAGTATATAACTTTTATTTTCAATTAAAATCTATGACGGTTTTCAAAAGAAAATTTTAATTTTTATAAAAAAATAAAACATTAATTTTTATATGAATCAACAATGTTTGCATATATTTTAAATTTATTTTTACGCAAGTTGTAAACTTTGAGAAAAATCGATGCCCAAAATTTTTTTAGAGAAATCAGGTTTAACTTAGTGAAATTTGGTAATTTGCATTAGTTTTCAAAAATAAAATGTAGAAGGGAATATAGGAGAAAATATAGGAGATTTCCATATGAGCAATATGGCCTTTTTAAATTTATATTTGAATATTTGGTCCTTTTAAATAATTTTAATTTTTATGATCCTCTCTCATAAATATTACTGCCTATTGGTCCTTCCCTCTAATTCTCCCAAAAAAGAAATCAATGTAGATTTTACATGTCCACACACAATCTTATGAATTGTGTTTTATATGCATGATGTTCTACGTATAATGTGAGTTGAAAGAAGGAAAACGTGATGGATTTTTATCATTTCATTGATTAAATGATTTTTTTATGTTATTACATTGTATTTCCATTGGCGGTTTTATTCTTTCACATTGAAAAATTTGTCGGGTTGGTCAATATATATACTAATTTGGTTTTAATAATTGATAACCTCCGTGCTTAAAATATTATTAATGTTGGAGGTTTATTGCTTTATATTAATGACTGGTGAATTTAATCATTTCCTTTGGAATTTTGGAGGTTCTATTGCTTTTTATTGATGATTATGTTAAATTGATTCAATAATATTTGCTTGATATGTTGCTGTTAATCCTCTAGAGACAAATTTAGTTTTGTAGTAACTAATACACATGGCGTCGTTCGGATCATTGCATGTGATACCATTGTCACTTATTTGTTTATTTATCATCATAAAAGACTTTCAGTTATATAGATATTGACAGGATGTCTACTTGTATTTAAAAAGTGATGAGTCATTTTGAAGTGGTTATAAATGCACGCATTTAAAGTCTTGTCATGATTTAATTTGGTCTGTATGAGGTATTCTTTGTACGGTTTTGGTGCCTCTGATTAGTTTATTTCAGAGGTGACATGATAACATGTATTGTTGTTTTAGTGATACTGGGAAATGTTTGACCAATATACAAAATATTTAAATGGGCATGAAAAAAATCGTGTTTTAGTGAGTCTCCAAATCAGATAATGGATTATATACTTTGACGGATTGATTACATGGAATGAGATTATAATTTAATTAGAATGATTATTGATTAGGTATGAAAATAATTTCTATATAAATGAGATATTTGAAAGTGTGGGGGTGCTTAAGATGTAAGGGACTTTATAAAAAAAATTTATTGGGGGAAAAATATGCTTTAAACAAAATTGTGTTAGCCTCATCTTGTATTTACAAAAAAAAAAAAAAAGAATTCAGTGGAGGCACAAATTTTGTGATTTATCAAATTTTATGTATGGCTTGAAACAAGCAGTATGAGTACGAAAATTTAATCATTTATCTAAAGTAGAGATAAATGGGCTTTAATTTTCATAATATCATTATTCCTAGATAAATAATTTATCTTGGCATAAATATGTATGAGTATGCACAACCATTATGCATACAAAATTTTAATGTGGATATGAAATATTATGTTTTTAAGTTTCAAAATTTAAATGGAAGCATAGGTGAAATAAATATGTTTTTGAGTGTTGAGATTATAAGGTGGTAACAAAATCTCTCAACTTGAGAAATGTTTCCTGGACAGTTGCACAGATCAATTTGTATATGCACAAATTTTTGAGAATTTGTTGCATTAAATTAAATTAATTCTAGTAATAAAACCTATATTGTAAGGTTGAGCATATATTTAAATAAAGTCCTATGAGGGAAATGAAATATTTGAGGGGTACCATAAATGTTGGTATCTTGTGTGGTGGATTTCTGGTGTATTGAAATACATGGATGTTAATTGAATTTCAAGTTATATGAGAAAATCCATTAGTGATCATTTATCTTTAGTGGTGACTGAAGGCTAAGTTGTCAAAAATTTCTTAGCAAATATTTTGATGTAAAACCAACACTTAGTGCTGATAAGTTGTGATTGCCAAATTGCAATAACCATTGTAGAGAAAATAATGGTGCAATTATATATCGTTTGAGATACTATGTGAATAAGTTAGCTTAAAAATTGTGAAGTTGTCCTAATCGATTTGTAAGGTCAAAAGTAGACCCGATAGATCTATTAATGAAACTCCTCGGAAAGAAACAAATTATTAAAAACATCGAGAGGAATGGGACTTAAGCCAACATGAAATTAACAACGATAAAAACCCAATCTTTGTAATTGGAAACCTCATGAAGAAGGTTCAAATAGGAAAAACAAGTCATATGTTAGTTATATTAACACTATTGTAAATTTATAGTCCCTTCCTATGATATGAGAAAGTATTAGGATATATTTTTTTGGTGAGGTTGAGCAAAAACTCTTAATGATTTCATAATCATACGGGATGTTATGCTCATTACAGGTATGTTTAATGAAATCACCTTTACGAATGTGGAGTAGGGTCACTCCTATGAGATCGTGGCAAAATATCTAGAGCATTCATTAAAAATTGGGCACGTGCGTGGCTATTATAATGTGCAAAACCACCATTAACAGTGGAAATAATTTGACTCTTAATGCCTCTAGTACACACCAAGAGTTGTTAGTTCATAGAAGCAGGCTTCACTGATATCTCTGTATACTAAATGTTATTGGTTTAGGTCTGGTTCATAGTCCAAAAGACACCAGATTTGAAATGATTATATTCATATTTGCAACTTAGATGATAATACTCCTTTTGACACATGTGGGGGGTTGTTGGAGTTTTAGTGTATGAGTGTGTCAAAAGAAGTCCCATATTACTTAAGATTGAGAAAACCTTAGTGTTTATTAAGATGTGAGCTTGAGCTAATAAAGTGGCTGAGAAGAGGAGTCTTTAGAACTGACCCTTAGAGATGACTGTTGAAGCATTTATGTATTTTAATTAGTCGGTTTTATTATTTCACTAATCATATTTAATGGTCTTAAAATGTTTTAATTTCATCTTAATTAATTGTTTTAAAATCGTCCTTTTAATTATCATTAAAACCATCTTTAATCACTGTTATGTCAGCCCAAGGGTCACATATCACCTGCCTATAAAAGGCAATGCATGGTGCATATTCAGAGCGCATTGAGTTCTATCCTCGAGCTCTTCTTTTCTCTCTTTTTTCTTTAGTTTTAAATTTCTGTTGTTCTGTCATCTTACTCTATGCAAGAAGAGTTCGTTTAATTATGGGGATTGCCACCTTTTATTCTAATCTATGTGACAGAATAACTTTTAAGGATAATGTCTTTGAACACACTCAAACCATATTTTATTTTATTTTTTTGGCAAGTGATGCCAACAAAGAGGAGAGAAGGGATAAATGGAAACACACCTGGGTGGGATGATGTTGGAGATGGATGGCGAGTTTGAGAGAAAAGGCAATGTCGATGGCGCATCTGACAGCGAGGCCATGCGTGAGCGCCTGTCGACTGAGCATGAGAAGTCTGCCAAGCGAGAGCTAAAGCAAAGATTGGGGTTTGGAGAGTGGCCGAGCGAGGAAAGTTGAACATTTAACAATGTTTACGTGAATAAAAAATAAAATTTAAAATTTTAAAAATAAATATAATTGGAACTAGACACTGTCATAATGAGACTCGTCCCGTCCTTTTATTGTCCCGGTTTTGGTTTTGTCTTGTCCCATCCTTAAAGGAGGACTGGAACGGGTTTGAGGATGACTATCTGCATTTTCTTAACAAAACTCACAATTACATCTTCCTGCCACCACGCAAGATTTTTGGTAAAGCTTGTTATTGTAGAATTATTCTATCCAATTAGCCATAGAGGAAATACAGGTGATTTTATTACAGAAAAGGGCAAAAGCTTCATAACATATATTAGTGTAATTTTCATACTTAAAAAAATTGACATCACCATCATTACTAATTTGACATTTTAAGCACTCAAACTATTTACCCTTAAAAGGGAAGGTTGCGGTGGTTCCACAGTTTGAGGGATGTCTTCTCCTTTTTTTTCCCCTCTTTTTTTGCCCCTACTGAAAGCCCAGTTTATTAAATACTCCTCCGGTCCTAATTATAAGACCCAATTGACTTATTTGAGGAGATTAAGGAAGTAAGTTAAGTTGGTTATTTATAATAAATAAGTGTTGTTATTCCTAAAATATTCTTGCTAATTAAGTATATTGGCTAAAACTATCATTATTAGAAGGATTATCTTGGAAAAAAATGCATAAATATAAGAGAGAAAATGGATTGGGTCTTATAATTAGGACCAAATAAAAAGTCAAATTGGGTCTTATAATAAGGACCGGAGGAGTAGAACAAAAAAACAGTTGAAGTCCAAGTGACTTAGCGAACAAACTCAACATGGAACAGAGACAATGATGTTACAAACATAAAGCAGAAAAATAAAAAGAACACATAAACAACAGAAATGGAATCTAGTAGAATGGACTGGTTTTTCATAATACAGCGAACCATGTTCAAATTATGGAGAATTATAGAGAAAATAGCATCCATTTATTGCAACGAACAGGAGTTAAGTCTAGTAAAAAAGATAAGTCTCTTGCAACGTAACGGATCAAGGTTCAAGTCTCTACTAAGAAAGATGTCGATATTTAGTATCCGACAGTATCTTGAATACCTGTGGGGCCATGCCTAACAAAAAAAATTCAATTATTATAAATAATTAACTTAACTAATTTTTTTAATATATGTAAATTTGTTATCTACTGCTTATATTAAAAACTGGAGGTAGTATAATCATGCCAATTTATCGCATGGCTTGATTTTGTTGTCGGTGTTTGGGTCAAAAAACGTTCGATGACACATCATTACATGAATTGCACAAGTTGACACCCAAGAAATAGGATTGGGTGTCCCAGTGGCATGGCCAGCATCATTACGTGGATGTTGTGCTTCTGCTGCTATGCTTTTGTTTGTCGAAAAGAGATTTTATATGAATATTGCAGAACCTCGGTTACTAGTTGGGTCGTTTCATCAAAATGAAGCTTGGTTGTTTCATTAGATATCAACATGACAATCTTATCCTAGTGTTCTTGTGGTGTAGTGATTTAGAATGGGAAAGGGAAAAGAGAGTGTAGGGAGAGAGAGTGATATGAGAGGAAACTACAGATAGGCTATAATCAAGTATAGGATGGAATGAAATCCCAAGAGAACCTGCCTCTTGTAACCCCAAACATAAAAAACCGAATGGATGATTGAGGTAGAATCTTAAAAGAATATGTCTCTTACAATCATAGCCATGAAGACACCACAAGGTTGATCAATCTTTTGATACTGTCGAGTATTTTCACAAAAATATGAGGATGCAAGCAAAGCTCATACAAAGAGAAATAAAATTCTCATATTATTCAAAATCATATCACCCTTGAAAACAGTGCATACTGAATTATTTATAGACTAAGACCCTTGAAAAACCTAATTGACAACCTAAGCCTTAAAAGCTTATTATAAGCTATTAGAGCCTCAAACGCTAACTAAATAAAATGTATCCAAGATAGATGCAAAAATAAAATAAAATTAGAAAACTCAAAAGATTTTCTAGAATACTCTAACTTACTAGTCAATATAGAATAATTTAGATCTCACACTACCTATGAGGATCCCATTATTAATGAGAAGAATCTTATTTGACTCTACTAATTAATGAAATACATATCAGGTAAGTTTTTAACTTCAAGAAGCAATCAATACAAAATAGGAAACTGTAAAATAGAAAACTAATTAAAACATATAGAATTCTAATTAATGTCGTGTAAGATCACTCTCAATGCTTCTTGAATCTTCTTGGACCTTCCAAATAGATTTTCATAAATGCTATTCACGTTCATAAGTATGTATGGGCATTTTAGACATCCATTTGGACTTGAATATGGTTTAATCACGCTTTGAAACTCTCATGGTTCATAACACAATGCATTTGGGTCCCAATTTAAAAGATTATAGCTCCAATTGGCTCCTTTAGGCACATATAATTGTGTTAGGCCTTTAATAATATAGGAATTGACTTCAAATGTTCCTTTTGGACTCTTAGAGTGTGCTCGTGTCTTTCTTAAGGTCCAAGTATCCATACTCCAATGACTCACATGATATGGTGTCTTTTGGGGTGGCCTTCCATATGTCATGTTGAGCTCCGCATGTATTTATGTCATCATCCAAGTAATGATCCATGTCCTCCTCCATATAAATATTCTCGAGTTATAAATTCCTTGAATACTCTGGAGGACTTGTAGGGCCTCTAACTGAAAGAGTGTTATTTTGACTTTATGACTTCTATATTGAACGCCTCTTGGTATGATATCAGAGAGAGAGAGAGAGAGAGAGAGAGAAGGGATAGATAGAAGAGAGAACTTGAGGGAGAAGAGCGAAAGCTCACTGGGGACGGGAGGAACTTAGTATTCGATTTAACCTAACCTAAATCAATCTTTATAGAAATAAGAAACTCTGCTAAATAGGAAATAATCTTTTTAATGTAAACCTAATTCAAATAATTTATTTAAAAGATAATGCATGTTATAATTAAAACTCTAATAAAAATAATTATAAATGCGAGCAATCCTATTTGAAGCTTTGTCGGTTCCAAATGTGGGCATCTCTCTTAGCAAGAGATTCAAACCTTTATTTGCCACCTTGGTTAGGCTTTCTCTGTCTCCCTCTTTGTTTTTTTTTTTTTTGCTTTATATAGGTATCCTTATATTGTCGACAATCCTATTCGAGGCATTGTCATGCTCTAAATGTGAGAACCTCTCTTAATGGTAAATTCGAACATTTGTTTGCCACCTTAGTTAGACTTCCCTCTCTCTACTTCCCTTTCTCTTTCTATTTTTTTCTTTTTTGCTTTACATATGCATCTTTTTATTAAAGACAATCATGTTCAAGACACCGTTGAAGATTAAATGTGAGTATCTCTCATAGTAAGAAATCGCATCGTGATTCATCACATTGTGAGAGACTATCTTTCTTGGTTGGATCCCACCCCCGTTGGTTAGAGTTTTATCTTTTGTTGATATATTTATGTGTGTGTGTGTCTGTTTAAAGCTATGGAGTTGGCACAATCGGGTTGGGTAGCCTCTTATCTTGTTAGTTCAAGTTTTATGTTATATACTCATCGTTTTGTTCACGGTACTGAATATGGACTTGTGGCGAATAAAAATGTGAATCCAATTCTTAATAACATAAAAAATGATAAAAATCTTTCATTAATTACGAAGAATACACATCAAAGACCTTTGGCTCTAACAACCATCCCTTTGGAAGAGAGCTCACAGGTTCAAACCTATAGTGTGTGTTTGTCTTAAAATATTAGTATGTTCTCTTCAGTTGAGTATTATCAAAATTCACTTTTTAAACTCCATACATTTACACAAGAAGCTTGCTTTGACTTCTTTTTTATTTTTTTTGGGTCTTGACATAGTTATTTAGGGCCTATTTGTTTTTGTTCTTTGTTTTCTTGTTCTCAAAACAATTTTATAAAATTGTTTTTCAGAACAAGTTTTGAAAACAAAAAACAAAAGAATTTGTTTAGATAATAATTTTAAAAAAATCATGTTTGAAAAAAAAAATAGAAAACCACAAAAGGTAAATGACAATTAGGTGATAGTTGTCGCTGGTAATGATAAGTAGTAGATAGCAAGTGAGAATAGAAGAAGATTTCTTAAAATTTTTCAAAACAAAAAATAAAAAAACACAAAAACAAGAAAAAAGCAGTATGTAAAAGTTGTTTTGGTTTTTTTGTTTTTAAAAACATGTTACTGTTTTTGGTTTTTTAAAACAATCAAGTAAAAACAAATTACCAAACAAGTTTTTTTGTTTTTCTATTTTTAAAAGCAAAAATTTGTTTTCAAAACAAGAAACCAAACAAGCCCTTAATATCTCTTTATTAAAATAGATTTTAACATTATCAAACCCAACTGAAAATAACTCTTAGAAATGTTTTTGTTTTCTTTGTAGTCACAAATTCAAATACGAGACCTTAAACCCTGTGTTTAAGCAATTATAATCCATTCTACTAAGACCATCACCGTTTGTTCCTTTCTATCTGTGTTCACACCCATTCGACTAGTGGGCCATGGTGGCTATCCTACTTAACTCAACCTGTTGATCCTCAATTCGGCTCAAAGCTCTCGAAAAGCTAGAGCTAGCAAGTGACATGGTCTTTCTTTTAAAAGGCGTCTCTGTCTTATGCTGGATATAGCCTGTGAAACCTCACCAATTGAAGGACGCTTCCTTGGTGATTTGTGCAGGCACTTGTGTCCAATCTTAGCAAGCTTCCTCACTTCTTCAATGTTGCATTTTCCCACCAGTTTCTTGTCAATTATTCCATCTACACCATCATGATCCATTGCAGCCTTCAATGAAAACAAAAAACAAAGTGAATACAGGGTTTGCTTATTTCAATCCTGAGTGTTCTGTTTGTCGAAAACCCTGATTTGATTCCCTTCTAGTTAGGTGCATTGTCAATCTTGCCTCCCATATCTGAATCATTAAAGCTCTTACAATATTGATACATTGTTGTATTTCTATCCAAAGATTTATAACAAACTAGGCAGAGTCCCTGTGCATTACTAGGAGTTCCAGCAATGAAATCTCAATGTTTAAGCGTGGCTTGTGAGAAACACAGCTTCCTATATAGATTTTAAGATTTTACATTTTATAATGATTGGTCATACTGATAATTTAACATACTATTGTGTTGGACATCTATGGATTGCAGTGTCCATTGCTGGGTCACCAAAAATTGTTAACACCAACTCAACAATGTTTTAATTTGTTGATGCGGAAAAGACAAAGCTCAACATTGCATGTATTTTAGATAATTTGAGGACTGATTTAAAAGAACTAATATGCAAGAAACAAAATTGAAACTGATCAGGGATTTAGTAGTGGTACAAGTCACCATTTTTGGCCAACTGATGGAAAATATTGTTGTGAATGAAGGTCAAGAAAATTGATGTGAAAAAAAAAAGGGACCATTTCTGAAAATATTAACCGTTCAATTAATATGGCTTGACTGCACCCTTGTAGTCAAAATGCCAATTGTGCCAACTTAGGGGATTTGCATCCAATTCTAGAAAATACTCTCAGAGAAAAAACAGTTTCCACCAAGACAAAGACCATTAGAAGAAAATACAAGGTCGAAAGGGTGTAGAACAAAGGAAGTGCCATAATCAATCTTAAAATTTTCGAAAGGGAGGGTAGCTTACAAGGTTAATGTATTCCATCAAATTCTGTTGAGGGTGAATGGCAGTGATGAGCTCAAAAATGATGATACCCAGACTGTAAATGTCACTTTTCATTGTGAACTTGTTAGTGGAAATGTATGACGGGTCCATGTAGCCATGTGTACCTTTCAAGCCAGAAGTTCGCCCATCAAAGATTTCCTCCTTCGAAAGCCCAAAATCAGCCACCTGAATAATGAATATCAGCAATTTGAAGATAATTAACATGTAAACTCATCTGAAAATTAGAAAGTAGATCTCATACAATACTGTGCTTGAACTGGCTCAAGAGATAAAGAGCATTTCAAATGCCTTACATTCATAAAAGTCAACGTGTCTGTGTGTGCAATCCATTTGGAGAGCGACAGAAATTACATTTCAAAAGATTTTTCGCTTGAGTTGATCTCACACAGTAATTTAAGAAAATACATTGGCAATCTGTTGTATCAGAAAGAATTCAACAAGCTTACCTTAGCCCGCATTGAGTGATCTAACAATATATTGGCAGATTTCAAATCACGGTGTATGACGGGTGGGACTGCCTGTTCCATGCATTTTCATATTAACCAAATGCATTTTCAAATAGCATAACGTAACAGATAGCAGTGAACATACTCCTTCATGAAGGTATTCAATTCCATGTGAAATATCAGCAGAAATTTGCAGCCTTTCATCCCAACTTAAAACCTTCTCTTCACCTAGATGCATGTAAGTATGAACTTTTCACCTTAGAGACAATTTAACATCTGTAAAAGAAATCAGAGAAAACTTCTACGCTTGTTCGTCTTAGACAGAGGAAAAGGAGGAAAATCAATTATATACTACTTACAATCCTTAATATAAGAGCTTGTATGACTTTTATTTTGGTCTTAAATATAAGATTCCAATCCACTTTACTTCTCATATTTATCTATTTTTTCCCAAGGTAATCCTTATAATAATGATAACTCTAACCAACATAATTGATTAGCAAGGATACTTCAGAAAAGACAACATATATTTATTATAAGTAACTAACTTAACTAGTTTCCTTAATCTATTCAAATTAGTGAACTAACTCTTATATTAAGGACCGGAGGTAGTACCTAATAATCATTGCGTGACTATATTCAAGATATCTTGTACTTCAATTGTTTTGTTAAAAAAAAAAAAAAAAATCTACAACATAGAAAAATGTTAAAATATATTTTTCAACTTATTCATGAAAAAAAAAGAAGGAAAGAATTCCTATCTATTAACTCATCAAAACAGGAGTTATAGTCACTAATTATAGTTATTCTTTTGCAGATCATTTTCCCTTATTTTTGGGGCTTGCTGTGTTGCAGCTTAGTTTGAAAATGTATTCAAGCCATACAAAAATCATTTGTCTCACTGATCTCACAACAATGCCAGATTATTTATTCTTCACAGATAGAAAGGGGAAGATAAAATAAATAGCTCAAGATGAACATGAAATAGAGCTTCTACTCACCATGTATAAGCCTTTCTAGACTTCCATTGCCCATGAACTCATAAATCAAGATACGTTGTCCTTTATCTACACAATATCCTAACAAATTTACAAGATTCCGATGATGCAGTCTTCCTAGCAAAAGTACCTGCAATAACATCTTATTGGTTCATGAAAAATCCAACAAGCTTAAATTGTGACCAGTTCCAATTTAGCATCCTTGACATGCTGAAACAAAAACTAACTGCACCAGTCCTAACAAAATCAAGCGACAGTGGCCTCCTAAGATAATTAAGGAAGTTTCTTTCCAACACATGAAAAGAAAAGAAACAGTAATGTCCAGAAGCTTTTGTTCATACCTCTGTTTGGAATTCTTTCTCCCCTTGTTTGGAATCAGAACCAAGAACCTTCACAGCTACCACCTCGCCAGTTGCCATTGTTGCTTTATGAACTGTGCCAAATGATCCTTGTCCCAAGATAGTTGTGAAATTTAGTGTTGCCTTTTGAATTTCTCTGAATGGGGGAAGTTTACTTTTAAATATATCATTACAAAAAAAATTCGTCCATAAGCAATAATTCCTTGCCCTACTCTACATCTTTTTTTTTTTTTTTTTGAAAAAAAAAATAATTTGCAATGTAAACCAACATAGCAAAGTGCGTGGTGCCATAAAATATTAAGAAGCTTATATGAAGACAACACAGACTTATCAATTCCACATATAAAAGAATTCTACGTATTTTGATATTATTAACTATATATGCTTCCTTTTATATGTTAGTTATCAACTTCAGGACATTTTGTAGTGCCAGCAACATGATTAACGATTTTAACAAATCTACTTACCAACAAAATGAGAGATTACAGAAAGAGGGATTAGATTTAGTGCTCATAAATGAAATATACATACTTGAATGAGTATCTAAGAATGCCTGATGAGGATGTAAACTGATCTTTATTTGGACGTTTCCACCAAGAGAAATGGGAATCTTTCTGAAGATTTTCTGACACTGGAGCAGCTATGGAACTAGAAAGAGAAGCACTAAAGTCGGTGCTGGTTTCTAATCCATTTGTGCGTATTGGAAGTGTTGTTAGACTGCGCTCATTTGCACACCGTCTAAGATGAGCGCGCTTCTTATACCAATTAATGACCAAACATATGAGACAAGCTATCAAAATTCCAAAGGCCAAACCAGCAGAGACCCCAAAGGCGACTAAATCAGTTTGACGAACCATTATTTCATCTCTCCTGACATTCAAACAATGGAATAATCTTGCAGAAGAGTCACGCTAGAGTGGTTCACTGTCAAAAAGTTGGCACAAAGTTAATCCAATACTGACTGCCCAGCTAGTACAGACAAAATTGAACGCTCAAGGTGGTAAGAAAAGCACATGAACCATTAAGCATTATACAGTTATGCATCAGGTGTTTCCAGTTATCAACACAAGGAAAAGCTTCCAAACACAGTGAAATAACTCTACTTATTTTTGCTTTATGATTTACATAAGAAATTACAGCAGCAGCTTTAGGAAGTTAAAACACTTGAAAATCTGTGGATAGAAACTGAAATATTGCGGTCATTTTGTTATCACTCTTATAATTTATCCATTTGTTATTCAGTTATTCACATACCAAAAAGACTTCAAACTGCCAGATGGATTAACTCAAACCATCACGAGGGAGATATTCTAGGACCTAGAGATTAATTGAATAGGCCTATGAAGGAGGAGATAATTCTCAATATCCAGGTATATAATACTGTTCAAAAAGAAAAAAGGTCTCTTCATTGAATATGATTCACCCAATCAAGTCAGTTCTCTTCAATAAACAAAAGGCAAACAGGACAAGCAAGGACCCCCAAAACAAACCCATCATCAGCACCAAGCGAAATCAAAAGCAAAACAAACAAAATCAAGAACCAGTAACATCCATCAGACCCAACAAAAGCACACGGAGAACAACAAACCTTGCAACCCCCCCCCCCAAAAAAAAAAAAACAAAAGAAAACCCTTACCACAGGTCATCGGCGCGAGAACACCTAAACAGTAATCAGATTTTCCGGAGCCCCCGATTCTGAAATTGACCATTGTATGGTTCGCCCTTAGTTCTACTCAGTCAATGCTAGAATAAGCAACGACCCAGTTGAAGAAAGAGACAGTATTGGAGCACAAGACTGACTCAGAGGAGGAGGCTTTCGGAGCGGAAAGTACGATAAACGACAAATTCACTCGGATTATTGGGAATTTCGGGGAATATAAATTGAAGTGCGGGCTTGATACTTCAATAGCTCAATTCCTTAATCAAAAGGAATGCCTTCGCCCAGAAGAAAAAGTGCTAAATTAAATAAGAAAAGACACAGAAAAAGACTATAAATTTTGAAATAATAAATAAGTAATTTTGATCGATTTTAATTTACCAAAATTATTATAAAAGTAATCAAAATTATTATAAAAAAATAGTCAAATTAACATATTTATTTTTTTAAATTTAACGGGTATATTTCTGTCGTTTTTCCAATTAAGTATTGAATAAATTAAGCTCGCAGCCGGTAAGAGAACAATCCAATGCTTATCACTAGAAACAAAAAAAAAAAAAAATACCATCATAACTTGCACCTAAACTTGATCATGTAATAAAAGAGAAAAAAAATCTGATAATATAGAATGATAAAAGTGAAATAATCACGGGTAGTAGCAGTATGACCATGTTTGTCGCTCGAGAGGAAAACATATCAATGTATGCATGTCATGTTATTTATAAATTACAATCATATAATGTAATTAATTAAAATAAGACAAAAACAAAAATTATATTTTGATGTCTAATTTATTTTTTGCAGTTAAATATTTATCATTTTATTAATATTTTAATTGCATCTGAGAGTTAATTTAGCGTTAATATTTATAATTTATCTTATGTCATAAATTATATTTATATTATTATATAGTTAATCATGATTAGAAAATTCAACAAATAATCATAACATGTTAATATAAAAATTAACAAATTTAATAGATTAGAAGGAGTCAATTATAAAATTTTAAAAAAGTTGGAGAAATTATAAATTTTAGAAAACGAAATGGAAGATTAAGTAAAAATACAGAATTGAAATCATGTATATTTTTTTTATTAAAAAAATGAAAAGTTGCTAAACATGGAGACAAATAACTTGTGCTTATTCCGATCAGGAGAATCAGAAGCCGAATATATCCCTGGGTATTCACAAATAATAATTAATAGAGACTTCTAGTCTTCCATTCCCCCTTGTCTATTTCTATATATACTCCTCCGGTCCTTAATATAAGATCTAATTATTGAGTTGATTTTGGTTCTAAATATAAGACTTTTTTTTATCTTTATCAATTTTTCTTAAATTACTCTTATTGATACTCCCTCAGCCATAATTAAGTAGAAGAGGGAGAGATGATATTAAGAAAGATGATTATCGTGTTTTAGAAAAAATATGTCATATTTCTTATAATTAACTAACTTACCTAACTCCTTAATCTAATCAATTAAATAGGTTTTACATTAAGGACTGGAGGAGTATAAATACTCCTAAAACATGATAATTATCTTTCTTAATATCCTCTCTCTATCTTCTACTTGATTATAGTTGAGGGAGTATCCATAGGGATAATTTAGAAAAAAATGATAAAAATGTAAAATAAGTCTTATATTTAAGACCAAAATCAACTCAACAATTAGGTTCTATATTAAGAATTAGATAGTATTAATCATTTCAAGTATAGCCTGCATATATGCATTGTTGGGGAACTCGTAGGATGACTTGCCACATTTACTATTTTTGCATTGTTTTAGTATATAAAATTATATCAACTAGCTCTTTAGTTGCGAGCATAGTTATACTTACGAATGGTTCAGGAAACTTGGTAAGTTCATTAATTTTTTACCAAGTTAAGCCAATCAAACACGTACCAATAAAAATCAAATGCTACCGAAGCAAACTAAATCTTATTTTAGAGATGAAATGCTATACAATGAGCATTTTTAAATACAACTATGACGAGTATATATTGGTAGCACTAGTTTGGAACATTGCGAATTATGGTAACGCTCATTTATTATACACACATGCCTAGAATCCGCAATTTCGCTTGAAGAAAATTGAGCGTCTTTCACCTAATTAAACCACAGACCACGGGTATATATATTTCAACATGTTTTACATATAACGGATTCCAGTTACACAGTACCTCAAAGTCATAATAAAAAGCACAGATACGTCACTTAAAACATATTATATATGTAGAAAAAAGATATAAAAGTGAAATGAAGAAGAGGATTAAGGATACATACATGTGTGTGTGTGTGTGTTTTTTTTTTTTTTGGTTTTGATAATACGCCCTACAAACCTTGCTCGCTTCTAGCGTGCCTTTCTCTTTAATATGCTTTCTAATGTCATTCGTAATATTCTAACTTTTCAATTTTTTTTCCATTTTCCTTTTCATTTTTATAGATAAAATGTGTGGCATTTTGATATTTTGTAATAACGAAATGGTACAATTTTGAATTTTATTTTATGATTTTTCAAAGAAAATGAATAAAAAAATGCAGATTTTTAAAATATTTTTCTTTAAAAAAATCATTAAGAAATTCATAACAGCACTATTTTGTAACTGTAAGATATCAAAATGTCACTTATTTTATCTAGAATCTACTAAAATATCTGAGAAGTTTGGACTTTGGACATTACAAAAGAAAAAAAAAAACATAAGAAAAAAAGCACATTGGAATTCTTAGACCCGGGTACTAGCAATTCAGCAAACAAAACATGAAGCACAAGATCAAAATTAAAGTGCTGCCTTTAATCCTTAATACAAAAGCTTGTTTAACTTTTAATTTGGTTCTAAATATAAAATTCCAATCCATTTTATCTTTTATATTTATTCATTTTTCTAATATAGTTTTTGTAGTAATTGTACATAATAAATGTTTCATCCAATGACACTTAAGTAGTAAGGACATTTTGGAAAAGATAACAGTTATTTATTACAAACAACCAACTTTAACTAAATTTCCTAATTTACTCAAACCAGTAAACTAGATTTTATTAATGACCATGGCAACCTCCTCTGGTATAATCGCCACAATTTTGAGTAGTTGACTGGGTTGACTGAGGATTTTTGTTGGGAAGGCAGCTACTATAACCTTGGATTGGATGGCAAGAAATAGCTGGCTTATTACGATCACAGGAACCGCCTGTCTTTCCCGGCATCATCAGAGAGACTGTGATGAGAGGATAACCTACGAACAAACTCGTCTCCATATGATCTTCCACGAAACTGATGTTCTTCTTCTTGTTGTTGCTGACGTTGTTGATAATGACGCTTGTGTCCCCTCCTGGTGGCTTGGCCTGTTGATGATGATTAATATTTTGCCATGAATCACTACAAAAAAACAGACTTTAGGCGATGACTTTCGGCGGCGACAAAAAAAGTCGCCACTGAAAGTGGACCTTCAGCGGCGACTTTTTTTGTCGCCGCTGAAAGTGGACTTTTAGCGGTGACTTTTTTAGTCGCCGCTGAAAGTTCGTTATTAAAACCAAGACTTTCAGCGGTGACAAAAGTGTCACCGCTGAAAGTGGACCTTCAGTGGCGACTTTTTTTGTCGCCGCCGAAAGTGGACTTTTAGCGGCGACTTTTTTTGTCGCCGCTAAAAGTTTGTTATTAAAACCAAAACTTTCAGCGGCAACAAAAGTGTCGCCGCTGAAAGTGGACCTTCAGCGGCGACTTTTTTTGTCGCCGCAGAAAGTGGACTTCTAGCGGCGACTTTTTTTGTCACCGCTGAAAGTTCGCTGCTAAAACTAAGACTTTCAGTGGCGACAAAAGTGTCGCCGCTGAAAGTGGACCTTCAGCGGCGACTTTTTTTGTCGCCGCAGAAAGTGGACTTCTAGCGGCGACTTTTTTTGTCACCGCTGAAAGTTCGCTGCTAAAACTAAGACTTTCAGTGGCGACAAAAGTGTCGCCGCTGAAAGTATAATAGAATAATATATATTTTA
Source organism: Neltuma alba (assembly GCF_004799145.2). NCBI lineage: Eukaryota > Viridiplantae > Streptophyta > Magnoliopsida > Fabales > Fabaceae > Neltuma > Neltuma alba. The sequence goes on along the minus strand of NW_021634192.1, from coordinate 388,942 downwards.
TTTTACAATATTAATAAACAAATTCAATCTGGCTGCGGCAAGAAGATTGGACACGAAAGGAGGCGGTCACAAATTCGAATATGGAAGAAGACACATTTAAGGTGAAAATATTTGGACGATGACGTGGCGAGGAGGAGTGATGTGGCAATGACGTGGAGGTGGCTAGTGATGATGTGGCGGTCGGCGGTGATGATGTGGCCGCCGATGGCGATGACGTGGAGGTCAACAGTGATGACGTGGCGGCCAGAGACGGTGATGTGGCACCGGCGGTGATGACGTGGATTGGTAAAGTCAATTCTTCTTAGGCATTACTTTCAGCAGCGACAAAAAAGTCACCGCAGAAAACACAATGTCACTGCTGAAAAGTCTTTTAGCGGCGACAAGAATGTCGCTGCCAAAAGTGTCTTTCAGCGGCGACATCGAAACTTCTAAAAGTCGCCGCTGAAAGTATCTTTTAGCGGTGACCTTTTTAGTCGTCACTGAAAGTTTTCAGCCATGGTTGCTACGGCAACGACTTTTTAGCGGTGACTTATCGCCGCAAAAAACTTTCAGTGGCGGCTTTTGTACTTTTAGCGGCGACAAAAGAGTCAATTTTTTTGTAGTGAATGATCTGCAAAAACCTTGTTGGTCTGTAATATGATCATCAACATCACCGCGAGAAAAAGGAGCAACCTGGAGATCATTGATTTCTTCATCGATAGATGATGAAGAAGTGCTGATCAGATTTCACTCTGATATTATATATATATATATATATATTTATATAAAAGCTATTAACCACTTTGCTTCTTAGTTTGCTGTGTGTGCGCAGAGACTTGGCCTTATATACATAGGAGTGACCAGAAGAGGGATTGTGAGTTGTGCGATGGAGACTGATCAAAGGAAGATGACAAAAAATAAGTGTCTTCATATATCATGTGACGTGGGACTCTAGCTTTTTATCCATGATATAATTTACCTTTTTTTTGTTTATATGCATATGGACTTTTAAGTATACAAATTTATTGTGTTTATATATAGGATTAAACAGACGAGGGATTGTAAGTTGTGTGATTGATCAAAGAAAGATGACAGAAAACAAATGTCTTCATATATCATGTGACATGTGGGACCCTGGCTTTTTATCTAGCTAAAAGGCATGATATAATTTAATTTTTTTTGTTATATACATGTGGACTTTATATTTTTATTTTTTTAAGTACTCGTCATGTCCTTAATATATGATGTAATTGGTAAGTTGATTTTAGTCTTAAATATAATAACTATTTCTCATATTTATCAATTTTTTCCTCAATTGTCCCTATGAATACTCCTTCAACCATAATCAAGTAGAAGAGGGAAAGAGGATATTAAAGAAGATGATTATTGTGTTTTAAGAAAAATATGTCACAATTTTTATAATTAACTAACTTATCTAACTTTCTTAATATAATCAAATTAGTTAAAAAGATTTTATATTAAGGACCGGATGAGTATCAATTATAAATTCTGGCTTTTCTTCACCATCATTTATATCTTCTTTCTCAGTGGGGCGAGGGACCGTGTCATTGAGTTTGAGCCTTGCTCTACTTTAAGCTTAAGGATCTAAATTTGAATGTTGGATCAAATTTCTGATCAAATTAAAAGTCAAACTAACTTTTCTATTAAAAAACGGAACGGAGTTAGTATTTTTGTAAGAATTCATTTGTTTTCTATTTGGTCAAAAATTAATGTTATCAACTTAGTTACTCGCTACAATTTTTTAATTTGATTTATGCTCAATTGATATCAATTATTGACGTATGTTTTGAATGAGTGCATGATGTTATCATTAAGCATTGAATTAGGACAAAGACGTCCCTTCCATAAAATTGGAACGAATTGGGCAAACAACACACATATATCCACTTCCCTACGTGATTATTAGGAGAAACATGTGCCGTTTTATTCATTTGAATATCAAATGAACAATTGGAAACTTGTTTAATACTCCCTCCTCCGCTTATCAATATAAAAGCTAGATAATTAATTTAGAGAGATTAAAAAAATTAGTTAACTTAGTTTTATAACAAATGTGTTTAATTTCCTTAAATTACGTTTATTTAATTATATATATTGAAACTACACTTGAATAGAAATACCTTACAATCAAGAGGGATATTTTTTTAGAACAAATTAAAAATTTGGAACACAAAGTAGATTGAGATCTTATATTTACACTACAAAAAGCAACAACTTTTAGCGGCAACACTAAAAAGTCGCTGCTAAAAGTCACAACTATCAACGGTGACAGTCAACTTTCTACAGTAACTTTTTTTGTCGCCGTTGAATATAAGACCTTTGGTGTTGATGTCATCACTGAAGGGTTCACTTTTAGCGGTGACTTTCTAGAGTCGCCGCTAAAAGTGTCGCCGCTGAAAGTCTGACTTTATAATAGCAATAATTTTATTTTATAATAGTAATAAACAAATTTAATCCAACTCAACGGCAAGAAGATTGGATCCAAAATGAGGTGGTCATGAGTTTGAACCTTGAAAAAGACATATTTAAGGTGAAAATATTTGGATGGTGACGTGCCAGGGAGGAGTGATAGTGGCATGAGAGTGGTGACGTGGCAACCTTGTGGAGGCGGCCAACGATGATGTTGAGGTGGCTAGTGATAACATGGCTGGCAATGACATGGCGTTGGTAAAGCCAATTTATTTTTGGCATCACTTTCTGAAAGTCACTTTTAGCTGTGATTGACTGTTGCCGTTGAAAGTTCTTTTAGCAGCGACAAGAAGGTCGCTGTCAAGAGTATCTTTTAGTGGTGACAAATGTTGTATTTCTTACCATCTTGAGTGTTTAATTTTGTCGCTGCTAAAAGTTTTCAGCCACAGTTGCTACAGTAATGACTTTTTTGAAAGTCAATTTTTTTAGTATTAGGACAGCCAACTAAATCTTATATTTAGAACTAGCAGTATTATTTTTGTAGTGGTAGTCTCTTTTTTGGCACGTTAGTGGCATGCATATATGCTTGGCTATGGATCTAACTAATCATTGGATGCATGTTAGCATTTCCCTGACTATTCTGGTGCTAACTGTGTTGACTCTCAGACATTTATTCTGGGATTGGATTTTTGACCATAAACATATAGAAATACCACCAACCTCATTAAGTGATTCTTATACTAATTAATGACCAAACATATGAGACACGCTATCCAAATTCCAAAGGCCAAACTAGCAGAGACCCCAAAGGCGACCAAATCAGTCCCACAAACCATCATTTCATCTCTCCTAACATTTAAACTAAGGAATAATCTGTTGGCAGTAGCTCTTAAATTCTTCAAAATCCAGCGGATCTTCCGGTTCCTCTATAATGTTCTACAAATCCTGTTGATGGTAACACCTGGACAGAAATGATAAATCCGAGTCGTGTCTTACAGATACTGTCCTTAAGAGTTATTCCGCAACTACCGACAAAGCAAGAAGCGGAACTCCCCAAGATTAAACGGATTCTTCCTGTAAGAACAGGGTGAGCAGAACAACGAAAGATAAAAGAACTCAATAAAGCAAAACACTAGAGGAGGGAAGAGAGTTGCCTAAAAACTTAAAGCACGGTAGTTCACCTTGAACTTCGGTCTCATGCCCTTTTTATAGGTTGTGGATCACAATACCATTGGGCACATTTAAACACACTTAATGAGAATAATTCATAATTAAATGAGCAGTTTCAAGTCATAATTAACTTGTTTAATAACTATTTAAGATAAATAAAATCTTCGGTTACAAACATTGAAGAGACATAATTAAAATTAAAATTAAAATTTAGATAGATATTTCCAATAAAGTGCCTAGTACCGCATTTGACTCGTGCACAAGGGGTGAAGGGAAATTGCTGGATTTGTCTTCGGTGGCCTATTGTGCATACGAGCTCACTTCTCCTCTTAGCTCCTTTAGTAGTTCGAGATAACTTATTACCTGGACTCCCACAATCCCAAGTAATGTGGAACTCTTCTTTTGACACACCCACACACCATCTTTACAACAATCCCCCACATGTGTCAAAGGAAGTAACTTTAGTAGAGTTACACACATGGATATAACCATTGTATCTAGTGGTCCTCTGGACTATAAACTAGACCTAGATCAATAACACTTAGTATACAGAGATGTCAGTGGTCCTATGGATTATGAACTTACATCTCTTGGGTGTATACTAGAGGCATTATTAGTCAGATTATACCCCCACATTTTCATTGTTAACGGTGTTTTTGCGTGTTAAGACGGCCATGCTCGTGCCTGGTGCATAACGAATGCTTTAGAGATTTTGCCACAATCTCATAGGAGCGGCCCCACTCCACATTCGCAGAGGTGATTTCATTAAATGTACCTACAATGAGCACATCATCCCTTAGGATTATGAAATCATTAAGAGCTTTCACTCAGCCTCACCAAAATGCATCCTAGCACTTTCTCATGCCATAGGAAGAGACCAATAATTTATTTTAGTGCTAGCAGAACTGACAAACGACTTGTTTTTACCCATTAAACCTTCTTTATGGGATCACCAATCACAAAGGTTGGGTTGCTATTGCCGTCAATTTCAAGTGGCTTTAGTCCCATTCCCCTCGACTAATTTGTTCCTTCCTGGGGTTTTGTTATTGAATCCACTAGGTCTACTTTTGACCTCACAAAATTAATTGAGATAGCTTTACAATTTTTAAGCTAGCTTATTCACATAGTATCTCAAACAGTGTGTATTTACATCATTGTTCTCTTTATAATGGTTATTGCCTTTTAGCAATCACAATTCATCGACACTAAGTGTCGGTTTTGCATCAATATATCTGCTAAGAAGTTTTCAACAGCTTAGTCTTCAATCACCGCTATAGGTGAATAATCACTAGTGAATTTTCTCATATAACTTGAAATTCAAGTAACATCTGTATATCTCTATACAACGGGAATCCACCATGCATGGTATCAACATTTATGGTACCCCTTGAACATTTGATTTCCCTCATAGGACTCCATATTTAAATATGTGTTCATCCTTACAACAAAAGTTACATCACAAAGTTAATTTAATGCAACAGATTCTCAATAATTTGTGCATACACAAATTGAGCTGTACAACTACCTCAAAACAAGTGTTGGCATCATAAAGAATATTCACATATTGGTTTTTTAAAACCAAGCTTTAAAACATTTCTTTCAAAATCTTATTCCTTTATGATTTCAACACTTAAAACCACATTTATGTCACCCATGCTTTCATATTAAATTTTGAAGCAACAAAACATTGTAGATAATATTTTATATCCACATTCAATATTAACAGTAGTTGTGCATACTCATGCATATTTATAACAAGATAAATTATTTATTCACAAATAATGATATTATGAAAATTAAAGCACATTTATTGCTGCATGCTAGATAAATGATTAAATTTTCACACCCACATAATGCTTGTTTCAAGCAACACAAAATATAATTCACAAAATTTGCTCTCAGTCAACAATTTTTTTTTTTTCGGTTAGGTGCCCCACATTTTAGGCAACCCCCCCCTTTCAAATATTTCATTTTTTTTGTAGAAGGATTATCTCCATGTCTCATTAATAATAATTCTAATTAAATTAGAATCTCACACCAATATATTCTCCTATTTTAACTAAATTAGGATTTTTCCCACAAATACATTTTTTTCCAGCATTCACAAATACTGCACGGTTTCATGAGCTTATCTCAATAATATGGAGCCCTTTTTTTAATTATTAACACAAAATAATTGCTAGCATCATGCTCATTATAAGCCACTGTATCAAAACCGCCTCAACAGTCAGACCATTTATCTGCATTGGTTTTCCTCGATTATTAATACCTGAGATTTAATTATATTTAAAAATCATGAAGACTCAATCACATTAAAGCCCATGAAACGCATCCAAACGTGTTTAAGTGACAAACAGTTTCACACATATATGCTGGAGGATATGCAAAGAGGGTGACTGGTGGTGCATTCTCATAAAATCACCGTAGTCACATTAAAGTGATGAATTTAAGCGAGATAATGATGATGAATTATGTTCTATAAATTATTAAAACCAATTGAATATATATTCATTAACCAAAATAAAATCTCCAAGACTCAAACGGATGGAAGGGATTAAATTTACCAATGGAATACTCATTAATTAAAAGCTATAAAGCCTCCAGCATTAATAATTTTTAACTACGGAGGTTATGAAACTTCATATAATTAAAATTTCATTATAATTTCATGAAATTTTAAATTCAAAGGTTTTTTCCCAAACCAAACTTTAATAATCATCCTATATCTGACAACAAAAAACATATAAACATGAGCATAGACCATAAAATGGTCCATTCACATATTAAATATATTCTCCAGGATTTGTCACGCACAATGATACGACTGTAGCACAGTAACTACAAATTAATATATTTAACACATCAAGCCTCAACTAGAAACCAATATACGAACTTCAAATAAACATTTTCATTACTGTATCGCAAATGATTTTATGCATCACGAATTTTCCATTCATGAAATCCTTTTCCTTTCTAAGAAATAAAAGACCCATTAATAAAGCAAGCCATTTGCTTATAACGAAAACCAAAAGTAAACTCATAAATATATATCTAGTATTTAAGAAAACTCATAAAGCCAATTTCATGAAACCAATCCATGGAACCAACGGCACATTTTTCCGTTTCTCAAAATCATTCATGTGCCAAATAATAGGCATTCATTTCTTTGATAGATATTATAGCAATTTAATCAATAACATAGTAATTTAAAAACCCCCAAAAAATGCCTTTTAATCTCAACCAGCAAATAATACTTGGCAAAGAAAACCAAAAAAACATATAAGCCACATAAACAATTTCTTTTGTATATCTCCACCAATTCCTTGTTCAAGTTCTAGTGCAGACATATGCGTACCTCAGAGAGTAGGCCAAAAGCATAAGTGGTAAGTAATCCTGACGGATCACGTCCAACAACATGCATGTCCATTATCTCTGAAAAATGGTAAGTCTTTTTTGTCACGAGTCTCTCTCTAAAGCACTTCTACCAATATTATGGTATTTACGCTGAGATTCCACTTGCAATACGGTGTCTACAAGATCTTAAGTGAATATGGTCAAATAGACATATTTGGTACTCGGTGTTCTTGACCACCATATCTCATCTAAATACATAGAATGTGCCCCATAACTCAATTTCATTCATAAACACCATTGGATTCACTGCCTCGACACATACTTTTATCGGGTTCACATCTACCACCACTTTCGATCACCACACTGGGTGGTCGTGCCTGGGTATGTGAGTTAGAACTTAACCCTCAAGTCATCTCCATCTTGCTGAGAGACAAGGAGCAGCCTATTTGACAATTTCTTTATTATGATATCTCAAATAATGTCCTAAAATGAGGCACAAACAACAAACATGAGAATAACTCAAACTTCCCATCATATCGAAGGAAAATGCTTATTTAAATAAAACTATCAAATCAAATTAGGACAAAGCTTAGAGGTCTCCCTATTCGATAACTCTGCTGCCAATGAATGAGAAAATAATTGATGCAATAGCTCTTAAGATTGTTGGCGGCAGCTCTTAAATTCTTCAAAATCCAACAGATCTTTCGACTTCTCTATAATGTTCTACAAATACTATTGATGGTAACACCTGTAGAGAAATGATAAATCCGAGTCGTGTCTTACAGATACTGTCCTTAAGAGCTATTCCACAACTACCGACAAAGCAAGAAGCAGCACTCCCCAGGATTAAACGGTTTCTTCCTGTAAGAATAGGGTGAGCAGAACAGCAAAAGATAAAAGAACTCAGTAAAGCAAAACACTGGAGGAGGGAAGAGAGTTGCCCGAAAATTCAGAGCACTACAGTTCACCTTGAACTTCGGTCTCATGCCCTTTTTATAGGTTGCGAATCACAATACCATTGGGCACATTTAAACACACTTAATGAGAATTAATTCATAATTAAGTGAGCAGTTTCAAGTCATAATTAACTTGTTTAATGACAATTTAAAATGAATAAAATCTTCGGTTACAAATATTGAAGAGACATAATTATAATTAAAATTAAAATTTAGATAGATATTTCCAATAAAGTGCTCAGTATCGCATTTGACTCGTGCATAAGGAGTGAAGGGAAATTGCTGGATTTGTCTCCGGTAGCCTATTGTGCATGCGAGCTTACTTATCCTTTCAGCTCCTTTAGTAGTACGAGATAACTTATTACCTAGACCCCCGTAATCCCAAGTAATGTAGAACTATTCTTTTGACACACCCACACACAATATTTACAACATAATCTTGCAGGAGAGTCATGCTAGAGTGGTTCGCTGTCAAAAAGTTGGCACAAAGTTAATCCAATACTGACTGACCAGCTAGTACTGACAAAATTGAACACTCAGTAAGAAATGCACATGAACCATCAGCATCATACATTTATGCATCACGTGTTTCCGGTTATCAACCCGCGGAAAAGCTTCCAAACATAGTGAAATATCTCTACTTATTTTTGCTTTATGATTTACACAAGAAATTACAGCAGCAGCTTATGGAAGATAACTTAAAACACTTGAAAATTTTTCAATAGAAAATGAAATATTGTGGTGATTTTGTTATCACTCTTATAATTTAGTTGAATAGGCCTATGAAGGAGGAGATGATTCTCAGTACCTAGGTATACCATACTGTTCAGAAAAAAAAGGTCTCTTCATTGAGCACGATTCACCTAATCAAGTCACTTCTCTTCAATCAACAAAAGGCAAACAGGACAAGCAAGGACCCACAAAACAAACCCATCGTCCGCACCGAGCGAAATCCAAAACAAAATAATCAAATAGTTAAAGTATATTTTTGGTTTTTTAATTTTACATAAGGTTTCATTTTATCCCCCTAAAAAACCAAAACAAAACCTTACCACAGGTCATCGGCGCGAGAACACCTACATAGTAATAAGATTTTCTGGAGCCCCCGATTCTGAAATTGACCATTGTATAGTTCGCCCTTGGTTCTAATCAGTCAGTGCTAGAATCAGCAACGACCCAGTTGAAGAAAGAGTCAACATGGGAACACAAGACTGACTCAGAGGAGGAGGCTTTCGGAGCTGAAAGTATGATAAACGACAAATTCACTTGGATTTAGTGGGAATTTCGGGGAATATAAATTGAAGTGTGGGTTATAATACTTCAACAGGTCAATTCCTTAATCAAAAGGAATGCCTGCGCCGAGAAGAAAAAACTGCTAAATTAAATAAGAAAAGTGAAAAAAATACTTCAAAATTTTAAAATGATAAATAAGTAATTTTGATAAATTTTAATTTATCAAAATTATTATAGAAGTAATCAGAATTATTAATTTTAATTTATCAAAATTATTATAGAAGTAATCAAAATTATTATAAAACTAATTAAATTAACCTATTTATTTTTTTTAAAGTTCAACAGGTTTATTTCTATCATTTTTCCAATTAAGTATTAAATAAATTGAGCTCGCAGCCGGTAAGAGAACAATCCAATGTTTATCACTAGAAACAAAAAAATGCCATCATAACTTGCACTTAAACCTTGATCATGTAATAAAAGAGAAAAAAATCTGATAATATAGAATGATAAAAGTGAAATAATCATGGATAGTATGACCATGTTGCTAGAAAAATCCATACGAACACACACATGTGTACATATCCAAACAGTTATATGGAATTCTACAATTATCAGAGTAGTAGCAAAAGACTTATAAATACCTTTCGCCATGCTAGATAGTTTGACGAAGCAATCCATAATGCTCTCAGTCCTGATCTGGATCAGAATAACTAAAATTATTCAAATATTGTTAGTAGAAAAGATATCAGGATCTCTTCTAACTGGGAGGTGGGCACAGTGATGGAATGAGAAAGAGCCTCCACAAGTTAGAAAATTTCAAGGGCCATGTATTAAGTTTTTTTTTTTTTCCAGATGCTTACTCAGTTAGCCGTCAATAACATAACCTATTATTAAGGTCATGAAAATGATTAAAAAGGATTGAGTCTAAAATCCTAATTGGACTGTGCTTAACTGAACAACAGGCCACACTTAGGATATTTTAATTAAAAAAAATATAATATAATATAAATCACATAATTAAAATATCTTATATTCTCCCACTTGACCCATACATTATATGTCAGTTGACGTGTTAAGGTTAATTAAGGCAATACTACTAGAATCATAGCGATAAGTCCCCTTAAGTTTAGTGTTACCTTCTATGTATTACAAGTAACATCCTTATTTAATGGATTATAACTTTATGAACAAACTTTAAATGTTTATTCGGTTCCAATATGAATGTTCATTAATCTCACATAATTTAGGTACCAAATTTGATATAACAAACCACAATTTGAATTTCATCACTTGATAATACCTCATCTAGATCACTAAATGTGATCCATTTATGATAATATATTGATCCTTTGACCTTTTTAATAGCATGTTTTTTACTTAAAGGATTTATGTTTTATGTGTTTTATGACCAATCAAATCCATGGTCATACAACAAACACCCTTAATGGATTTGAAATTAATAATTCAAAATCCTATAATGAATTTCATTTATCAATAATCTTACAACTTGCCTCTATGAATAATTAGAAGAGACATTCTATGATGGAAGTAAACAATTAATGATTGTTTAGCAATCTTGCACTTCTTCACGATGCAACTTGTTCATCAAGCATGGATGTGTATCACAATGTTAACAATTTATTGCTAACTCACCCAGCTAAACTGAACAATCTCAATCATTTAAGAAAATTGACTCTCACATATGTGAAGCATGATACTTAATGTACATTTAGTAATTGACTTCAGTATTTGCAACTTTTCAGTTATCATTCAAGCATTAATTTGCTTGAGAATCCTCCTAATATTCGTTGCAATGCCATTGCCCATTTTGTACACATTCAAAGACAATAACTTAGAAGAAATACTCATCATTTCCTTTACATGATAATCACGTTAGAGATATATGGACAATCTGATCATGCCCTCATATCAGGTGTGTTACACATGACAAATGTCATCTATTTATGGATGTTCAAGTGCTTGTGATTATAGGTCACTTGTGATAATCTCAAGTACCTTGAAAATAATCCATTTATATATTCTAAAAGAATATCGCACCTAAACTAATAATATCACAACTTTTGAATAATGACTATCTTGTCATTTGTAACATATTGAGTCATTAAATATGAGCAATATATGGATCACCCATATGTAAATTATAGATGACCCAACTTCCACTAATCAAGTGATACAAACAAGACTATGATGTTCTCAACTAATCATGTATGTGATTATATCATAATATATATTAATTATCACTATTGTGAGACTTGCTCATAAATTAAATTCTCCTTATATTAACTATTTGACATCTTTCACTAATTCATATATCTCTCTATATGTCAAAAATGGGAAAATTCTAACAGTATTCTAAATCAATATAGACATTAACATCATGAAGATATGGTGAAAATGTTCATTAATATAGGAGATAATATCTTACTATAATGATTCTCCTTTCTTCAGAGAGAATTTTTAGCAAACAATATTGTTTTGTGTTACTTAATGTTGTATATTAGCAACTATACAAATATCCAAATGTTACTATTTTCCTTGAGATCTCACATATCTATCATGAAATAATGCTTTTAATTGGAATTTATTTTATTTCTTGAGAAGTCATACTCAATATTTATATTTATGTTCTAATTGAATACTTTTTTGTACATCATGTAGTCACTTCGAATTGCCAAATTTCAATCAGTATTGATCTTAACTCAATCTGTTAATGAGATTGAAGTTATAGAAAAATAGTATTTCCCATCAATTTTAAGATATCTCTTATTTATTTTCAGATACTCCTTATAAAATTGATGAAATTCTTAATGTTAATACTTCTAATTTCAAGCACGATTAATTGTGAATCTAAGAACTTCATGATGGTTTTACATTTATCTTAACAAGGTGAGTGCCATGCAAAACCAATGTTCTATCATAATTAAAGGTTGTTCTTTATATGTGATCACTCTGATTAGTTTGATCACTCCCACTAATCATGACAATAATAATAAATTTGGCATTTCTCAAAATACTACACTAAAATATGATAGACAAAACACTTGAATGCTTGAGATTTTTATGCATTTTCATCAAAATATGCAATACAAGTCTCAAGAAATATTTTTCTTCTATACTGTTTCCTTCATAAGACAATTTTGTGCAAATATATATAATAAGTTGAGCTTCCAACCTTTTATATTTTCAAAAGAATTTAAACACAAATTAAGTTGAAATCTCATTTAATATATACATAATTGTCTTGAGTGTGTATCCCAAGAGGAAAATCAAATTGTAAATCTCATTGCTCAATATGTCTATTATTGATATGTTTCTTCTCTCAACAACATTACCTAGTGATTTCTTATATGAAGAAACTTAACACAAAAATTAGGTTATTGTCCACCAATGATGCACTCATCATCTATCTCCCATGTTGATCTCACTACATCAATCTATTTGTTAGATTAATCACTCACTTTTGCCTTATACATATCAAATGATATTACACGACTATAAGGCAAATAGTGATTAGGCATTATGAGAGGTCACTCATAAGGGAAATATATAATTCAATTTATTAGAACATAAACTTGAAATATATAATGGGATATGTAATCTCTTACTAACCATAATTCTTTAAATTCTCTTAAAGAGTGGTGCGATGGTTTACATATTTCTTAATGTAAACCATACATAAATTAGAATCAATAAAATTAAGAGATCATTAAATCTCATTTTTAATAAAAAATTTTACCCTTTCATGAAGATCTTTGAAAATACCATACATCATATAACTTGAAGAAATCCTTTTCATGATTAGTTTAAACAAAACGAGATTTTAAATGTACCAATGGCAATAATCTATTTATCATTATCTCCAATAAGACCTTTCTTTGTTATCATATAATTCTTATATATGCATATCACTTTATGGTCTTGAAGTTGGTGACCTAATAACCCTTATTTAAAATCTCATTTTTATCCAAATTTGAGCCAAACATTTAATATATACCTTTTTAATAAATACTTAATCTTGCATGTATTTATAAAAACGTATAACAACTCATACTAATAAGATAATAAATTGAAAAGCTCTTTTACCAACATCAATGGAGATCGTTTGTGTCAATACACTTTACGGAGAATCATTTTATAGTCCGCATACAATGCAATGACTTTTTACGAGGATTTCTCAAATTCATCCTTCAACCTATGAAGAATTCTTGACTTTGTTCCATTGGTTATATACCTATAACCAGCTCTTAATTGAGATCATTGTACTAAGACAATTTGGTATCATAATACTATCTCATTTTGCATACTAGTATTAATAGGCACTAGAACTTTCTTAATGTCAAGTTCAATTTAATTAAAGAGGTCACATATATCTTCTTCTAGGCTCAATAATTGTCTATAACAAAAAAGATAACAATAATGCTGCAAAACAAAGAATTAACTGTCAATTATACTTATGACAACACTTTATGAGGCAATCAACTATCATATTTAAGCATATATTTACCAATGTAAATCGTGCAAATTTAAATTTCGTATCATTAAAGTCTACCTATGGGAAAAGACTTTAGCATAACTCAAATTTATGTTCTCTAATTGGTAAAACAAGAACACATTTAGATTCCTAATACCTTTGGGCTACTTAGAAATTATAAGGCCATTTCTATCCCGCCTTAATTAAATGTGTAATTATAATTATCTACCAATAGGCAAAGATTAATCAAACCACATATTTAATTACAAGTGATATCTTTAAATCTTTATGTGGTGATTTGTCTATTAAGACAAATACGTGTACATGCAAGGATGCTGTGGCTACTCCTCAACTCTACATTTTTATCACAAAGATATCAAATCATTGTGTATATTAATTGTACATTTAACCAAAATTGATATTTTAAATCCATATGTGATTAAATATGCATACAATATATGTATAAGGATGTCGTGGCTACTCCTTAAACAAAAATATATGCTAATCATTAATGTCATATATGTACAATTAGGTTCCATATATATGCACACACAAACACACAATATCAATGAGAATTTCAACTAAATAATTTAACCAACTAAACCATTTATGTGATCAAATTATAATTACTTATTAATTATAGTTGATATTTTAAAATCCATATATGATTATTTATCCATGCACTATATAAGAGGATGCTGTGGCTACTCCTCATCAACTTTGCATGCCAATCATAATTATCAACTATGTGCATTTAAATCCCATATATGCACAACATAATAGAGAACTTAACCAATTCATTTAATCAATATAAGTGACTAAATATCTAAAATTAAATTCTTTCATTATTTTATGCACCCAAAAATTGTTTAATAAATCAAATTCAGCATATTTCAACTCAAATATAATTTTTCAAAATTCAAACCAATTTATAATTGGCTAAAACAAAAATATTTAAACTATTAAATAACAGAAAAAAAGAATTTTGCAAATTTTTCACAATATGTTAAAATAGCCATATTGATTTTTTTTAATTTAAAAAATTTAAATGGCACATAAAATATATTAAACATAAAATGGCTAAATAAATAAAAGACAATTTAAATAATACATTATTTAGCCCAAAAAATATTTCTGGAGATAAAACAAAATTGGCCCATATCACAAATACAAGACAGAGCCCAAAATCCAAAATTTCAGAAACCAACAAGTTTTTCCTTTTTTTTTTTTTAAGAATTTAAAACAAATATATAAATGGCTACACGAATTTTCTAAAAATAAACCAAAAGGCCTAAATGGCAAAATTCTTAAACAGAGCCCAAACGACAATTTCCAGAAACGAAACAAATATTTTAGGCCCAAATGATGCAGCCCAGTTCGTCAAAGACTTCCCTGCGTGATAAATTCCCTTTATATATTGAGCCTAAAAATGAAAATGACCCAAATGGAAAGTTTCCCGAAATGAAAAAGAAATTATTGGCCCAAAACAGTAGCTCAATCTGGAAAAATAACCAGAAATAGGTTTTGCTTAGCCCAATTAAAAAATTAAAATTAATTTGATTTCGGAGGCCCAAACCGATAGCGTTCAGTCCACTTTCAGAAATGAAATAAAACAAAATTTAAAATACATTTTCAGAAATAAAAGGCATAAGCCCAAAACGACAGAACATTAGCGTTCAGTCCACTTTCGGGAATTAATAAAACGGTGCGTTTCTCTCAAAACGGCTTCTTTCGCACAAAACGGCTCGGGTTAACCTACCTGACCCAACTCCCCTGCGTGACCTACCTTCAAGTCGGCGATTTGAAATTTCTGCCGACTTTATGCGGCAATTCAGGGCTGGTTTTTGGCAGTTTTCACAATGAAAACAAAACAAACTGAATATAGGTCGATATGGGCCAAAGTTTTCACAACGAGAATTGCAAGATCTTTCAAAATCACAAATGGGTTGCATATAAAATGCGTTCTTCAGTGGCATGGATTCCAACAATTAGAACGGTTATGATCACTAAAGAATGACCGTTCATGGAAGGGCGTGGAGAAATACCAACATGATTGTTTCACAAATCAAGTCAAAATAAAATAAAAGATTTTATTTCAGAGTGAAACAAAAAACGACTTGGTGACATCGGAGAATTAAAATGTGTATATATAATCTTCTTGACCCGAGAGGACGTGATAGTTCATCAAATCTCTAAAAAAATGAAAGACAAATATGCAATCGAGACCACATATTCAAAGATATATGGTATGCACAAAATTATTTTCAAATAAGAAAAAATATATATTATGATATTGATAATGGATATAAGCAGGCAAGGGATATCTGAAACCTGGCTCTGATACTACATATTAAAACAACCCATGTGAACACACACACGCATATTTAAATAGTTATATGAAATTCTACAATCATCAAAATAGCAGCAGAAGACTTATAAATACCTCTCGCTATGTTAGATAGCTCAACGAAGCAATTCACAATGCTCTCAGTCTTGATCTGGAATAGAACAACTAAAATTATGCAAATATTATTAGTAGAAAAGACATCAGAATCTTTTCTAATTGGGAGGTGGGCACAATGATAGAATGAGAACGAGCTGTCACCAGTCAAAGAACCTCAAGAGCCATGTATTAAGTTTTTTTTTTTTCTTTCTCAAGATGCTCACTCAGTTAGTCGGTAATAATATAACCTACCATCAAGGTCATGAAAATGACTAAACAAGATTATCTAAAACCCTACCTAGACTGGGCCTAACTGACTAATAGGCCACACTCAGGATATTTTAATTAAAGCAAAAATAATATAATATAAATTACATAATTAAAATAGCTTATACTACCTCCGGTCCTATTTATAATAGCTAGTTGACTGATTTGATGATTTGAGGAGATTAAGAAAAAAAGTTAAGTTAGTTATTTGTAATAAATGGGTATTGTCTTTCCCAAAATATCTTTATTAATCAAATGTATTGACCAGAACTATTATTGTTAGAAGGACTATATTGAAAAAAATGTATAAATATGAGAAACAAAATGAATTGGAGTATTATATTTAGGGCCAAAATAAAAGTCAAATAAAGTCTTATATTAAGAACTGGAGGTAATAGATGCTTGTCACTCAGGAGGAAAACATATCAATGTTTGCATGTCACGCTATTTATGAATTACAATCATATAATGCAATTAATTAAAATAAGACAAAAACAAAAATTATATTTTGATGTCTAATTTATTTTTTGTAGTTTTGATATTTATCATTTTATTAATATTTTAATTGCATCTGTGAGTCAATTTAACGTTAATGTTTATAATTTATCTTATGTCATAAATTATATATATTTATATTATTATATAGTTAATCATGATTAGAAAATTCAACAAATAATCATAACATGTTAATATAAAAATTAACAAATTTAATAGATCAGAAGGAGTCAATTATAAAATTTTTAAAAATTTGGAGAAATTATAAATTTTAGAAAACGAAATGGAAGATTAAGCAAAAATACAGAATTGAAATAATGTATATTTTTTGGAAAAAATGTGAAAAGTTGCAAAACATGGAGACAAATAACTTGTGCTTATTCCGATCAGAAGAATCAAAAGCCGAATATAGCCCTGGGTACTCACAAATAATACTACCTCCGGTCCTAATTATAGGATCCAGTTGACTAATTTGAAAAGATTAAGGAAAGAAGTTAAGTTAGTTATTCGTAATAAATATATGTTGTCTTTCCTAAAATATCCTTACTAATCAACTATATTAGTTAGAACTACAATTATTAGAAGGATTACCTTGGAAAAAAATACATAAATATGAGAGATAAAGTGGATTGGAGTCTTATATTTAGGACCAAAATAAAAGTCAAACAAGGTCTTATATTAAGGACCGAAGGTAGTAATTAATAGAGACTTTCAGTCTTCCATTCTCCTTGATCTCTTCATATATATAAAAGTACTATCCTTAACATAAGATCTATTTAACTAATTTTTATTTTGGCTAAATCTATTTAACTAATTTGATTGGATTAAAGAGTTAGATAAGTTAGTTAATTATAAAAAAATATGACATATTTTTTCTAAAACACCATAATCATCTTTCTTAATATTCTCTCTCATTCTACTTGATTATGGTTGAGAGAATATTCATAGGGATAATTTAGAAAAAATTGATAAATATAACAAATATGTCTTATATTTAGGACCAAAATAAACTCAACAATTAGGTCTTATATTAAAGATCAGAGGAGTATTAATTATTTCAAGTATAGCATGCATATATGCATTGTTGGGGAACTCGTAGGATGAC
The DNA here is from genome assembly GCF_004799145.2 of Neltuma alba. Taxonomy (NCBI): domain Eukaryota; kingdom Viridiplantae; phylum Streptophyta; class Magnoliopsida; order Fabales; family Fabaceae; genus Neltuma; species Neltuma alba. Next base: position 371,015 of record NW_021634192.1, on the reverse strand, counting down.
TTGCCACATTTACTATTTTTGCATTGTTTTAGTGTATGAAATTATATCACCTCGCTCTTTGGTCGCGAGCATAGTTATACTCAGGAATGGTTCAGTGAAACTTGGTAAGTTCATTATTTTTTTACTACGTTAAGCCAACCAAACATGTACCAATAAAATCAAATGCTACCGAAGCAAACTAAACCTTATTTTAGAGATGAAATGCTATACAATGAGCATTTTTAAATACAACTATGACGAGTATATATTGGTAGCATTAGTTTGGAACATTGCGAATTATGGTAACTCTCATTTATTATACACACATGCCTAGAATCCTCAATTTCGCTTGAAGAAAATTGAGCGTCTTTCGCCTAATTAAACCACACACCATGGGTATATATATATCTCAACATGTTTTACATATAACAGATTCTAATTACACAGTGCGTCTAAGTCATAATAAAGAAGCACAGATACGTCACTCAAAACATATTATATATGCAGGAAAAAGATATAAAAGTGAAATGAAGAAGAGGATTAAGGATACATACATTCATATATATGTGTGTGTGTGTGTGTGTGTGTGTGTGTGTGTGTGTGTGTGTGTGTGTTTTGATGATACGCCCTACAAACCTTGCTCGCTTCCAGTGTGCCCTTCTCTTTAATATGCTTTCTAATGTCACTTGTAATATTCTAATTTTTCAATTTTTTTCCATTTTCCTTTTGATTTTTTATAGATAAAATGTGTGACATTTTGATATTTTGTAACAACGAAGTGGTACAATTTTGAATTTTTTTAATGATTTTTCAAAGAAAATGAATAAAAATATGCAGATTTTTAAAATATTTTTCTTCAAAAAAATCATTAAGAAATTCATAACAGCACTATTTTATAACCGTAAGATATCAAAATATCACTTACTTTGTCTAGAATCTAATAAAATATCTGAGAAGTGTGGATATTACAAAAAAAAAAAACATAAGAAAAAAAAACACATTAGAATTCTTAAACCCAGGTACTAGCAATTCAGCAAACAAAACATGAAGCACAAGATCAAAATTAAAGTGCTCCCTTGATCCTTAATACAAAAGCTTATTTAACTTTTAATTTGGTCCTAAATATAAAATTCCTATTCACTTTGTCTTTCATATTTATCCATTTTTCTAAAATAGTCCTTATAGTAATTGTACATATTAAATATTTCATCTAATGACACTTAATTAGTAAGGACACTTTAGGAAAGATAACAGTTATTTATTATAAACATATTAAATATTTCATCCAATAATACTTAATTAGTAAGGATACTTTAGGAAAGATAACAGTTATTTATTACAAACAACTAACTTAACTAATTTTCTTAATTTAATTAGCAATCTCTGGTATAAGTACTGCAAGGTTGAGCATTATTTGACTGAGTTCTTTTGGAGATGCAGCTGGTCGTATAACGTGTGCTTTTAGGGCAATCTGGTTTAACAGCTGGCTTATTAGGATCACCGGCAAGGTCTGTCATTCTCACCATAGCCAGAGAAACTGTGAAGGGAGGATAATCTACGAACAAACTCGTCTCCATATGATCTTCCACGAAACTGATGTTCTTCTTCTTGTTGTTGCCGACGTTGTTGATAATGACGTTGGTGTCCCCTGATGGTGGCTTGGCCTGTTGATGATGATTAATAGTCTGACATGAATGATCTGCAAAAACCTTGTCGGTCTGTAATATGATCATCATCGTCGCCGCCAGAAAAAGAAACAATCTGGAGATTATTGATTTCTTCATCGATAGATGTTGAAGTACTGAATCAGATTTCAATCTGATTATATATATATATAAAAGCTATTAACCGCTTTGCTTCTTAGTTTGCTGTGTGCACGTAGAGACTTGGCCTTGTATATATAGGAGTGACCAGAAGAGGGATTGTGAGTTGTGTGATGGAGATTGATCAAAGAAAGATGAGAGAGAATAAATGTCTTCACATATCACGTGACACGTGGGACTCTAGCTTTTTATCTACCTAAAGGGCATGATATAATTTACTTTTTCTTTTCGTTTTGTTTGCATGCATTTGGACTTTTTTTTAAGCATACGAATTTATTTTGTGTTTATATATAATTGTGAGCTGTGTGATGGAGATTGATCAAAGAAAGATGACAGAAAATAAATGTCTTCACATATCATGTGACATGTGGGACTCTAGCTTTTTATCTACCTAAAAGGCATGATATAATTTACTTTTTGTTTGTTTGTTTTGTTCACATGCATTTGGACTTTTTCTTTAAGCATACCAATTTATTTTGTGTTTACATATAAGAGTGACCAGATGAGGGATTGTGAGCTGTGTGATGGAGATTGATCAAAGAAAGATGACAGAAAATAAATGTCTTCACATATCATGTGACATGTGGGACTCTAGCTTTTTATCTACCTAAAAGGCATGATATAATTTACTTTTTGTTTGTTTGTTTTGTTCACATGCATTTGGACTTTTTTTTAAGCATACCAATTTATTTTGTGTTTATATACAAGAGTGACCAGATGAGGGATTGTGAGTTGTGTGATGGAGATTGATCAAAGAAAGATGACAGAAAATAAATGTCTTCATATCATGGACATGTGGGACTCCGATCTAGCTTTTTATCTACCTAAAGAGCATGATATAATTTAATTTTTTTTTGTTTATATACATATGGACTTTATAGCAACTTGTAGGTTTTAGATTTTTATTTTTTTAAGTATCAATTATGATTTCTGGCTTTTCTTAACTATCATTTATATCTTTTTTGTCAGTGGGGTGAGGGACCGTGCCGTTGAGTTTGAGCCTTGCTCTACTCTAAGCTTAAGGATCTAAATTTGATGTCGGATCAAATTTAAAATCAAATTAAAGTCAAATTAACTCTTATATTAAAAACCGAAGTTATTAGTTTTGTAAAAATTCATTTGTTTTCTATTTGGTCAAAAATTAATGTTATCAACTTAATTACTCACTCCAATTTTTTAATTTGATTTATGCTCAAGTGATATCAATTATTGACGTATGTTTTGAATGACTGCATGATGTTATTATTAAGCATTGAATTAGGCCAACGACGTCCCTTCGATAAAATTGGAACGAATTGGGCAAACAACACACATATATAGTTGAGTTGAGTCCACTTCCCCACGTGATTATTAGGAGAAACACGTGGCGTTTTGTTCATTTGAATATCAAATGAACAATTGGAAACTTGTTTAATATTCCCTCCTTTGCTCATCAATATACGAGCTAGATAATTAATTTAGAGAAATTAAAAAAAATAGTTAAGTTAGTTTTGTAACAAATGTGTGTTAATTTTCTTAAAGTACCTTTATTCATGAAACTATACTTAAATAGAAATACCTTACAATCAATAGGGATGTTTTTGAGAACACATTAAAAATTTGGGAGACAAAGTAAATTGAGATCTTATATTTAGGACAGTCAATTAAATCTTATACTACCTTCAGTCCTTAATATAAGACCTTATTTGATTTTTATTTTGATCCTAAATATAAGACTCTAATCCACTTTGTCTCTTACATTTATGAATTTTTTCCCAATGTAATCCTTTTAACAATGGTAGTTCTAGCTGATACATTTAATTAGTAAGGATATTTTAGGAAAGACAATATCTATTTATTACAAATAACTAACTTAATTCATTTTCTTAATATCTTCAAATTAGTCAAATAGCTCTTATAATTAGGACCGGAGGTAGTATTTAGAACTGGAGGTATTATTTTTGTAGTGGTATGCATGTATGCTTGGCTATGGATCTGACTAATCACTGGATGCATATTAGTATTTCCCTGACTATTCTGGTGCCGACTGTGCTGACTCTCAGACATTTATTCTGGGATTGGACCGTCGATCATAAACGTATAGAAATACCACCAGAAATACTACCCAACCTCATTAAGTGGTTCCTGTACCAATTAATGACCAAACATATGAGATAAGCTATCAAAATTCCAAAGGCCAAACCAGCAGAGACCCCAAAGGAGACTGGAATAATCTTGCAGGAGAGTCACGCGAGAGTGGTTCACTGTCAAAAAGTTGGCACAAAGTTAATCCAATACTGACTGACCAGCTGGTACTGACAAAACTGAACTCTCAAGATGGTGAAAAAAGCACATGAACCATCAAGCATTATACATTTATGCATCAAGTGTTTCCGGTTATCAACGCAAGGAAAAGCTTCCAAACATAGTGAAATATCTCTACCTATTGTTGCTTTATGATTTACATAAGAAATTACAGCAGCACCTTTAGGAAGTTAAAACACTTGAAAATTTGCCAATAGAAACTGAAATCTTGAGGTCATTTTGTTGTCACTCTTATAATTTATCCATTTGTTATTCAGTTATTCACATACCAAAAAGACTTCGAACTGTCAAGATGGATTAACTCAAACCATCACCGGGGAGATATTCTACGACCTAGAGATTAGTTGAATAGGCCTATGAAGGAGGAGATAATTCTCAATATCCATTTATATAATACTGTTCAAAAAGAAAAAAGGTCTCTTCATTGAATACGATTCATCCAATCAAGTCACTTTTTTTTTGTACAAAAAAGTTTAGGTGAGTTAGATCCCGAGAGCTCATTAGGACCAGGACATGTTTCCAGGCTAAGAGAGCGTTTACAGAGATACTTACAGATAAATAAATCACCTACCAATAAGGTTCTCATATCGGTAGCAGGATTTGAACTCAAGAACTTGATTGAAGTCACTTTTCTTCAATCAACAAAAAGCAAACAGGACAAGCAAGGACCTCCAAAACAAACCCAACATCCTCACCAAGCGAAATCAAAAGCAAAATAAACAAAACCAAGAACTAGTATTGAAGCCCAACACAAACTCAGGCCCAAGTAGCTCAAATATGTATTTCTCTAGGTTTTTCTTGTGTCTATACGTGGCACACTTGTATTGGGCTCTAATGCCTACTTATAGGACCAACACTGTTCATTCTACTGTCATTGAAATATACACCACACTTTGCCATCACTGTGTTTATTCGTTTTCTCTTCTGCTCCTTCATGTTAGTTTATTCTCCTTATTTGCTCATTAGCCAGTAACATCCATCAAACCCAACAAAAGCACACGGAGAACAGCAAACACCCCCCCACCCAAAAAAAAAAAAAAAACCTTACCAATAAGCAGCGACCCAGTTGAAGAAAGAGACAGTTTTCGAGCACAAGACTGACTCAGAGGAGGAAGTGTGGGCTTAATACTAGCACTTCAATAGTTCAATTCCTTAATCAAAAGGATGCCTTTGGCCTAAAGAAAAGTGCTGGCACAAAAAAAAAGTGCTAAATTAAGTACCCCTCCTGTTTTTAATATAGGATCTAACTATTGAGTTAACTTTGATCCTAAAAATAAGACTTATTTTTTATATTTATTAATACTTTCTAAATTACCCATATAGATATTCTTTCAACCATAATCAAGTAGAAGAAGAATAGAAGATATTAAGGAAGATGATTATAGTGTTTTTTAAAAAAACATGTCATGTTTTTTACAATTAACTAACTTACCTAACTGTCTTAATCTAATCAAATTAGTTAAATAGGTCTTATATCAATGACTGGAAGAATATTAATTAGTAAATAAATTAAACACCGTGCAGGTAAAAAAAAAAGGAAAAATTACAATAAGATCTCACCCATGAAAATTCTCTTAAAATTATCAAATTAATCTGAAATTTCAAGGGACCTTATTGCAAGAGATTCCATTTGTTTAATTACCAAATTATCTTTTTTTTTTTAAACTATGCATTGACAATTGAAAGTGCAGTCGCTGATAATTTAAAGTGTAACGACTAATAACTATCACCGCAGATATTAACAACTCATGTATTATATTTTTATGATGCGCTAAGAAAATGTATTTTTAATACCTTCCGCTATAGTTGTTAAGTTTTACACCTTAGGTTGTTAATGACTATTCTTCAGTTGTTAATGCATACTTAAAAAAATAAGAATAATTTGGTAATTAAACAAATAAAATCTTTTGCAATGAGGTTTCTATAAATTTCAGAATAATTTAATAATTTTAAGGAACCTTTTTGTATTTAATTCTCTTGGGTGAAACCTTATTGTAATTTTTCCAAAGAACAATCCAACGCTTATCACTAGGAAAAAAAATATTATCATAAATTGCCCTTAAAACTTGATCGTCATGTAATAAAAGAGAAAAAAGAATATGATAATATAGAATGATACAAATGAAACAATCACGGATAATATGACCATGTTTGTCGCTCGCGAGAAAAGTGTATCAATGTATGCATGTCATGTTATTTATAAATTACAATCATATAATGTAATTAATTAAAATAAGACAAAGAAATTATATTTTGATGTCTAAGTTATTTTCGTAGTTTAATATTTATCATTTTATTAATATTTTAATTGTATCTGTGAGTTAATTTAACGTTAATATTGATAATTTATCTTATGCCATAAATTAAATATATTTATATTGTTATATAGTTAATCATGATGAGAAAATTCAACAAATAATCAGAAAAGGGGTCAATTATAAAATTTTAAAGAAGTTGGAGAAATTATAAATTTTAGAAAGCGAAATGGAAAATTAAATAAAAATGCAAAATTGAAATAATGTATATTTTTTGGAGGAAAAAAAACAAATGTGAAAAGTTGCAAAACATGGAGACAAATAATTTGCGCTTATTCCCATCATAAGAATCAAAAGCCGAATATATCCCTGGGTAAACTCGTAAAATGACTTGCCAAATTTACTATTGTCGCATCTTTTGGTATATAAAATTATATCAACTCGATCTTAAATTAATGCTAGTTGCGAGCACGGTTATACTCACAAGTTGTTCAGTCAAACTCGGAAAGCTCATTGATTTTTTAATAAGTTAAGCGAATCAAACATGTACCAATAAAAATCAAATGCTGCCGAAGCAAACTAAACCTTATTTCAGAGATGAAATGCTATGCCGTGAACATTTTTAAATACAACTATGAGTAGTATATATTGGTAGCAATATTAGTTGGGAATATTGCGAATTATGCGGCTTGTTTGATTTTTTGTTTTGAAAACAATTTGTTGTTTTTAAAAATAGAAAAACAAAAAAACTTGTTTAGCAATTTGTTTTTAGTTAATTGTTTTAAAAAAACAAAAATATGTTTTTAAAAGCTGAAAAACCAAAAAAACTTTTACATTTTTTTTGTTTTTGTTTTGAAAAATTAGAGAAATCTTCTTTTCTTCTCCTCTACTACCTCCTACTTATTACTTCCGGTGATAATTACCACTTGTTAATATGTAATTTTTTATTTTTTTTAAATATATTTTTTAAAAATTATTTTCCAAACTAATTTTTTTGTTTTTTGTTGTCAAAACTTGTTCTTAAAAACAATTTTATAAAATTGTTTTGAGAATAAAAAAAACAAAGAACAGAAACAACAGGCCCATGGTAACTCTCATTTATTATACACACATGCCTACAATCCCCAGTTTCGCTTGAAGAAAATGAAGCGCCTTTCACCTAATTAAACCACACCCCATGGGTATATATATCAACATGCTTTACATATAACAGATCCCAATTACGCAGTGATGCAAAGCCATAAAGAATCACAGATACCGAGATGCGTGACTCAAAACATATCATATATGCAGAAAAAAGATGGACCTGGCTTCTCTCCGCCGCCAAGGTCCCTCCGCTGCCCTCCTATACCCAAAACACTGCTGTTTTGGCTTCTCTCCGCTGCCAAGGTCCCTCCGCTGCCCTCCTATACCCAAAACACTGCTGTTTTGGGTGCAAAATGAGGGGGGCTGATTGCTTTGTTTTTTTTTTGTATTTTTGTATTTTTTGAAGCCAGGTCATTAGAAGAATATTTTATAATACTGGGTGTAACAAAAAGTTATTTGAGGATATTTGATGCTCATGGAAAAAAACATTTTAAGATACTAAATGTATCAAAATTATTTTAGAGTATTAAGTGTACCAAAAATTATTATGAGACATTAGGTGCTACCAAAAAAATATTTTAGATGCTACTAAAAAAATTCAAAATACAAAATGCAAAAAAAAAAAAAAAAGCAATCAGCCCCCCTCATTTTGCACCCAAAACAGCAGTGTTTTGGGTATAGGAGGGCAGCGGAGGGACCTTGGCAGCGGAGAGAAGCCAGGTCCAAAAAAGATATAAAAGTGAAATGAAGAAGAGGATTAAGGATACATACATACTACTTCCAGTAATTTTCTTGTTTGATTTTTATTTTAGTTCTAAATATAAAATTTAAATTTATTTTTTTAAATAATTCTTGTAATAATATTAATTATAGTTAATATACTAGATTAGTAAAGATATTTGAGGAAAGACAACACATATTTATTATAAATAATTGATTTAACTAGTTTTCTTAATCTACTCAAATTAGTCAATTAGTTCTTATATTAAGGATCGGAGGTAATGTGTGTGTGTGTGTTTATATATAGGTTTTGATCTTTTTAGGTGAGCACTTGGCTTGTCAAAATACGCCCTACAAACCTTGCGCGCTTCTAATATGCCTTTCTCTTTAATGTGTTTTCTAATGTCATTTGTAATATTCTAACTTTCCAAATTTTTTCTTTCCATTTTCCTTTTGATTTTTTATAAATATTTCAAAGAAAATAAATTAAAAATGCGAATTTTAAAAATATTTTGCTTTAAAAAAATCATCAAAAAATTCATAACAGCACTATTTTATAATCGTAAGATATCAAATGTCGTTTATATAGAATCTAATAAAATATCTAAGAACCTTGGATATTACCAAAAAAAAAGTAAGAAAAAAAAAGCACATTAGAAGTCTCAAACCCGGGTACTAGCAATTCAGCAGATATAATATGAAGCACAGGGTCAAAATTAAAGTACTACTTTGGTCTTTAATATAAGAGTTTGTTTGACTTTTAATTTGATCCTAAATATAAGACCTCAATCTATTTTGTCTTTCATATTTATCTATTTTTTTTAAGGTAGTCCTTATAATAATTGCATATATTAAATATTTCATTAAATAACACTTGATTAGCAGGGATATTTTATAAAAGACAATATTTATTTATTACAAATAATTAACTTAACTAATTTTCTTAATCTACTCAAACTAATAAACTAGTTCTCATATTTAGTACGGTCCATCAATGGCAACCTCCTCTGTTATAAACGCCACAATTTGGAGCAGTTGACTGCGGAGTTTTGTTGGGGAGGCAGCTGCTATAATCTTTGTTTGGAGGGCAAGCAACAGCTGGGTTATTAGGATCACCGGAACGGCCTGCGATTCGCGCCGTAATCAGAGAAACTGTGATGAGAGGATAATCTACGAACAAATTCATCTCCACATGATCTTCCACGAAACTGATGTTGTTCTTTTTGCTGTTGTTGACGTTGTTAATAATGATGTTGGTGTCCACTGCTGGTTGCTTGGCCTGTTGATGATGATTAATATTCTGCCATGAATGATCTGCAAAAACCTTGTTGGTCTGTAATATGATCATCGTCGTTGCCGCCAGGAAAAGAAGCAATCTGGAGATTATTCTTTTCTTCATCGATAGATGATGAAGAAGTACTGACGATCGGATTTCACTCTGATTATATATATTAGCTATTAAGCACTTTGCTTCTTAGTTAGTTTGCTGTGTGTACGTAGAGACTTGGCCTTATATATATAGAAGTGACCAGAAGAGGGATTGTGAGTTGTGTGATGGAGATTGATCGAAGAAAGATGACAGAAAATAGATGTCTTCATATCATGTGACATGTGGGACTCTAGCGTTTGATCTACCTAAAAGGCATGATATAATTTAATTTTGTTGTTAATTTTATTAAAATGTATACATATGGACTTTTTTTTTTAAGTATACAAATTTATTTTGTGTTTTTGGAAATATGTAAATCTCCTATATATATAATAATTCAGTGCCTATCCAAACCAAATCTGGTTGTTCATCAAGGTAATAAGTACTCCAAATTCATTAAATCTAGTCCATATATAATAATTCAGTGCCTATCCAAACCAAATCTGGTTGTTCATCAAGGTAATAAGTACTCCAAATTCATTAAATCTAGTCCATTCAACAAGTTTTTGAAAAATATATTTAATTTGTTTATATTCAGAAAAGTATATAATTTTTTTTTGAAAAAACAAGGGAATATTACTGGGTAGTCCTTTTCTTTTTAGCCGTAGGCATAAATAGATAACCTAAGTTGGTAACTTTTGAGCCGACTCTTGAATGTATGCATAAGTGGGTATAGTTATAAATGGATTCACGGGCCAATTTACTACTACTTTGGTTTCACTTTTAATTTGATCCTAAATATAAAACCCCAATCTATTTTATCTCTTATATTTATCTATTTTTTTTAAATAGTCCTTGTAGTAGTTATACATATTAAAGATTTCATCAAATAATAGTTCTAGCTAATATATATGATTAGTAAGAGTATTCCAAGAAAGTCAACACTCAACACCTATTTATTACAAATAACTAGCTTAAGAAAATTTTTAAATTAATCTATTCAAATTAACCAATTAACTCTTATATTAAGAATAGATGTAGTATGGTTTGGCTAGGAGTCTTTTGTTTTTTGTTTTTTTTTTTTTTATGGTTTGCTTTGGTAGCATCAAGTTGAGTGGTTGAGCTCACTCACCGAGATCATTGTACAGTTCAGCATAGAAAAACCAACTCAGAGAGAGCTCGCTTCACACGTTTCTCAGAACTTAACTGAGAGTATTGGATCTAACTCACTCGAGGGTGGATCCAATACCATGTTATAGTTCAAGCACAAAATACAAATAATGTCCATTACAAAATACACGCATAAACGCCACCTTTCTATTAATCTGACAGTGACACTGATAATAAGCCTGGACCTAGCTAGAGTAGATAATACTGATGAACACTAAAAAGCAAAGAACTAATTTTAACTATCAGTTTACTGGGAGATCGATATGATTCGAGCTACGTAAATCTAATAACAGATACATTAAATTTTACGGGTTGCACTTCTTATCTCTATTATAAGTGTTGCATTTTGGTAGACTGGGATCAAATTTTTGCTCCCGAAGGTAGCTAGTATATCTTCTCTTTGGAGGGCATTGAACAGCTTGTTTATTTCTATTTTGGGAAGCCAAGACTCTGCTGAAATCCACGCTAAGTGATGAGACTACGAGAGGATTATCCATAAAGAAACTGCTCTCCATGTGATCTTCCAGCAGCACATAGCTGATGTTGTGCGAGGGCTTGGCCTGGCGATGGTCAATAATATTCTGCCATGTACTGCATCCGATCCTTAATATAAGATCTTGTTTGATTTTTACTTTGGTCTTAAATATAAGACCCCAATCCATTTTTTTTCTAAAATAGTCCTTCTAATAATGATAGTTCTAGCCAATACACTTGATTAGCAAGGATATTTTAGGAAAGACAACACCTATTTATTATAAATAACTTATTTAACTTATTTTCTTAATCTCTTCAAATTAGTCAACTAGCTCTTATAACTAAGATCGGAGGTAGTATCTGCAAAAATAACCCTGTAATTTGTAACATCCTTATTTTTATTTAGTATTTAATTAAATTTATAAATAAATATATTTTAGTATTAAGTTAATTAAAAAAAGTTAGATATAGGCAAATTATTATTATTATTATTATGTTAATAATGTTTTTGTGTGTGATTGTGTGTGTGTGGATGATATTCTAGAAAATTGTACCATAGTATAGAAGTCCCACATCGACTAATTTTTAGAATGAAGGAGTTTGAGGAGCCTATATATAGGAGATAGTGAGTGGAGCTTGAAGTGAGTAAATAATTTTCGCACATATCTGAAGTAGTCTCAGAAAAGTGCTAGTTTTGAGTTTATTAACCGTTGGATCGGACTGAAATTTGGTCAGCCCATTTGGGACATCCAAATCGTTAATTTCAACGGTTGGATCATCATTTTGATTTCTGAGTTATAAGTTATTAGGTATGTTTTTAACTTATATCTTTTGGATTTAGCAGATAGAGTCCTGAATAGTAAATTAGCATTTTAAAGTTCATTCACCGTTAGATTGAGCTATAATTTGGAGGATAGTATCATGATAGATAGTAAATTAAATTCAACGGTTAGATTAAGGGTTTAACTTCTGTAGTAAGAATAACCTGATTCGTACTAAGTCTATTTGTCTAAGTCCTTCGAAGATGGAATATAAGTTATAAATTTATAGTTTTTCTATTTACATTATAAATTTGACGATTCTAATAATATAATCTAATAATTAAAGGATATTTAAGTAAGGAAAATTTAGGAATCGAGTCTAAATCATATATATATATGTTCTCATTCCAAACCTTAGAGAAATGTCTTTTAGGCTAGAGTTCTGAGTAAAATTAAAGCTTTTAGAGGATGAGTTAGAGGCTAGAATTTTGTGAGTAGCGTACTCTAATACTATAGAGATAATATTTTAATTTTGTTTGTAGATATAAACTCTATTGTGGCATTTTCGAGTTGGACTCTGGTTGTAGTTGACTGTTAGCTAGGAGACGAGGTAACTAAATTTCTATTTGTTACATGCTCTAGTATGAAGTTGGTGAGCGGCTTTATAACTAATTCTATAAAAGTATATTACGTTTTGTATAAACTGTCTTGTGGGATGCTATTTTAAAAAGGATTGACATAGTTTGTGTTGCAAGAAATTGGTGATCATGATTATGATGTGTTGTTATGAAATTCTGTTGATTATGCATATAAATGTGTCATTTTGAACTCTGTGCATCTATTTTGGGTGGGAAAAGGAGATAATTAGAGTTATTAAAATTCATATACTTGCCACGTGGTATTAGCCTCCATACGGAGCTTTATGGTTGGCTGCTATTATTGTCTCACTAATTCTTCGAGGGACTTCGACACCCCACTAGTTCTTCGAGGGGAGACCCATGGTCTACCGAGTGCTCTGTGGTCTTTGGCCGGTCCACATCATTCGTGTGGTGAGCTTGTCAGAGTTGCCAGTCAAATGGAAAGAACTTAGCTTATGGGTCCAGTCGGCAGAAATAAGGAGGATATAAGGATGGATTTGGGTTCAGGAATTGCGTATGACATGGGATATTCATCGATATTTATATCTTTTAAATAAATGACAAGTATGTTATCTCTTTTGAAATGTATCAATTGCATGAGAGTGGTGAAAATATTTGTCTTATATAATTATTGTGAGTTTAAATGTTAAATAAATGTTTATCAATTATTATTAACTCTGTGTATCCTACCTGACACCTCGCTAGCCCATGCTAGGGTGTGTAATAGGTAGGGATTTAGTTACTGAGACGTTGTCTCACTCCCATTGCTTTACCATTTTCAGGAAACAATACTTTAGCGGGACCTTCGGGGAAGACTCCTGAGGCTCATTAGCTGTAGCTGACAGTGTAGAGCTTTTGAACCTTATTTTATGCAATCTTTTTGTATATTGCCACGTATCAGGACTGCATTCATTTGGACTTATTTTACCTTCTTATATTTTTATGTCGTTTGACTTAATGAATGCATTATACTTTCTATCTTTGATTTATTTTGTCTAGACATTGGACTAGAGTGCTGGTAGTGGGCCTAAGGCCCTTAGATTGCATGTGATTAAATTATTATGGATCCACGATGTGATAATGGTAATTTTTGCAAGTTTAATTGTTGCTAGTATTGACTAATATAGTCAAATCTAAACTGCTATTATAATTTATCATTTAGAGGCGTATTGTTTTATAACCATGTTTGCATGATTACAAATATAGGTTATTCTTTTTCTAATCATGATAACCTTAATTAAGGTCGAATGCTTTTCATCATAGTTAGCCCCTTAGTGATGTGATTGTTCTTAAATAACCATGATAGGGTATGTTTACTAGCGTTAGTCCTTTCTATCATGGTTAGTTCTAATTAGTAAGTGGTGATGTTACATAATTCTCTGATATGGTCACCGATATTAGAATGAGAAGGACTTTGGAGATGAAATTCTTCATTCTCTTGATGAAGGTGACTTCAAAACTCTCCTCTCTCTCTCTCTCTCTGACTATTCACTTTATTTTGCTTCTCACTTTCCAGTGGTACTACTCTTGCAAAGACGGACCCTTTATTCAGTTCTAACCTAACTCATTTAATGCATGACGAAGTTGGTTGGTTGCTGGTCGGTTGGTTGTGAATTTAAGATTTCTTTGCCGTCATCCACATATACTAATTTATAAATATTAAATTAATTAATTTAATTAATATATGTTGTTTCTTTTAAAATATCTACTTAATTACGTGCATTGGAATTATTTTTTAATAGAAATTCCTTAACATGTATAATTATCATAATGATTACTTAAAGATAAAATGAATAAATAATAAAGGTAAAGTATATTGAGATTTTATATTTAAAATCAAATTAAATTTTCAACTAATTCTTATATTAACGATCAAAGTTAGCATAAGTTATAACAAATTTACTCTTAACGATAATTTGCCCAGTGTTTTGGTTTGAATAATAGAACGAAACAGTCGCGTGGCCTCAGGGAGTTGGCGACGCGGAAGAGTGCATGAAAAATATAGCACAATGATATCAAAAGTATAAATTTATATTGTTAATTATTACTATTTTCTTTTAGTTTTCATATTTTAGAGGAAGATCGGCTAGTATATATTTTGAAAATAAAATCATATAATTTATTACTCTTTGAATTAAAAGAAATAAATATAATTTTATTAAAATACGTATAACGTTAAAATTTCTTTCCTCTAGCAACTTAAGTTGGCATATAAGTGATGAAAGCTAAGCTCTAGTAACTAATTAAGCAAGTGATGAGCAATACAATTTGTATGTGAGTAATGATTTTGGAAATCAGTGGTCCGTGAGTTCAACAATAAGAACTATACTCTCTTATAAACAAGGGAAGGCTTCGATTTTCATTACGCCGTTTGGGAAGACATCCAACATTTATAGGTGTCTTAATAAATGCTTAAGAGTTAGTTGTCGGTTGGGCCCACTAACATAATATGACTTGATAGGAGTTAGATAAGCCTCCGTGCCTACCTAAAATTTTGCTATCAAGAAAGAAAAATTAATTGGAAAGGTTCTACTCTTTACTCTTGAGTATCCAGACGAGTCGGTCTTTGCTGTGGTTGGATCTACTTTTTATGTTCACAAAGCCAAAAAACGGAGGAATTTTAAAGCTAGTAAAAATAATTTTATATAAACCACTATACCCTTTTTTATTTAATTTTTTTTTCATACTTTATATACTTTATATGAATATTTAATAATGGGGGCAAAAAAATATGAATATATATTTAATATAACCATAAATTTTTTGATATATTACGTTAGCCAAAAAAAATTATGAGTATACAATTGTCTACATTTATTGCCTCTGTTGAATCAGCTTGTCATTATTATTAACATCTTCTTCCACGGTACGCAAGATCCAGTAGGGCCCTGATCATCTTCTTCCTTCCTCCTCTTCTTCAGCCTGGAAGCTCCATGAATTCCTCACCCGACCCTTTCGCATTGGCTCGTCTTCTACATCTGCTAGCTTCCTCTTCTTCGATTTTCCCTTCCAGAACGAACCAGGCTGAGCCGCGGCAAGAGAGGAACAAGATGGTGCACAGAACGCGTTTTACGAGTTAATATGTATCATTACTGATACAAAACTATAAACATCTTCTGCATAAACAGGATTTGGACTTTATTTGCAGCTAAATCTTAACAAAGAATCATATGTAACTTGAGCAGTCATCCACAAGAAGCAGATAGATAGATTAGTTCATGTTTAGCTTTTGCAGCATTAAGTTGAGCCCTCTCGCCAGAGGCCACTCCGTGATTGTGCAGATCAGAATAGAAAACTAGACTCTGATGTTATGGTTCAGGCAGGAAGTAACAAGGAAATATTTTAACACAAAATATAAATATTGTCCATTACAAAACACCAAACATAAACGCCAACTACTATTGATATGATAGTCATAGACATAAATAAAAATCTAACAGATACACTGTAAATTTCACGGATTGCACTTCCTGTCTCTATTATATATGCCACAACGTGGTAGCTTTGGATCAAATTTTTGCTCCTGAAGGCAGCTAGTATATCTTTCCTTTGGAGGGCATTGAACAGCTTGTTTATTTCTATCTTGGGAACCCAAAGCTTTGCTGATATCCAAATTAAGTGAGACTACGAGAGGATCCACAAAGAAACTGCTCTCCATTATATGATCTTCCACCACATAGCTCACATTTTTGTTGATCTTGTGCGAGGGCTTGGCCTGGTGATGATTAGTATTACTCTGCCATGAATCTGCAAAAACCTTGATCTGCGATATGATCATCAGAAACAACAAAAGCGATTTGGAACAGTTGCTTTTCTTCATTCTTCCTGACCGATCTGATATATCGATGAACGCTTTCACTACTCAAAATAAATTGATTAGCCGCTTGTTAGCTTTTTTTGATGTTCGTGTGGCTTATATAGAGGCGTAGGTACCCAAATGATAAAAAGTTGGAATTGTAACCGCGACTTGTGAGGTGGTGAACCGTCACGGATGGATGGTACAATGTTAATATCTCCATGTGATCCCTGTCGTGTTAACCAGCATCAATACAGAAATTTAATAGTACCTTAGTATAAAAACTAATTGATTAATTTAAGTAAATTAAGAAAATTAATTAAATTATTTATTTATAATAAATATGTATTGTCTCTTATATTTATTTATCTTTATAAGATAGTTTTTGTGGTAGTTATATATGTTAAATGTTTAATACTATCTTAGTAATTAAATGTTTATATGTTAAGGACAAGAGGTACTATCTTCAATTAACGGAGCACAGAAAATTAATGTTTTCTGTAGGTTAATATTTTTTTAAGAATTCATTTATTTTCTATTTGGTCAAAAATTAATGACTCAACTTAATTACCGACTCCAGTTTTTTAATTTGATTTATGCTCAAGTGATATCAATTATTAACGTATGTTTTGAATGTCTGCATGATGTCATTATTAAGCATTGAATTAGGACAACGACGTCCCTTCAATAAGATTGGAACGAATTAGGAAAACAACACGTGGCGTTTTATTCATTGGAACATCAAATGAACAATTGGAACCTTGTTTAAGACTTCTCCGGTCTATTTATAAGACAATTCCAGTATAGTTTATACAGACCAAATAAAACTTTAAACTATATTAACTTTCATTTAAAATCTAATAACTTTTCAACTTTATTCCTATTTAATATATATCATATCTCATGTAAACAAAGTCAACATAATAATAAATGAGGGTAAAATTACACATCTATACAAAAAATTTCTCTAATTATCCTATAAGTAGGACCAAAAATTATCTTCTCTTTCTGCTTTATAAATAAGATCAGAGGAGCATTCTATTAGTGGTGGTCGTTTTTATGGAACCCTAGTGGTATGTCTATATATGCTTGGCTAGGAGCTGACAAATCAATGGATGCTTATTAAAATTTAATAAAATTTAATTTTTTTTTGTTAATTTTATTAAAATATATACGTATGGACTTTTTTTTAAGTATACAAATTGTTTGTGTTTTTGGAAATATGTAAATCTCCTATATATACAATAATTTAGTGCCTATCAAAACCAATCTGGTTGTTCACCAAGGAGATAAGTACTCCAAACTCATCAAATTTAAACTGTTCAAGTTTATGAAAAATATATTTAATTTGTTTATATTAAAAAATTATATACTTTTTTTTAAAAAAAGGAAATATTATTATTTAGTCCTTTTCTTTTTAGCCGTAGGCATAAATGGATAACCACTAGTATTAAGTTGGTAACTTTTGAGCCGACTCCTAAATGTATGCGTAAGTGGGTATAGTTATAAGTGGATTCACGGGCCAATTTACTCGTACCTTTAATTCTTAATATAAAAGCTATTTTGATTTTTAATTTGATATTAAATATAAGACTCTAATATACTTTATCTATTATATTTATCTTTTTTTTTTAAAATAATCCTTGTTATAGTTGTACATATTAAAGACTCTATCAAATAGTAATTCCAGCTAATACATATGATTAGTAAGGTTATTCTAGAAAAATCAACACCTATTTATTATAAATAACTAACTTAATAAACTTTTTTAATTAATTTACTTAAATTAGTTAACTAGTTCTTATATTACGGATAGAAGAAGCTAGAATCTTTTAGTCAGAACTCTCTCTCTCTCTCTGTTTTTTTTTTTTTTGTTGCTTTCGCAGCATCAAGTTGGGCCGTTGAACTCACTCGCCGAGATCACTGTACAGATCAGCATAGAAAAAACAACTCAGAGAGAGCTCGCTTCACACATTTCTCAATTCTCCGATCTTAACTGAGAGTATGGGATCTCACTCACTCGAGGGTGGATCTGATACCATGTTATAGTTCAGGCCAGAAGGAACAATAAGGAAGAATATATGTTAAGCACAAAATGCAAATAGTCCATTACAAAACACACGCATAAACGCCGCCTTTCTATTGATCTGACAGTGATCCTGATAATAGCTTGGACCTAGCTAGAGTAGATAATACTGATTAACATTAAAAAGAAAAGAACTGATTTTAACTATCAATTAACTGGGAGATCGATATGATTCGAGCTATATAAATCTATTTTGGGAACAGCTTGTTTTTTTCTATTTTGGGGAGCCAAGACTTTGCTGAAATCCACACTAGGTGATGAGACTACGAGAGAGGATTATCCACAAAGAAACTGCTCTCCATATGATCTTCTAGCAGCACATAGCTGAGGTTGTGCGAGGGCTTGGCCTGATGATGGTTAACAACATTCTGCCACAAATCTGCAAAAATAACCTTGTGATTCTCTGATATGGTCATCGTTGTTAGAATGAGAAGCACTTTGGAGATGAAATTCTTCATTCTCTTAATGAAGATGACTTCAAAACTCTCTCTCTCCCTCCCTCTCTCTCTGACTATTCACTTTATTTTGCTTCTCACCTTCCCGTGGTACTACTCTTGCAAAGATGGACCCTTCATTCACTTTTGACCTAACTCATTTAATGCATGATGAAGCAGGTTGGTTGCGAATTTAAGGTTTTTGTAAGGACTAATTTTGTTTGCATTAATATTTTGGATTTTGTTGTCGATATATTTTTCTTTGCCGTCATCTACATGTATGGATATAAACAATAAAACTTATATCGTTCTTACATGCACTTTTCATTTTAGTTAATACTCTTAGTTCTTAACAAAAAAATTGGATAATTAATTTATAAATATTAAATAAATTAGTTAAATATATATTGTTGTTTCTTTTAAAATAGCTAATTATTTTGCGCGTTGAAATTACTTTTTATAGTAACTCTTAATATGTGTAATCATCATAAGGATTATTTAAAGATATAATAAATAAAAATTAGGGATAAAATAGATTAAGATTTTTTATTTAGAATTAAATTAAATATTTAACTAATAATTATATTAAGGACCAAACTTTATATAAGTTATAACAAATTTACTTTTAAGGATAGTTGGCCTAGTGTTGTGGTTTGAATAGAACGAAACAGCCGCGTGGCCTCAGGTAGTTGGGGACGCAGAAGACTGCATGAAAACTATAGCACAATGATATCAAAAGTATAAATTTATATTGTTAATTATTACCATTTTCTCTTAGTTAAGATTTTAGAGGAAGATCGGCTAGTACATATTTTGAAAATAAAAATTTTCAGTTTTAACTAAACTATGAGTTCATTGCCTCTGTTGAATCAACTTATCATTATATGTCGTTATTATCAATACATCTTCCACGGTAAGATCCAATAGAGGCCTGATCATCTTCTTCCTTCCTCCTCTTCTTCAGCCTCGAAGCTCCATGAATTCCTTGCCCAACCGTTTCGCATTGGCTTGTCTTCTACATCTGCTAGCTTCCTCTTCTTCGATTTTCCCTTCCAGAACGAACCAAGCTGAGCCGCGGCAAGAGAGGAACAAGATGATGCACAGAACGCGTTTTATGAGTTACTTCCTCTGTCTCTTATTATAAGCAACATTGGAACTCATCATGTAGATCAAAATATTAGTTAAAATCAGTTAAAGACAATAAATATATAAAAATTAAAAGTTCTTCCACTAAAATCTCTTTATTTATGGGGAGAGAGAGTATAAGCGAGGAATAAGAAAGTTATTATAATAAAGAGAATTATAAAAGAGAAAGAATGAGTGATGGAGAGATGATGGTTTGAGAAGTGAGATAATAAATATATTGAGTATTAAAATAAGTAATTAATGAGGGCAAAATAGGAAATTCACTATAAAAATTTAAGACAACTTGCAAATGTTGCTTATATTTAGAGACCAGAGGGATATGGTAGTTGTTGCTTATAAAATGGGATGGAGGGAGTAACATGTATCATTACTGATACAAAACTATGAACATCTTCTGCATAAACAGGATTTGGACTTTATTTGCAGCTAAATCTTAACAAAGAATCATATGTAACTTGATCAGTCATCTACAAGAAGCAGGTAGATTAAGTTCATGTTTGGCTTTTGCAGCATCAAGAGCTCGCTCGCCAGAGACCATTCCGCGATTGTACAGATCAGAATAGAAAACTAGACTCTGATGCTATGGTTCAGGCAGGAAGCAACAAGAAGGGAATATTTTAACACAAAATATAAATATTGTCCATTACAAAAGGCAAAATATAAATTAAATTTGTTAGATATTTTATTATAATTATTATTTAGATATATATATTAGGAAATTAATAAAATACTCTGAGTGTGGCACTTTCAGTCAAACAAGACCCAAGCCCAGTAGGGTTAAGCTTTTCAGTCTATATATGTGTTGTTAACTCTCTGATGGTGAGAGACACATCAATTGAGGTGACAGCTGATCCAGTTGCCATCACTGTGCCCTATTCCAGTCAGAAGAGACCTGAGCAACTCTTTTCTTCTAACTGTTGTTCTCTTTTGTAGCTCTATTCCCTTATCTCAGATCCCGAGATCATTCAAGATAAGACAAATGGCAAGAGGTATATGAAAATTCTTCCGCTGTATTATTTGATGAGAAGATTCACATCTCTTTACTGTTTTATTTATTTGTATTGTGAATCTGTCTTACAAGTCATAGAGATAAATTAAATCTAACAGCTACATTGCAAATTTCACGGATTGCACTTCTTATCTCTATTATATATGCCACAACGTGGTAGCTCTGGATCAAATTTTTGCCCCTGAAGGCAGCTCGTATATCTTCTTCTTCGAGGGCATTGAACAGCTTGTTTGTTTCTATATTGAGAAGCCAAAACTTTGCTGAAATCCAGACAAAGTGAGACTACAAGAGGAGGATCCACGAAGAAACTGCTCTCCATTATATGATCTTCCACCACATAGCTCACATTGTTGTTGATCTTGTGCGAGGGCTTGGCCTGGTGGTGAGTAGTATTATTCTGCCATGAATCCGCAAAAACCTTGATCTGCAATATGATCATCAGAAACAACAAAAGCGATTTGGGACAGTTGCTTTTCTTCATTCTTCCTGACCGATCTGATATATCGATGAACGCTTTCACTACTCAAAATAAATTGATTAGCCGCTTGTTAGCTTTTTTGATGTTCGTGTGGCTTTATATGGAGGCGTAGGTACCCAAATGATAAAAAGTTGGAATTGTAACCGCGACATGTGAGGTGGTGAACCGTCACGGGGGGATGGTACAATGTTAATATCTCCATGCGTTCCCTGTCGTGTTAACCAGCATCAATTCAGAAATTTAATATTCCTCCGGTCCTTAATATAGGAAAAATGTGTCATTTTTCTTATAATTAACTAACTTACCTAACATTTTCTTAATCTAATCAAATTAGTGAAATGGGTCTTATATTAAGGACCGGAGGAGTAGCGTCTTAGTATAAAAACTAATTGATTAATTTAAGTAAATTAAAAAAATTAATTAAATTAGTTATTTATAATAAATATATATTGCCTTACCTAGAATATCCTTATTAATCAAGTGTTATTTGATTAAACATTTAATATATATAACTATTACAAAAACTACTTTATAAAAAATAAATAAATATAAGAGACAAAATAAATTTGAATATTATATTTAAAATCAAATTAAAAGTCAAACTAGCTCTTATGTTAAGGACTAGAAGTAGTATCTTCAATTAATAGAGCACAGAAAATTAAAGTTTTCTGTAGGTTAATATTTTTATAAGAATTCATTTATTTTCTATTTGGTCAAAAATTAATGACTCAACTTAATTACCCACTCCAATTTTTTAATTTGATTTTTGCGCAAGTGATATCAATTATTGACGTATGTTTCGAATGTCTCCATGATGTCACTATTAGCGTTGAATTAGGACAACGACGTCCCTTCAATAAAATTGGAACGAATTAGGAAAATAACATACATATATAGAGCCTGTTTGGAATAGCTTATAAGTAGTTTTTCAATCGTGATTTACGAAATACAAGATAAGTATGTGAGAGGAGTTTTGTTTGCTTATAAGGGATTTTCGCTACTATTCCAAAGAGGTTCATAGTTGAGTTGGAGTCCACTTCCCTACGTGATTATTAGGAGAAACACGTGGCGTTTTATTCATTTGAACATCAAATGAACAATTGGAACCTTGTTTAATATTCTAGTAGTGGTGGTCGTTTTTTTGGCACCCTAGTGGTATGTCTATATATGCTTGGCTACAGAGCTGATTACTCACTGGATGCTTATTAAAATTTAATATAATTTAATTTTGGAAAAATTAATCTTTTAGTCATTTAACTTTTAACTTGCTTATAACTCAATCCCTCAATATGACTTGATACAACTCAATTCCTATACTTTTGACTCGATTAAAACTCAGTCCTTCATCCTTTTATCATTTGTAATTTTTTCCTTTGCCATCAATAACTCATCCTGACTCATTGTTACGTCAGCTTATATGGCAAAAAAATTTATTAATGTCATCTTACACGGCACCATGGCCGTCCTCATCATCATCAGAGCACCGTCCGAGTCTGAAAATGGAGTGTTACGTGTTTGGCGTTTCTTGACTCTTTCTTGCTTGTTAGTCTTAAGCATTCTTAGTTCTCTATTCTCTTTCTGCAGAGCTTGGCTTGCTCTGTTTCTGTCTTAGACTATAGGCACTATATCCTCACTTGCGTCACGTGTCTGTGTTCATTATTTACTCATATGATAGTGAAAAGATTGTTAAAATTGCGGAGAACAACAAATCCAGAACCAGACGAACAACTTAAGTTTGAATGATCATCATCTATCAAGTTCACCAACGTACTGAGTGTTCTTGCTCATCACTTCAACAGTATTTACACTATTTCTCGGTTATATGTCCTCCATGCCATTTTAACATCGTATATAAAATCAGGGGAGTGCGTGAGGAATTTAAAATTTGTCTCCATAATAACTATCATGAAAATTGAGGCCTCGTTTTGTAGTAGACTTGACCATTGCGGTTTCAGGTGATCTCTTCCTCCATTTTCTGGTTTTCTTTAAATGGGAGAATTGCAATTAGATCCTAAAATCCAAGTTAAAAATACTTAAGGTGCCAAAATATTGCAGCTCCTCCTCCACAATCTTGCAACTGAAGATTGTCTTGAGACTTCACTGTTATTAAATTATTACCTTGAAATCTAACTGAAATTCTCCCTTTGATGATAAACTCGAGGAGTAATACATTATTAGTTGCTGAAACACGTTCGAATGATTGTCTTAATTTGTTTCATTCTTTAGCGTTTCTTCAAACTTTTTCCTTATGTATTGGTGTATTGGTGTGCTGGTGTTCACCATTTTAATGGGTCACCACTCATGAGAATACATAAATTTTTCAAAGGGAAAAAAAAAAGAAAAGACCACATGAAGCGTATGACCAGAAATAGAGCAGTAGGCCTTGCTGGTGCTTAAGCTCCAAGAGAAGAATAGAGAAGTAATGCCTAGCAATAAGAAGCAAGCTTGGTCATCGAGTTAAAAAACGCCAAATTCGCAACACTCTGTTTTGAGACTCGGACGGTGCTCTAATATGATGATGATGTGGACGGCAATGGTGCCCTGTGAGATGATATTAACAACTTTTTTGCCATGTAAGATGATGTAACGATGAGTCAGCATGAGTTATTGATGGTAAAGGACAAAATTATAAATAATAAATAGATGAGGGAGTGAGTTTTAACTGAGTCAAAATATAGGGATTGAGTTGCACTGAATCATCCTTGAAGGACTGAATTATAAGTGAGTTAAAAATTAAAAGATTAAAAGATTAATTTTTCTTTTAATTTTTTTAATTTTATTAAAATATATTCGTGTGGACTTTTTTTAAGTATACAAATTGTTTGTGTTTTTGGAAATATGTAAATCTCCTATATATACAATAATTTAGTGCCTATCGAAACCAATTTGGTTGTTCATCTAGGAGATAAGTACTTCAAACTCATCAAATCTAGACTGTTATAAGTTATGAAAAATATATTTAATTTGTTTATATTCAAAAATTACATAATTTAAAAAAAATAAAGGAATATTATTATGTAGTGCCTTTTCTTTTTAGCCGTTGGCATAAATAGATAACCGCTAATGTTAAGTTGGTAACTTTTGAGCCGACTCTTGAATGTACGCTTAAGTGGGTATAGTTTTAAGTGGATTCACAGCCCAATTTACTACTATCTCAATTCTTTAACATAAAATATAGTTTAACTTTTAATTTAATTCTAAGTGTAATATTCCAATCTACTTTATCTATCATATTTATACTTTTTTTTAAATAGTCATTTTAGTAGTTGTACATGTTAAAGATTATATCAAATAATAGTTCTAGCTAATATACATGATTAGCAAGGATATTCTAAGAAAGTCAATACTTAACACCTATTTATTACAAATAACTAACTTAACAAACTTTCGTAATTAATTTATTCATATTAGTCAACCAGTTTTTATATCCAGGGCAGATGTAGTATTTTTTGGTCTTTTGTTTTGTATTGTTTGTTTTCTGTTTTGCTTTGGCAGCATCAAGTTGAGCACTTGAGCTCACTCGCCGAGATCACTGTACAGATCAGCATAGAAAAACCAACACAGAGAGAGCTCGCTTCACACATTTCTCAATTCTCAGATCTCAACTGAGAGTATTGGGTCTAACTCAATCGAGGGGGGATTTGATACTATGTTATAGTTCAGGCCACAAGGAACAATAAGGAAGAATATATATTATGTACAAAGTGCAAATATTGTCCATTACAAAACAAGCATAAACGCCACCTTTCTATTGATCTGACAGTGATACTGATGATAGCTTGGACCGAGCTAGAGTAGATAATACTGATGACCATTCAAAAGAAAAGAACTGATTTTAACTATCAATTAACTAGGAGATCGATATGATTCGAGCTACATAAATCTAATAACAGATACATTAAATTTAAAGGATTGCGCTTCTTATCTCCATTATAAGTGTTGCATTTTGGTAGACTGGGATCAAATTTTTGCTCCCGAAGGCAGCTAGTATATGTTTTCTTTGGAGGGCATTGAACAGCTTGTTTATTTCTATTTTGGGAAGCCAAGACTTTGCTGAAATTCACACTAAGTGATGAGACTGCGAGAGGATTATCCACAAAGAAACTGCTCTCCATATGATCTTCCAGCAGCACAGAGCTGAGGTTGTGCGAGGGGCTTGGCCTGGTGATGGTTAACAATATTCTACCATGAATCTGCAAAAATAACCTCGTGATTCTCTGATATGGTCATCGTTGTTAGAATGAAAAGCACTTTGGAGATGAAATTCTTCATTCTCTTGATGATGACTTCAAAACTCTCTCTCTCCCTGTCTGACTATTCACTTCATTTTGCTTCTCACTTCCCGTAGTACTACTCTTGCAAAGACCGGCCCTTTATTCACTTTTGACCTAACTCACTTAGGGAGTGTTTGGATGAAACCAAACTATGGTTTGAAGAATAGTTTCTGAAAAATAGATTTTGAAGAGAATAGATTTTGTAAAGAATAGATTTTGTGAAAAAGTGATTATGAAAAGTAAGATCGCTTGGATAGTTATTACCAGAAGCACTTTTTACATATGCAAATTACTAAAAAGGATATAAGTTAATATGATAATTATATAAGAGATATATTTTATAATATATTTTGATTTGAAGAAATAAAATTGTTAATAAAATAATTTTTACTAACATAATTAATAATATATAAAATAATATAATTAATAAATAATTATATTATCTTAATTATATAAAATAATTCAGAGTAGCAATGGCGAAGGAAGGGCGAACAGGGGAGCTGAAACCATCGGTGAGTGATTTCGAGTTGGGTACCGATGAGTGATTTCGAGCTGGGTAATGGGTGAAATAATTGAGGCATGTTCGTGACCAGTGGGTGTAATTTCGAGCTGGTGAAATAATGGGTGAAATAATCGGGGTGTTTTCAGTCAAATATACCGTGCGCCCCTCTGGGGCTTCAAATTTCAGTCCCCAAAAATGCCAAATTTCCACTTTTGGGCAAACCATGGTTTTACTGCAGGGCAAACCATGGTTTTACTGCATCAAACCAAGGTTCTGAAAAAATTGATATTATTTGGATGACATCCCACTCAAACCATGGTTTTACCTCCCAAACCATGCTGGTCAATGCAGATGAAGTTGGTTAGTTGCTGGTTGGTTGGTTGTGAATTTAACATTTCTTTGCTGTCATCTGCATGTATGGATATAAAATATAAAATGCATATCATTCTTACATATACTCTTATGCTAGTTACTATCGTCAGTACTTAAAATAAAAATTAGATAACTAATTTATAAATATTAAATTAATTAATTTCATTAATATATGTTGTTTCTTTTAAAATATCTACTTGATTACGTGCATTTGAATTATTTTTTGATAGTAATTCCTTGACATGTGTAAGCGTCATAATAATTACTTAAAGATAAAATGATAAAGGTAAAGTAAATTGAGATTTCATATTTATAATCAAATTAAATTTTCAACTAATTCTTATATTAATGATCAAAATTAGTATAAGTTATAACAAATTTACTTTTAACGATAATTTGCCTAGTGTTTTGGTTTGAATAGAACGGAACAGTCGCGTGGCCTCAGGGAGTTGGGGACGCGGAAGAGTGCATGAAGGATATAGCACAATGATATCGAAGGTATAAATTTATATTGTTAATTATTACTATTTTCTTTTAGTTTTCATATTTTAGAGGAAGATCGGCTAGTACATATTTTCAAAATAAAAATTTTCAGTTTTAACAAAACTCATGAGAATCATATAATTTATTACTTTTTGAATTAAAAGAAATACATGTAATTTTGTTAAAAATACGTATAACATTAAAATTTCTTTCCTCTAGCAACTTAAGTTGGCATATAAGTGATAAAAGCTAAGCTCTAGTAACTAATTAAGCAAGTGACGAGCAATACAATTTGTATGTGAGTAATGATTTTGGAAATCAATGGTCCGTGAGTTCAACAATAAGAACTATACTCTCTTTAAATAAGGGAAGGCTTCGATTTTCATTACGCCGTTTGGGAAGACATCCAAGATTTATTGGTGTCTTAATAAATGCTCAAGAGTTTGTTGTAGGTTCGGCCTACCTGACATAATATGACTTGATAGGCGTTAGATAAGGCCCGGTGCCTACCTAAAATTTTTCTATCAAGAAAGAAAAATTAGTTGGGTGGGAGCTTTTCTCTATCCTAAAGTGAGAGTTTGTTATGATGCTTATTGTAGCTTTTCCCCCCCTTCCTGCCCTATCGCCGCCTGCGACAGTGAGGAGGGAGATTTGAGTGAGCACTATTGCCCACTGTGGCGGAGGTAAAGAGTGTGGTTCTTTGTTATTCATCGTAATAAAGAATAAGTGAGTGTGGTGATTGAGGAGGTTAGAATGGATCGGGAAGTTAATGATGGTGGTGGAGGCTTGAAGAAGAGATCGAAAGAGATAGAAGTGTATTTGGTTTGGAAGGAGAAGGACGTGAAACAACTGAATGGTGGCACTCTTGTCAGAAAGATGCCAACAGAGAAAAATCTGAATCCAGCCACAACAATCCAGATGATTCGTAAAAGGTTGCAATCTGGTGAGTGGAGAGGAATTAGATATTGTGGAGACTGATCGAAAGGCATTCATATTCAACTTCAAACTATAGATGAGCTTCTAAGAATTCTACATGGAAGGCCTTGGTTGATCAACGGATGCCTCTTGAATGTGCAGTGTTGGGATGAGGATATGCTTTTTCATGAGGTAGATTTTAACTTTTGTCCTTTCTGGATTCAATTCCATGGTCTTCCTCCTACTGTTATTGATTCTAAGAATGCAATAAGATTGGGAGAGAAGATTGGTAAGGTGAAATTGGCTGAGGATCCGCAGAGAAATAATTTGATTGCAAAGAACTTCTAAGAGTCACAGTCCTAGTGGATCTAAGGAAGCCATTAATATCTGGTTTAAAATCATCGAGACCAGGGAAGGATCCTTTGATGATTAAAGTTAGGTACGAGAGGTTAAAGAGTTTCTGTTATGTTTGTGGTAGAATTAGACATGAATTATGGTCTTGTTCTGAAAGAAAGGAGGAAGGGACTAATATTGAATATGGAAGTTGGCTTGGCATTCAAGTTGCGAGGTCAAGGGATGATACAATTAGAGTGTGTGAGGAGGATTGGGATGAAGTAAGGGAAGGGAGAGTTGGAAAAATGTATAGGAAAGTGGAACCAATTAAGCATAATAGATGTAAAGAAGGATGTCTAAATCCCAGCCTTGTGAATGAACAAGCTTTTGATATAGCTAGCAGGGATAAAGAAAAAGATTATTCTAGTCAAGAGACAGAAAGCTGTGAGATGAATAAGAGTTTGAAAGATGTTTCAAGGAAGAATGAGATGGATGGCAAGCAGTTGGTCATTTTTGAACTACCAACTAAGAAGAAAGAGGAAAGAAAGGCAGAAATTGAGAAGAGAGTAAGGGAAGTGGAGAAGAGGAAGGGTGTTGCTGTTGAGAACCTTACAAAAGCTGTGGTCTGGTATGGTAGTATCTCCCCCATGTTTGAAGTCACGAAAGGGCTGGAAAAGGTTGGTTTGAAGAAAAGATTTGAGGAGGAAGAAGCTGAGGGAGTGTTCAAAAGAAGAAGATTGGAGTTTGATATAACTGAACCGTTTGAACCTAAAGTAGTTCAGCCTGGAATATTGATTGGTGAGGTAAGAAGAAGTGTCAGGATGCTAAGAGGCAGAGTAGAAGAAAAGGAAGATTGAAAAAAGAAGGACAGGCTGATTTTGGTAATAAGGTTACTTGTTGTTTTGATATGAGTTTATTAGGCATAGATGGTAATTCAAATAGTACTACTGATGGTTTTAGTGGCTGGCCTCAAACAGCCACCAAGGAGCCATGAGCATATTATGCTGGAACTATCAAGCGTTAGGGGTTCCCTTGACAGTAAGAAATCTAAAGAAGGCAGTGAGAGTAAAAAATCCCAGTTAATCTACTTGATGGAAACCAAACTGAAAAAAAAGTTGTGGTAGATAAGTTGAACAGAGGTTACAGGATGGAAAATGGATTGGAAGTTGATCATGCAGGAAAGAGTGGAGGACTTTGTGCGTGGTGGAATAGAGATATCAAGGTGGAAGTGTTATATACTTCTAAAAATATGAAAGTTAACTATGATGCTGTCGATGTTCCAGATTTCATAACTTTTGTGTATAGTGATGTGAAGGAGAGGACTAGAGAAGTAGAATCTGGAATGTTATAAGGGAATTTTCTCATGTAGTAAGGGGCTCGTGGTTTTGCATAGGAGACTTTAATGACCATACTGCTCAAGAAGAGAAAAAAGGTGGGCATCCAAGAGCAATAAGGAAAATTCTAAATTTTCAAAGGTTCATGGCTGATTGTGAACTGATTGATATGGGTTTCTGGGGTCAAATCTTCACTTGGTGTAACAAGAGAAGGGATGAAGACCATGTTAAAGAACGAATAGATAGAGCTCTTGGGAATATTGAGTTGAAAGAGCGATTTCCTAAAGCTCAGGTCTTCCATTTGGAACCAATTGGCTCTGACTATTGCCCTTTGGTGATTGACCTATGCTTTAATGGAATTAAAACTCCTTGGACTTTTAAATTTCAAAACAACTGGGTTTTACACCTTGAGTATCAAGAAGTTGTTGGAAGAGGGTGGAAAGAGGTGGATGGCTTAGAAGATTGTATTAAGGATGTGATTAGGAGATTGAGAAGCTGTGAGAAGGAATTGATGAGATAGAAGAAGATAGCTTTTCTGAACGATAAAAAATGAGGGTAATTTCACTGAGGAAGGGATGAGAAAGGTGGCTGACTTAGAGACTGAACTGAATAAGCTTTGGCAGAATAAAGAGATTTATCGGTGGCAAAGGTCTAGAATTGCATGGCTACAGACTAGTGACATGAATTCTAGATTCTTCTATTTGTCCCCTGTGCAAAGAAGGCAAAAATACTATTTTGAAGATCAAAAGACGTGATGGTACATGGTTGGAGTTAGAAAGTGAAATTGTTAGTGGTTTTGCCAAATACTATGCTAATCTTTTTATATCCTTTAAAAGAAGAAATCTTGAGAAAGTGTTATGTAGACTGTTGCATAAGTGAGAACATTAATGAAGCTCTTCTTTGTCCTGTGAGTAGATTGGAGGTTAAAGACACAGTTTTTCAACTGAGGGGGAAGTAAAGCTCCATGGCCATACAAATTTAATGGCAAATTTTATCAAGCATCTTGGCAAGTGGTGGAAGAAGAAGTCTAGTTAATGATGAATGACTTCTTTGAAGGAAGAGGGAGTATTTAGGACCTAAATTGGACAAATATTACTCTAATTCCAAAGGTAGATAAACTTGAGGAAATTAGTCAGTTCAGGCCTATTGGATTATGCAATTTTGCTTATAAAATCATATCTAAGGTGCTAGCTAATAGATTGAAACCTTGTTTAAGCGTTCGTATCTCCAAAAATTAGGGTGCTTTTGTTCCTGGTAGGCTTATTCATGATAATGTGATTGTAGCTCATGAAGTTTTTTACTTTTTGAGAAGAAAAAGAAAGACAAGAAGAGTTGACTTTACTTTAAAGATGGATATGAGCAAAGCTTATGATAGAGCTGTGTGGGACTTTCTGGAGGCTATTTTGTTGAAGTTTGGTTTCAATGAGAGATGGGTTAGTTAGGTTATGAGATGCATCTCTATTGTGAAGTTGAATCTGTGTCTCTCAAGAAGAAAGGTAGCAATGATTGAACCTGGGGGAGGGTTAAGGCAAGGAGATCCTTTGTCTCCTTACATCTTCATTCTTGTTGTTGAAGTGTTGTCAAGTATGGTTACTAAGCAAGTAGATTCTGGTTTCTTAAAGGGAGTCAGAATTTCAAGTAAATGCCCAATTCTGACTCATAGCTTCTTTGCAGATGATGTGTTGTTTTTTTATGAATGCAGATGAGAATAATTGTCGGAGACTGGCTGCCACTCTGCATGACTACTGTGTTGCTTCAAGTCAACAAGCAAACTTGGCTAAGTTTGGGATTCTTTTCTCTAGAAACTCCCCTTTAGAGGTTAAGAATCAGGTCTGTAGCATTTTGAATATTAAAGATATAGACGAACCTGGGAAGTATCTTGGTCTTCCTAATGTTTGGGGGAAAACAAAGCAGCAAGCTCTAGCTTATATTAAAGAAAGGGTGGGAAGAAAAGTAGAGGGATGCAATAGTAAACTATTGACTCAAGGTGGCAAGGAAGTTATGATTAAATTAGTGATTAGTGCAATCCCCATCTATCTGATGCATTGCTGTAAATTTCCAAGGAAGACATGTAGAGAATTAGATAGTATAGTTGCTCATTTCTGGTGGAGTAGAGGAAAGGAGGCAAGGAAGATTCGTTAGAAGAATTGGAAGTCAATGACTAAAGCAAAGGCAGAAGGTGGGATGGGGTTTAGAGATTTTGAGATTATGAATGATGCTCTTCTAGCTAAAATTGCTTGGAGAATACGTAATAACCCTAATGATCTATGGGTAAGGGTTTTGAAGGGAATTTATTTCCTAAAGTTAATTTTCTTGAGGCAAAGAAGAGAGGCAAGGCTTCTTAGGTCTGGAATAGTGTCCTGATAGGTAGAGATCTTTTGAAGAAGGAAATCCTTTGGAGAATTGGTAACGGAGAGAATGTTAATGTGTGGAAGGACAACTAGATTCCAGAGTTGAAGGGGTGTCTTGTTGACTTTATTCAGGTACCTGATCACTATAAAATTGGTGTGTATCTAAACTAGTTTAGGATGACTACTGGAGCTTGGGAGGCATGAGGAATTTGGTGGCTGAGGAAGTGTTGCAGAAAATTCTGAAGGTGCCTCTAAACTTCAATGGCAAAAAAGATGAGCTAATCTGGAAAGTTACAAGAAGTGGTAGATATGAGGTTAAAAAAGGATATCAAACTGCTAAAAAAAAGAAGGATGTGATCTCTGATAAAGGAAGTACTTCAGTGGTTTTGAATGCAGATTTATGGAAGAAAGTATGAAAGATTAAAACACTGTAAAAAATCATCCATTCTGTGTGGAGATGCTTGGTGAGAGTAGTGCCAGTCAAAGAAGAACTTGTTAGAAGGAAGTGTGGAACCTCAACAATGTGTCCCATTTGCAATGAAGAGTTAGAATCGATTGAGCATGCCCTCTTCACATGTCCTTGGGTAAAGTGTGTTTGGTTTGGCAGTAAACTGTCTGAGGTTTGAAGAAGAGAAGGTTGAGAATTTTGGAGGATGGTGCTCTAAAATGCTGGAAGAAGAGAAAGTATTCGCTGAGTTCCAATTGGCCTATGTTGTTTGGTTAATGTGGCTCATTTGGAAAAAAAGAAATAGTGTAGTATTTGAATATAAAAAAGTGAACCCAGCTAAGGTAATTTTTGAAGTTGGTAGAGCTATGAGGATGCTATGGGACACTAAAGGGTGGAGCAAAAGAGTGGAGGGACCAGAGGTTAATAAACCTAGTGAGGAGGTCTAGAAAGTTCCTGAGGATGATTGGTTGAAGGTTAATTGTGATGGCTCATTTGAAGTGCAGTTTGGTTTAGCTGCTATGGGTATTATCTGCAGAAACAAGGCTGGTGAGATGCAATGGGGATTTGCTGATAAAGTAAGTTCCAATTCGGCTTTCACTACTGAAGTTCTGGCTTTGCAAAGAGCTTTGTGTGTGGTTAAGGAGTTGGGTTTGAGTGATGTGATTTTTGAGGTAGATTGTGTAGAACTTTACTAGTGTTGCAGGAAGAAATTATCTGAGAATGCAGATTGGCAGTGCAAGTGGGAACTGCAGACTATTCTCTCTGATCTGGATGTCCATAGGTCCTTTGACATTGCCTTGACTCCTAGAAAGGGTAATGAGGCAGCAAACTGGATTGCTGTGAGTTGCAGAAGAGAGGTATACCCTATTGGGTGGATTTTTGATCCAGCATCTGCTTTGGCTTGGATTTTGGTAACTGATGTTATGTGGGGAAGAAGGTCTGTAGGGCCTGAGGATTTTACTGCTGTCACTGGTTTTGATAAATGTGGTATTGGTTAAGTAGATGTTTCCTACTTCACTGGTGCTTGGTTTTTGGTGTCTTTTGCTTCAATGTTTTGTTCTTTTACTTGCTTTCTGTTGTTTTCTGTTTTTGTGGAGTGGCAGGTTGTATCTTTACGTCTTTTGGAGTGCTTTTTCCTTTTCGGGCCTTAATTGGCTATTAGCGCGTGTACTTGTTTTTTTGGTTGATTAATAAAATCGACTG
The DNA here is from genome assembly GCF_004799145.2 of Neltuma alba. Taxonomy (NCBI): domain Eukaryota; kingdom Viridiplantae; phylum Streptophyta; class Magnoliopsida; order Fabales; family Fabaceae; genus Neltuma; species Neltuma alba. The sequence continues at coordinate 337,272 of NW_021634192.1, read as the reverse complement.
TTTTGGCCAAGAAAAAAAGAAAGAAAAATTAGTTGGAAAGGTTCTACTCTTTACGCTTAAGTATCCAGGCGAGTCGGTCTTTGCTGTGGTTGGGATCTACTTTTTATGTTCACAAAGCCAAAAAACGGAGGAATTTTAACGCTAGTAAAAATAATTTTATATAAAGCACTACACCCTTTTTTTATTTAAGGTTTTCTTCATACTTTATATACTTTATATGAATATTTAATAATGGCAGCAAAAAAATATGAATATATGTTTAAAATGACCATAAATTTTTTTATATATTACGTTAGCAAAAAAATTATGAGTATATAATTATCTACATTTATTGCCTCCATTGAATCAACTTATCATTATACTTCTCCTATTCTTAATATAAGACTTAATTCTTAAGTTAATTTTAGTCCTAAATATAACATCTATTTCTCATACTTATTAATTTTTTCTACATTATCCTTATGGATACTTTCTCAGTTATAATCAAGTAGAAGAGTGAATACGGATATTAAGAAAGATAATTATAGTGTTTTAAGAAAAATATGTTATATTTTTATAATTACGTTCTTTGCAGCGTTAAGTTGAGCTCTCTTGCCAGAGACCACTCCGTGATTGTGCAGATGAGAATAGAAAACTAGACTCTGATGTTATGGTTCAGGAAGGAAGCAACAAAAAGGGAATATTTTAACACAAAATGTAAATATCGTCCATTACAAAACACAAGCCACCTACCATTGATATGATGATCATAGAGATAAATTAAATCTAACACGTACAATGTAAATTTCACGGATTGCACCTCTTGTCTCTATTATACATGCCACAACGCGGTAGCTTTGGATTAAATTTTTGCTCCTGAAGGCAGCTAGTATATCTTTTCTTTGGAGGGCATTGAACAGCAGGTTTATTTCTATTTTGGGAACGCAAAACTTTGGTGTAATCCGAACTAAGTGAGACTACGAGAGGATCCACAAAGAAACTGCTCTCCATTATACGATCTTCCACCACATAGCTCACATTGTTGTTGATCTTGTGCGAGGCCTTGGCCTGGTGATGATTAGTATTACTCTGCCATGAATCTGCAAAAACCTTGATCTGCGATATGATCATCAGAAACAACAAAAGCGATTTGGAGCAGTAGCTTTTCTTCATTCTTCCTGGCCGATCTGATATATCGATGAACTCTTTCACTACTCAAATTAATTGATTAGCCGCTTGTCAGGTTTTTTTATGTTCACGGCTTTATATGGAAGCGTAGGTACCTAAATGATAAAAAGTTGGAATAGTAACCGGGACTCGTGAGGTGGTGGATCGTCACGGATGGACAGTACAATGTTAATATCTCCATGTGGTCCCTGTTGTGTTAACCAGCATCAATTGAGAAATTTAATAGTAAACTAATCGATTAATTTGAAAAAAATTAAGAAAATTAATTAAATTAGTTATTTGTAATAAATAGGTATTATCTTATCTAAAATACACTTACTAATCAAGTGTCATTTGAGTAAACATTTAATATATATATATATAATTACTACAAGACTGCTTTATAAAAATTAAATAAATATAAAAGAAAATAAATTTGAATATTGTATTTAAAATCAAATTAAAAGTCAAACTAGCTCTTATGTCAAAGATTGGAAGTAGTATCTTCAATTAACATAGCACAGAAAATTTATGTTTTCTTTAGGTTAATATTTTTACAAGAGTTCATTTATTTTCTATTTGGTCAAAAATTGATGCCTCAACTTAATTAATTACCCACTCCAATTTTTTTAATTTGCTTTATGCTAAAGTGATATCAATTATTGACGCATGTTTTGAATGTCTGCATGATGTCACTATTAAGCATTGAGGATAACGACGTCCCTTCAATAAAATTGGAACGAATTAGGAAAACAACGCACACATATAGTTGAGTTGGGGTCCACTTCCCAACGTGATTATTAGGAGAAACTCGTGGCGTTTTATTCATTTGAATGTCGAACAATTGGAACCATGTCTATATATGCTTGGCTATGGAGCTGACTGATCACTGGATGCTTATTAGTATTTCCCTGACTATTCTGGTGCCCAGACTCTCGGAAATTTATTCCGAGATTGGATTGTCGATTATAAACATATAGAAATACTACTTCTGATGCTAAATATAAGAGCTAGTTGACTGATTTGAGTAGATTGATAAAACAAATTAAGTTAGTTATTTGTAATAAATATGTTTTATCTTTCTTAAAATATCCTTATTAATCAAGTTGGTTAGAACTACTATTATTGGAAGAATTATCTTTAAAAAATGAATAAATATGAGAGACAAAATAAATTGATTTTTATATTTAGGAAATAAAAGTCAAATAAGGTCTTATATCAAGGATTGGAGGAAGTACCACCCACCCTTGTTAAATGGTAATTTTAACCAGTGTTTATATTCTAATATAATACTCCTCTAATTCTAAATATGAGACCGATTTTATAGTATAATTTAGGACGGAAGAGTATGGGAAAACTTGCAGCAAGGAGTGATCAATTTGCCTCCAAGGACCAACCAGCAAATGTGTTCACCAAAGCACTTGGAGAGGAAGATCATAAAAGAATAATAAGCAAGTCAAGAACCATAAACTTGTATGGTCCCAAACTCGAAGGGGGTGTGAGGAATATTGTACACTGTTAGTTATTAATTAGTTACAGTAGTTAAGGAATTAAGGTTTGATTAGATTGCGTTGTGCGCCCGCACTACTATCTGCAGAGACCACATCGATCAATAGCGAAAAATTAGAAGTAACATAACTGTTTTAGGACATGCGCTTCTACACACTCGAAAATTAATATTGACATCTAGCTTTATTCTTTAGGATTCCTGCTATATATATAAGGATTTACTTTTAGTGAATCTCAGAACACTTATCTGCATCATCTTCCATCACTCTCTTCATCAACAATGTCTCTTCTTCCTCCTCTTTTTGGGCCCCACTATTCGCATCCATAACTGGGTCCTCTGTGCTCTCTTGCAACTTCATCGCAAACTCTAAGCCCCACACCACATCGTTCATCGATGGCCGTTCATTGCCATCATCAGCCAAACAACTCAACGCCATGTCACTGAAGGCTTTCAAGCACTCTGGTGTTATACTTTCTATCAGAAACGGATCCACTGTCTCATGAATCACTCCTTCACGGTGGCATCTTCTAAACCAGTCCACTAAATTTGCCTTCTGCTTCTCCACCGTACGTAGCAAGGGCCGTCGTCCACACAATACTTCCAGAAGCACAACCCCAAATGAGTACACGTCAGACTTTAAAGTCAAACGTTGACGCTTGTAGTATTCTGGGTCCAAATACCCCACACTCCCTTTCACCACTGTGCTTATGTGAGACCGAGACACTCCGGCAGGTCCCACTTTGGATAGTCCGAAATCGGAAACCTTGGCCACCCATTTCTCATCCAGTAAGATGTTTGTGCTCTTCACGTCTCGATGAATGATGTTGTGGCCGGCTCCTGAATGAAGGTAGTGTAATCCACGCGCCGCCCCAAGGCTTACCTCCAATCTTTGCTTCCAAGAAAGAGGTTCTTTACAATCAGACCCATAAAGATGGTCAAAAAATTGATGATGCTTTTTGTCGTTAAGCACTCAATTAAACTAGGTCCCAATTAATTTGTAGTTTAGGGTCGACCTAGGTCATTACTTCCAAGGAGCAAGTTATGGGTTTCTTTAGGTAAAAATTCAGGTGATAAAAAAAATAAAATAAATTGGACCTAAACTAAAATGCAAAATTCTAATTCTAAATGCAAGATGCAAATGCCCTAAAATATGTATGAAAATTAAATTAAACTAAATGAATGCAATGCAATTTTTGGGGGGGTTTTTTGAAGGAAAATAAAAATAATGAATAAAGAAAATTAATCTGAAAGCAAAGAGAATTAGCAAGTAAAAATTCAGAAATTTCTCTTCAGGTACAGTAGAGGGGACAACTCAGGATTCGCATGAATTTAACTTTCATAACCTTAATTAGTTAATTAGACCAAAGGGAAGTGATAAGAGTGTGAAATTAATAAACTTAATTACCTACTTGAAACAAAGGGAACCCTCAATTTCAAAAGCCCTTAAACTATTAGAGAACTCATAACAGTATAAGGTTGGTTGATTAAGCTTATTAAAACCAATGAAAAATTAACTCAATTAATTTTGGAAATTATGTTTGAAATTATCCAATTAAACAATTAGACAATTAACCAACTTAATTAAACAATTAAGAGGCAAAAGAACCCAAATTTTGCAATTCAAACCACATTGATAATTAAACTCATAATGAAAACTCAATTATAAATTCAATTAACAACGCAAAGGTTCTAAACATAAATTCCAACAAGTGTCTCAACACAAATAAAATTCAAATATCAATTCAATCCAAGAATAAAAGTGACAACCTAGAACTAAATTGTCTCACAAAATTACAACTTAAAATTATCTAAAACTAAATAATTTCAAGTCCTTGAATTAAAAAGATAAATGGAACATCACTCCCTTCTGGTTTTCAAGTGCTAGCCCAAGACTCTAGTCTCCTCCATGCTCCTTCCAAGTTGCCTCCCAAATAAGCTTAAGCTTCCATCAACTTGTTTCTTCCTCCAAAGTTGTTAGATGCCACGGCCATGAATGATGGGTGTAGATGAGAAGCTGTGCGTGTAGTGAGAAAAAAATGAATGGATGATGATGATGGAATATGGTGGGAATTCAAAGATGGTGACTATGGAACGGATGGTATATGGCGCGTCTGGAGAGCTTGGTGGAGGAAGAAATTTTCTTCGTCCTCTTGTGACCGTCCAATGAATCAAATATATGAGGGGATATATATATGATATATGGCGTTGAATTGTCCTCTCAAATAAGGAAAATATTTTGATGGGGGAAAAGAAAATTTTTATGAATCTAAAGCTCAAGCCCATTAGTAATTAATTGGCCCACTTGATATTAGTCATTGGATTGTGCTTAAATCCCAAGAAACAATATTGCACCATTGGATCTCCTATATGCTCTTTCTTGACCTACAAGAATTTAAGTGCATTCATTAATGTAGATTATATCCAAATATAATCAAAAATTAAATATTAGGTATGCACAAAAATTAGGCAAGAAAGTGTAAAACTTTCTAAAAATAGTCTTTCTAAAAATATGAGATTTGTTTTCAAAGAAATGAGAAAAATTAATTCCAAGTCAAAAATAGAAAATCCCAAAATAATTATATTTTTAATCCAAAACCTCAATTTTTATGCAAAATCCAAAAATCAACCAATTTATCCAATAATGCATAAAAAATCTAATTAAGCTCAAAATTATCATTTAAATCCTGAATTAAAATGGATAAAATATATAAAAATTGGGCTTTATCAAGTCCCATGCGCCATGAACTCATAAACCAGGATCATCTCGTCACCTTCATTGCAATATCCCATTAGGGACACCAAATGAACATGACGAAGATAAGAGAGCATCACAATCTCAGTTAGGAACTCCTGAGCCCCTTGTTGCGAACCGGGTTTGAGCCGTTTGATTGCGACCGGTAGTGTATTGTTGTCAATGTAACCCTTATACACGTTACCGAAACCTCCAACGCCTATTATGAAGATATCATCGAAATTGTTTGTGGCCGCTTTGATCTCAGCGATTGAAAAGCATCGACACAAATCGGATGGTAGAGATGACGAGCTGTGCTTGTTACTTTCCAACGTGGCTGCGGAGTACTGTATCCGAGTTCTAAGTTGCCAGATAATGAGAAATATGATAGATAGTAGAATGAGTCCTGAAGTTGTTCCAGCAACGACGAAGATCTTTGTCCTTTTGTTGGAGGTTCTAGGCTTTTGGGAGTTGATCTGTGGTGAGTATGGGTTTAGACGTGGGTCGGGATTGGGACCCTGGAGATTGGAATTGGCATCACTTATTTTGAATATCTCAATTCCGTTCAATATCACGTCCCTGTATAAGCTTATATCTCCGCCATCATATGGTTGCAACTTGATGGAAAGATTAAGTTTCTTCAACTTTTGATCATTGCTCAACATCCACACCGCGTAGTCTTTATAGTAAGGAGTCGGATTGCCTTGCGCCCACAGCAACACATCAGCGTGATGCTGAGCCAATTTATCAGCAATGAATATCTGAAAAAATACTTCGCTAGTATTTCCAGTATAGGGCATAATATCACAAAAGTGGAGCCTCACCAAGTACAAGAACTGTGAGTCCACTTCAAATTCCCGAGTCACGTTATACGTTTCCGCCCTCTCGCCCGGACCACAGCTAAGGCCAGTTCTGTATACTTCCTCTGGCGCACTGTAATTGGAAATTTGCGTGTATCTCAGTTTGTCTGGGCCGAAATAAACTCGAGTTAGACCATACTCCGTCGAGTATTGCTCCTCCTCGTCCCAACGACGGAACATTCCTGTGTCTTGATCTGGTGAGATTTGACGGCCACCAGCGTTAATTCTATACATTGTCTCCAGGGCCATGTTGCTTTCGATTTGGTAGAGGGAGCTGTGACCAACAATATAAAAACCTCGGTCTTCTGGTTTTGTGTAGTAAAGATAAGAGGGAACAGAAACAACCTCGATCCCGTTAATAAAAGCGTAAGCATGCAGACTCATGGCGGTGTTGGGTATGAAGGTAACATTCAGCCTCTGCTCCCCACGTTGGACCTTGATACAGTATTCTCGGAACACGATCGTTCTGGAATCATCATCGTTATCTGCAGTGAGTGAAGCGTTAAAGTCTTTAAGAAGGGTGAAGGGACCTGATTTAACAGAGAAGAGTGAGGAATAGCGATCAAAGTTGGAATAGGAAGATGGGTAAAAATGAAGACGAACAAACTTAGGGCCCTCAGTGACCAGAAACGAGTATGTGAATTCTGAGCGAGAAAGGCGTGCGGTGGTATAAAGGACGTAGTTAACGGAAGAACGGATGTTGTTGAGTGAGGATGAGTTGGCCTGAATTGATAACGAGAGGGGATTTTGAATCAGAGAAAACTGTGGAGAGCTTATATTATCAGGAGTGGCTCTCCGTTCACCGAGTTGAACGGAGGTGGAGGAGCCACAGTTAACTAAGATATTTTCTGTGGCTTTGTATGTGTCGGAGAAGTTATCGCCGTTGACGGCGAACATGCGTTGAAGTGACAAGATCATCACCAGCAAAGTAATGATGCCCATCATCTGCGACTGATAGCCCGATGCTTCTTTTCAGTTTGTTTAATTTTCCATGCAATGTTTGTGGGGCTTAATAACAAGATGGACAGTACGATTTACTCACCAAGTTAAGTCAATGAGTAGAACAAATTAGATTTTTGGGAGAATTACAATGAGATTCTAAACAAGGAAAACAATTGAAAGACAAGTTTCAGAGGTTGTTATTCTCACTATAGAGCTTGTCATTATAGGCTATTGAGGTTATTATTGGAACTTTTTGATAATTATTTCTCTTTTGTAAGACTTGATTGCAATTCCCCCTAGATTTTTTATTTTTTAATAATAAATTGATTTAAAATTACAAAATGATTCCAATTAAGTTGCCTAAGTATTCCTCCTGTGGTTGTTGGAAAAGTCTTAATTATACAAAGAAAAAGGGGGAAAAAGAAAAAAGAAAAAGTAATGATGCCCATCATCTGCGACTGATAGCCCGATGCTTCTTTTCAGTTTGTTTATTTTTCCATGCAATGTTTGTGGGGCTATATAACAAGATGGACATTACGATTTACTCACCAAGTCAAGCCAATGAGTAGAACAACCTAGATTTTTTTTTAATAATAAATTGATTTAAAATTACAATATGATTCCAATTAAGTTGATTAAGTCTTCCTCCTATGGTTGTTGGAAAAGTCTTAATTACACACAGAAAAAAAGAGAAAGAAAAAAAGTAATAAAATTCAGTCAGATTCCCAAAAGAGAATAGGGTTTAGGATTTATTCGCCAAGCCAAGCCATGATAATAGTTGTAGCAGAAATAATTCACGTTAGATAGAGAATTATATATATTTAAGATGTTGAAAGTTATCAGGGTTTCTTTTATTTGTTGGGTCTCTGATATATGAAAGAATTGATTGATTTATCTGATTTTCCAATAACAACAACTTAGCTTATTTATTTATTTATTTTTATTAATAAGTTGATTTAAAATTACAGTATGATTCTAATTAAGTTGACAAGGCCTTCGTCCTGTGATTCTTGGAAAAGTCTTGGCTTGCATATGATAGGATTGAATATTGGAAAAATCACGAATAAAGACTCTCGAATTATCAAAAGTACGCAGAAGTCACCTGAATAAATAAAATTATCATGAAGGACCCAGTCTCATATTGTAAATATGAAATCTTGGTGAAATGTCTAAGTTGTAGCAGCAATAATTCAAGTTAAATGGAAAATTTTATATATATATATATATATATATATTTAAGATGTTGAAAGTTATATATCAGGGTTTCTTTTATTTGTTGGGACTCTTATATATGATAGAATTGATTGATTTGTCTAATTTTCCAATGAGAACAAATTAGCTTTTTTATTTATTTGTAATAATAAGTTAATTTAAAATTACAATATGATTCCAATTAAGTTGACTAAGTCTTCGTCCTGTGATTCTTGGAAAAGTCTTCGCTTGTATATGACAGGATTGAATATTCACCAAAGGATATTTGATATAAGGATAAAAAAAAAGGGAAAAAGATACTAAAACGCCTTTTTTTTTTTTGGCCAAAGATACTAAAACGCCTTTAAAAATCCTAAATGATAAATTAAGGTAGGTAAATTTTAAAATCTCAAATCAGACCCCTTGTACTATTTTAAAATATTAAAATATTGTGAAATAATAACATTATCCTTATTTTCAATGACTATTTTCTCATAGCTATTAACTAGTCTAATTTAACTATTAATTACTTTTATTTCCAAAATTCCAGTAACTATTTTTATATAACTATTGATTACACAAGAATAGTAAATAATTAAAAACAAAGTCTTTCACGGACCTGATTGACACAGTTTGTACGTGATAAATAATATAACAAAATTAAATTTAACTTATTTCAAAGAACTCCTGAGAAATGTTCAATCATGCATCTATAGACCTAAGCTCTCTCAAAAGAAAATTTATAAAAGGACATATTAATAGTTTCAACATAGAGAATATAAAAAGAAATGCATAATAATATCTTAGGCGGCAAATAAATAATGACTAAACATGAGTATAGTTCGAGGTGTGAGCACCAGTGAAGGTGATCTCATGCCTCTAATTCGTTCCCCATCGCAACTCCTCTACTGCTCTTACTAAAAATGGTAGAAATAATGGAACGAGACTATCATCTTAATAACGAAAACTCCTACTCACCTTACCTACTAGCACTCTTCAAAGGCGCCAAGTGGGACTAATAATTTAAATAATCATTAACATATTACTATGACATAATAGGAAACAAATATCACAAATATATAAGTTAAAGGAAATATCAGCATATATGCATACTTTAATCATAATTCATTATCCATTACTAATAGTTCAATTCTAGCCTTATATCCTTCTTATACCTTCCGACCTAAACCCATGGGCAAAGTCCTAATCATATGACTATTGACTCTCACAACCTTTCCACACATGTGATTGGACTGGCTACAGTTGACAAAGCACACGTGGGCTATGGGTTCCTTCGAAAAAAGGGGATGTTGTCCCAATAAGTTTATTGCCCAGTATCTTAGTGAGGTGTTGCCCTGGGGGGATACTGCCCTAGGATACTCCTAGAGTATCACAAATGAGGGGATAAAGCCCTTTCTAAGAGGCTAACCATAGTGCACGCTATGGAGGCAAGCCACGTGATAATATATGTATATCACTCTCCATCACAACATCTCCCATGAGTATTAAGCCAATTAATCATAATCATAGCATTTTTTAATCCTCATCAGGTATCACAAGAACATGTATCACATGAGATTCAAAACATACCTTAACTATATCAGATAATTTATATCATGCCATACAAAAGTACTCTCAAGTAATCAAGGCAGAACCATATGATCCTAGAAATTCATGCCAACATACAAAACGCAGTCAAACAAAACAATAGCTTGGATACTTTGCCGTGATGGACTACACAATATGCCATAGTTTTGTAATTTCATTCAAAAATCATTAATCAAGCTTCTATCTAGTTCTAAAGTTCTAGTAATTGATTCGTTTTTCACAAATCAATCCACCCAGGCATGTTCTAAATTTCTAGAAAGTTTTTTCGTAATTTCAAAATAGTTTTCCTATTCCATATTATTCAAGGTCCATCTTAACAAGTTCAATTTGATTAAAAACTCCTCATAGAGAAATCAATAAGAGAAACAAGTAAGAATTCACATTACCTGGTGTTCAATAAGTGCTTATGAGTCAAAAATTAAGACCCTGAACTTGGGGTCATCAAACCAAATTTTAGATCTACAAATGAATAATATACGTTATTACAGTATCTTATAGGTAAGCTATATACTAAATTTCAACCCATAACTCCCTCTCTAAGGTTTCCGGATTGTTACTTATAATTTTGACTCGTATAATTTTTTTGAAGGTTTGGAGTAAAAATAGGGTTACCATGATTTAGATTTAATTTTAAGTTCCTTTAGCTTATATTATCTTTCAATTAATAAATTATATCATTAGAATCATCAATTACAATTGAATCATAACCTAGGTAGAAAAACCACAATTTATGGTCTATGTGAAGGAAATTGAAAGACGACGCGCAGCGGAAAACGACATAAAATTTTAAAAACTTTCAATCCCTTTCCCGGATCTACCGATCGCGTTTAAGTCAGGTAGTAAGAAGCATTACCTTCAGGCGTTCGATTTCCTGGTGACTCGATGATTCGGCCGTTCAGGATGCTTCTGCTCGCCTCCTTTGTCGTTCGAAGTCGACAACTCCGGTCGGCTTCCTCTACCGGTATCCACACGAGTAGCCCTCAACCTCGAACGGCGTGCTAGCGCCTATGTCCGTCTAGGGTTTTAGGAATTCGTCCTCTCTCCTCTCTTAGGCCGTCTCTTATCTGTTAGTTCTCTCACTCTTAAACCCTAGCTCCTCATATCAAATATATAGGATGCTATATAGGTTTAATTAATAATATTTAATTTTGAAATTAACTCTAAATTAATTCCGAAATTAATACAATATCAAATATTGCCTAATCAGATAAGAGAACAATTAAATAAATATGGTTTAAATTAAATCCGTCTCACAGATTTAATTCACTTATTTATTTAATAAAGAGATGACGGAATTTATATATTTAATTTATCCTTATAAATTAATATCTCTTATATTTATATATATATATACGAATTTATATATATATATACACGTCCACCCTATTTATTCATTGAATCTGGACATATCTTAGATTCAATGAATCTGGACATCATAACTCGTGTTGGGCTATTTTGTGTGCGACCCTGTAGGCCCATATGAAGTTGGCAGTGGGCCATTAACTATAATGACTCACAAGTCGTAAGCGGTCTCTAGCAAGACATCACGACTACCCAAAACATATGAGGATCATTGAACGATGCAACCTTTCATACAACCATATCACGTCCCTTTTGTCACACGACATTTTGGTCATGGATGAGGCATGGAGAACGTCATCCTCCTATTCATGACCGTTACTTTCTCGATCCCTGAGTAGTCTGAGTATAGAAACGGAACTACCTTTCCATTATAGTATGGCCATACATTTCTCAGACTCACTCATCGAGGGGCCCAGTAATGTCTCTCTACGAATGTGAGGGACAAATTCCATCTTGACCATTCACATTCCTCCGCATGAAAAAAAACACTAAGCCTGAACATAGTCTTTATGATCACTCGGTCAAAAGTGACTTTTGACTAGGTCAAAGCTAAGCGTTTCTCATGTAGGAATCCATGATGATCTCAGGTCAAAGGGCATAGTGACGTGGTTTGTATATGAGAGAAGCTTATGACTTAACCCATACAGCTCTCTCATAGCGGGTCGGTCCAACACCTTGTACTCTTACATGTGCCTATGACTTTAATTTATATCTCTATATATCTTTAAAGTCATACTGGTCTTATTTCATCTTTGCTCCCACATAGATGACCGACCAGGGACATTTAGGATAAACCATAAGTTATCCAAGGATAGTCATCACAGTAAACATGCAAACAATATGATAACTTAATTAATAAATTCATAAATTAACAATGTTCAAAACAGAATGATTGGCCCCTAGGGCACAATTTCCAACACTATGTTCTATTTTTGAAGAACTAAGAGAAATATATTTAATACAAGTTAAACTATTCTCACTACAGAAGTTTAATTATTAATCTCATCATTGAAATTAAAGTATTTGATGTCTCCAATCTATTCTCCAAATTTTGGCTCGATTTAACGGTGAACATAGTTAAAAACAATAATTTACTACTCAGAGATTTAAGTTCAAAATCTGAAAAAATGAGTTCAATGCATAGTAATAAATTTTACCTTAGAGATCTAATCGATAATCCAACCATTGAAATTACAAAGCTAGATATCCAGACTGATAGGTCAAATTTTAGCTCAATCTAACGATTTACAAACTTATACATGGCACTTTACTAAGACTATTTCAGTTGTGTATGAAAATTATTTGACTTGTTCTCAACTCTCCCACTACCACCGATATGGGCTCGTAGAATCTTATTCTCTCATCATTTAGTCAATATGGGAATTCTCGAATTTGTTATTTTATTCATTGATTCATATATATATAATTATACACACATACATATGATCATAATTATGTTAATTACTTATTATATAATTTCTGTTAAATTGATGCTAGTAAATATTTACTTATAAATTTACTTTAGTCGCGGAGATAAAAAAATTTAGGATGTTACACTAAACAAGAGTGGTCACCAAAATTTGAAAAATGAAAGTAGTCAATTACAATGTTGGAGTAATTAGTAGCTAAACAAGAATAGTCATTAGAATTTTAAAAATAAATGTAGTCAATAACAAACAAAAAAGTCAATATATAAGAAAGAGTAGTCACTGAAGCTCTCGTGACTGGTCACCAGAGTCCTGGTGACATGTTACCGGTGCCAAAGCTCTGACTGTTGGAAACCAACTAAGGGTATTAAGGTGACAATATTTAACAAAAAATAGTGACAGACATTTGTGTAATTTTACAAGATTTGAAGATTTCAAAATAGTACAAGAAGTTTGAATTAAGATTTTGAAATTCACCCACCCTAATTTTTTTTCTTTACTAATTTCTAGGATATTTTATTTTCTTTTTTCAAAGAAAAGTACAAAAATTCAATCAAATTCTTTAAAGAAAAAATAGGTTGAGGTTGATCTAACATTTTTGAGGTATTATTCCAGGTGCATCTAATATTTTAAAATATTTTATGATGCAATCCTTTTCTTAAAATATTTTTTCATGAGCAATTTTGCTCTTAAAAAATTTACATTTTGGGGAGCAATTTTAAGGGCAAAATTGCTTCTAAAATAATGAGTTAAGAACATAATGGTACCACAAAATACTTTTTAAAATACTTGATGCGCTCTGAAAAATATTTTACACAAGAAAATATAAAGCTCGAAGATGTTAGAAAGGTTTGGAAATTTGAATACATGGGAAGCTAGCCAACCCGAGAAAGACTGAGAGTCCTCTACTAACAGATGAAAGCAATCTGTGTGTAAGAATTGAGGCAAACGTCTTGCGGCATTTTATATGCCTTCTCTGTAGTTGAGAAACTGTTCGGAAGATGCAATCGATTTTGTAATCCTTTATTAATGCATTTATAGCATATACTACACCCCCGCCTTTTAATATAAGAGTGAGATAACTAATTTATAAATATTAAGAAAATTAATTACCTTAGTTATTTATAGTAAATAGGTTATATATTTCTTAAAATATAATTACTAATCATGTGTATTAAAAAAATTCTTGCCATCAATATAAAGATTACTTGGATGCAAAATAAATAAATATAGAAAAAAATGAATTAAGATTTTATATTTAGACTCAAATTAAATTTTTAACTAACTTTTATATTAAGTATTGTTTGGTATGAGGGAAATAGAAGGCAGGAGAGGGGAAGAAAAATTTTAATGAGCTGTATATAAAAAAAATAGAAAAGTGGGGTTTTGAAATTTTTATAAAGAGAGTAAGTAATATAAAAATAATAATAATAATTAATTAAAAACTTTTAACTCTTTTTTATTAATTTTTTAAATCGAGCTTATTAAATCTTTTTCTCCCCTCCCCTCCCCTCATTTTCCCTCATACCAATTGAATCCTTAAGGATTGGACTAGTTCAACAAAAATGGTATAGATGTTTAGCTCACAACAAGTCTTTTAGGATGTAGCCAGAGCACGCCGCTTCTGTATGTTATATGTAAGTTTCCGCATATGTAATATAAGTACTAGTAGCCTAAGTTTCTATTTAAATATCGAAGGGCATGTATCCTATTTTCTACCAAAAAAACTAGATTGTTAGATTATTACCAAAAATAATATTTTACTAATTGTGGATGATCAATATTTGAATTCATCAATCAACGAAACCTGTTTGGCGTAAGTTTGTATGGATGTGTCAAAAGTGACAAGTTTTCTATTACTCAAGAGAAAGGAGGTCCAAATCTTCCTTGCGTAATACTTGGAAAAGTCATCGCTGGAAAATGTCCTCAGAAGGCCGAACTTCCTTCTGGCCCAGTGAAATAACGGTCAAAGTTTTAGATTTTTTTATTAACATTATTAAACTATAAAAATTAAGAGACTTATATTGTACAAAACATTAACTTATGTTGTCCAAAAGATTAATTCCAAAAAAAAAAAATATTAAAGATAATCTAATCAAATCCTTATTTCAAATTTATAAATTACTAAAAGTAAGTTTGATAACACTCAGTTCAGGAAAACTTTTTCCCGATCGTCTTAATGTTAGGACGAGATAAGATACAAAAAGTAGAAAACATTAATTTGATTAGTATGAGCACCAACAAAGAGTGGTAATTGCTTAATTTGTTACGGCTAAAGTACAAAATTAATTCCCCTGGCAAAAACAATTGTTTTTTGTCCTTTAATGTTGACTTCAATGATAATTGATATTTTATCGATATTTAACAGAGAAAAAAATCGGACAGAACCGGTCGGTTCAACCGAAAAACCGTTAAATCGGCCAATGGTTCGGTTTGTGTTTGCTATTGAACCGAGTAGGAGCTGAATCGTTAAACCAATGTAAACTGGTGAAAACCAGCGAAAACAAGTAAACCAGTTTAGATGATTATATTGCTATTGATCCTATTTTTTCTTTTTTAACTCTTAATATCTTAGTCACTACATATTTAAATGAATTTTAATAATAATTTAGATACCAATGATTATTAACTTTAGTTATTGATGAATTTTAAAATCAAAATTCTCAATGTTGTTGTACTTTTATATTGTTACAATCAAACTACTATTATAATTCCTTGTATTTTGTTTTTAGTGATTATTAATGTTATTATATATTGTTATTTTAAATTAAATTATATTATTTTAATATAACCGGCTTGATCCTTGGATCATTACCTCAATCGATTTAGTGTCTGATTCGGTTTTTTGCTTCTTGATATTTAACATCATTTTTATTAATAATTTTAAGGTTAGAAAATTAAAAGTATAGCTTTTAGAATTAAGGATACAACTAAAACCTGTATAAAGTCAAACTATTAAATACTACATCTGGTCCTTAATATAAGAACTCATTTGACTTTTATTCTGGTCCTAAATAACAAGAAACAAAAAACTAGGTTGGACACTAACTTGGTTGAGATTGTGGTTCAAAAGTCAGTTGATCGGATTGGGATCAACTCAAAATCAAACCAGTTATATTAATATAATATAATTTAATTAAAAGTAAGAATATATAACAACATTAATAATCACTAATAACAAAATACAAAGAAATATAATAATAGTTTGATTGTAACAATAACAAAGTACAACAATATTGAGAATTTTGATTTTTGAGATTCATCAATAACTAAAATTAATAATCTTTAATATCAAAATTATTATTAAAATTCATTCAAATTTGCAGTAACTGAGATATTAAGAATTGAATGAGAAAAAATATGACCAATAATAACATAATTATCCAAACTAATTCATCATTGGTTTTTGAAGTTTTTCACCAACTCACACCGGTTTGTTCGGTTCAACTCTTACCTATTCAATAACAAACCCAAATATAAGAGCTAATTTGACTTTTAATTTGATCCTAAATATAATACTTTAATCTATTTTATCTACCATATTTATCTTTTTTTTTAAAAATAGTTCTTATAATAATTGCACATGTTAAATGTTTAATTAAATAATAATTTTAACTAATACATAATTAGTAAGAATATTTTAGAGAAGACAACACCTAATTATTACAACTAATTAGCTCAATAAATTTTTTTAATCTACTCAAATTAATCAACTAGCTTTTATATTAAATATTGAAAATAGCATATACTTTAGCCGTTTATTATTAATTTTTATGATCAAGATGTCAAGACCCTCTTGGTTTCGAGCTCGGGATCTCCAAATTAAACCCTCGTAACTTTATTATGAAGACTAAAAGTGTTGGAAGATCCCAAGACTAAAAATTCTCAAGGCACTCTTATCAAACCATTGTTTCAGATATATATAATACAATTATTAGCATTCTATTAGCATGGGTAAACTGATAATCACTAGATTATTATTAATTTCAACGGTCAAGATGCCAAGACGCTCCTGCCCAACAGTCGTAGGGTGCGTGCGAATCACGCCATCTTCCTATCACCGCCTTTGTTCACACGCCCCAATCCAACGGCTCACAAGCACAGCCTTCTTGAATTCTCGCTCCAACGGCTACTTGTTTCTCGATGATTTTCTTCAAACTGAAATCCCTAGCTCGCCTTCTCCCCCACGACTCTCTATTCTCTCAGCTCTCAATCTCCTCTTTCTCGCTTTCTGCTTCCTTATCTGCCTGTTCCCTCATTCGGCTGTGATGGATCCACAGAGAGGACGTTCTCGACGTGAAAACGTGAGGCGTTTATTAACAATCAAGAGGCACAACTTTTTTCAGGACTCTCCGCTTTGCTGCCTTATGGGGAGTGCGGCGCCGTCTTCCCGTCGCCACCTCTGTTCAGATACCTAATGGACAAACACACAATGGCTTCTTCAAATCTTTCGATTTACTTCCCAGTTCCCACGCTATCTCTCTTTCTGTTTCCTTGGCTTCTTGTTCTTTCCTTTTTTTTTTCAACTGAAACCCCCGCTTTGTTCCTGTTTGTCTCTTTGTTCTCTCTACTCTCAGTCTTCTCGTTCTCGTTTTTCTGCACCCTGCATGCCTGCTTTGCAAATCAAGAATACTGACCTTCAAGAACAAGCCATCGACCTGGAAGGAGCCTCCTTCCCACACTGGCTTGCAAATCCTCCAATCGCTTGGGAGATATTCCTCAGGTAGCTTTTTTGTTCATAATCCAAGTTTTCGAGTTATGCATTTTTTTTTCAGTTTTTCGGTCTAATTATAAATTGTTCGTAGTGTTGAGTTTTTGCCTGTTAAAATGATTTCAAAACCACAGAAGAAATCACATCATCTTCATTATGGCATAGACAACTTCTCAGTAAGTTTACTGGTCTGTGTTACCAGCAATATCCTTTGTGCTGTAGCTTTATGGAATTACTTGACGTCTCTGTTTCGGAAATCGTCTAAAGCGATGAGGAAGATGGTCCGCTTACAAGTGTAGCTGGGCTCCCGACGGATGGCATTTAGCCATTGTTCTTAACGATTTTCATGCATATTTTTGACATTCCATCATAGATAGGAAGGTATAATATTAAAGTTCTATTAGCAAATTAAACCCTTTTATTTATTCTAGTTTAACTATAAATTCCCACGTTTCTTCCGTTATTGATTTTGCACGGTTTTCCTGATAATCAGCTCACTTCGAAAATATCCTTCTATCCTCAAGATGGCA
Organism: Neltuma alba; assembly: GCF_004799145.2. Lineage (NCBI taxonomy): Eukaryota > Viridiplantae > Streptophyta > Magnoliopsida > Fabales > Fabaceae > Neltuma > Neltuma alba. The sequence goes on along the minus strand of NW_021634192.1, from coordinate 319,254 downwards.
GAGCTTACTGGTTATACGTCCAATAAGTGGCTGCTGAGGAAAGCTTGCATATCTCGGATGTGTTTGGAGACCCAAAAATAGGTACTGTATCCGTTGAGGATAGGAAGGGCTTAGTTTTGAAGTTAAAGGCAATCACTTTGGTCTATATTTTATATATATATATATTTATATATATATAAAGGGTATTTCTTTAACTTTCTTTATTTTCTCCTGTGTTCATTTCTGTTTGATGAAAAATAGCTTTTTCTACTGCATTTTTAATTGGCATTGCTAACTTGTCCTATCGCCAATTGTGTGCATTTCAATTGTCCTATGTGGGGCATCAAGATATTTCACCACTTGCAGTGCTTTTACGATTGTCGTTGCCATGAGGAGTGCTGATACTACCAACAAACGTTTCTGGTTCCCCTTCAGCTTTCAAGGCTTTTAAAACTCCTTTTCAGGACCAATGGTCCTTTCAACTCTTCAGTTTATCTGATATGTAGATTCTAAGTGAGAAACATATAATTTATTATCTAATGTAGTTTTAGAGTTTTTTTTTTTTTTTTTTATGGCTGATTTAGTTTACATATGAGTTTCTTGAATTGATTATTACTTAATCTAAGCAATTTGTGTTGATTTGTTGAAAGCCATGTGGGAATAGTTTTTGCTTTGCATGCAACATTACGTCTCCCGTAATGTCTTCATTGGATCAGTATTTACGATTGCTCTCCTGACCCATTATAAGACTGGCTGCCATCTCGTTTGCTTTCACACATAAGTAGTAGATGTATATGGAGCATTCTATTTTTGATCTCTTGATTTGATTAGGTGTAATGCATCATGTTATATTTGTTTAATATCAGCCATCTTCTCGTAGGATTGCTTATCCTCAGTTATATTAATCTAATAGGATTGGTTCACTTGCAGAGAGAGGATTTTTTATAATGACCTTTAGGACCTTTAGAGTTACTTCATTTGAACCGCATGAATGTTTTGAACTTTTATCTCCTGAAACTTTGTTTTCCAAATAAGGGTAGAGCTTCTACTCTGTTGTCAAACTAATTAGCGAAGACCTAAGCAGGAAGGGGGAATGTGCCCTTAAAACCAGCTTGTAAGAGAGAGAGCCACCCCCTAAAGAGCCACATAAATTACCTTACGGTCTTAACATGGTATATATATCCTTTTGCTAAGTTGTGCTATATAATTGGCATATAACTGTAAAGTGATAAAGTGATCTGAACTTTATATGATCATATAGAGGCCCTGTAATTGATATTTTGTAATGTTCTGTAAACTTGGTTTTTGGAGGGCGTTGTTTCTAATTTAACATGCTACTAATACCATGATACTCTTTGGCTTCAAAATGTCAATTATCCAGATTAAGTTACATGAGGTCTCTATAAAGTAAACAAAATTTAATGATTTCTTTTCTTCTCGCTTCTATCATATTTCTTACTATTTTCAATAGCCATGTTTGATTTTCATTTTCTGATCCCTCAATATATTTGGCAGCACAATGCTAGTTTAATGGATGGTCAAAATCAATATATTGTAAGTTTTCATTCTAGCCTAAGGCCATCTTCTCCTGTATCTAATGGGGAAGCTGTATCATCTAATAAGAGGTAGATAGTTTACTAATCTTCACTGTATTATGTTTCCATGTTTCATTATTACCATATTAACTCTTAATGATGACTTTATAGCAACTTATAGGTTTTAGATTTTTATTTTTTTAAGCACCAATTATAAATTCTAGCTTTTTTTTAAAAACTATAATTTATATCTTTTTTGTCAGTAGGGTGAGGGACTGTGCTGTTGAGTTTGAGCCTTGCTCTACTCTAAGCTTGAGGATCTAAATTTGAATGTTGGGAAGCACTCCAAGGAGGTTAGTAAAGTTACTCCGTGAGATAATCCATAAAATCGTTTATAATTTTATTCTTTAATCTTGTCCTTGAATAATTTTTGAAACTAATATCTAGAGAGGTGGTAATGTTTATTGAACCTGGTTATTATAGAACCTTTTTCTTTTTGGCCCCTACTTAGAGAGAATCAGACGAGGTTTTTACTAGCTCTTGAAATTCAAAACTAATATCTAGAGAGGAGTGGTAATGTTTATTGAACCTGGTTATTATAGAACCTTTTTCCTTTTGGCCCCTGCTTAGAGAGAATCAGACGAGGTTTTTACAAGCTCTTGAAATTCAAAACTAATCCTTGTCCTTTGAGAGATGTACGGATCATTTTAATTTATTTCAAATGATTTTTCCCCGTTTAATATGCATGTAGAGTGCAACTACCATTGACAAATGTTTCTGGTTTCCTTTTAGCTGTGACGCATTCAAAATGTCCCTTTTAGGGCTTATGGTGTGTTCACCGCTTCTGTTTCTATGATATATTCTAAGCGTGGGACATACAATATATTATCTAGTTTTGGAATATAATTTTATTCTTGAACTAGAACTAGTTAATGAGTTTCTGCATTTGATTATTACTGTCAAAAAAAAAAAAAAAATCTAAGCAATTTATATCCTTACATATCTCTTGCTTTGCACAATTGTTCTCTTCTGAAAAGAGAGAGTGGGCCAACACCAACAACATGAAGCATATGAGACGGCTCCACTTATATATCTCTTCTTCAACCTAATTCTATCCCATAGGAGACTCTTCCCACATTCAGTCAAATCCATCCCCGCTTAGTAACAATCTCCTCGAGGTTGGCTAGAAGTATCATATCCTAAAACCTAGTGAGTTTTTAAATTCTTTACCTCTTTTTTTAGCCATATTCACTGTAGGATTTCTCCCAAGGCTAAGTCAAATTCACTCACAGTATCCTAATTTGAAGTGTGACTCTATTAACATTTCAAGCATGCTCCCCTCCTCTCACAATTTGATTAGCCATAAGCATTGGGAGGATTATGTTTGCTCTCCCATCTGTGGTATGGGAGTGTTTTTAGAATCTTATTTGCCAAAATACTAATGTGAAGGCATGTTTAGCTTAAAGGGGGATAAGATTAGCCACCGCGACTACGATCTTCCTTAAATAATGCCTAATGTACCCTCGAATGTCTAGGAGGAAAGCAAATGTTGTCATTACAAAAAGAGGTCTCTCCTTCGAAACCATTCGGAAATTTATTTACTATCGCATAATCTCTTCCACCCCATCTTTTACCTCTGTTAAACCATGTAGGTTTAACAGCCCTTATGGATACACGTTTCAACCTACTCTAGTACTTTTGTAATTAGTTTTCATAGAAGGGATCAATATAGGAACGATTTTATAACTAATCCATTTTACCATCATGTTAATACCTTTCATAAGTTATTGGCGGAGATCCTACCATCAAGTTTAGTTGTCAATTGCTCAGCAAAATTTCCTTGATTGTGTGGTTTATTGGTTTTCCACACTTCTGGTTGTTGGCTATGCTAGTGAAAATAGTTGCTAGTGAAAATAGTTGTGTTCCCCACTATATTAACTTGTTGAAGGTATGTTAAAATTCCTTTATATATCATTGCTCTTCTCAGCTTACTCCACTCTTATCATTTTAGTGATGTACAATTTAGTACACATATTTTCATGGTGCTTCCGGATACTCGGTCAAACTCCCTTACTTGAATACACAAAACTCTTTTTTAAGGTGACAGTTTTTGTTGATAATTTTTCCCCCCCTTTTATCAGGTGATTAAGCAATATTAACATAATAAATTTAAATTAATAATTATATAATTTTAAAAGTAATTAATGATTAATATGGTTAGTAGTTTTTGTTTAACTTATTCAATTATAATAAGTTAATTACAATAAAATAAACATTACCAGCAAAAAATGGATTTTAGCCGGTGGCAAACTCGTTCTAAGAAAAAAAAAATCCATTAATAACTTTAAAAAATATGCTTTTAGTCCTTTAACTCTAAAATTATTTGTTGTAAATGATTTTTTATAACAATTATGGTTGTTTTGAAAATTAAACTTAAAATTCTTAGTAATTTAGTTTTAGGATTAAAGGACTAAAATTAAAAGACTAAAAGTATACTTTAGCCATGATAGTTCTAGAGTTTGTTCTTCAAGAATTTATTGTGACCTTCAATGCTAAAAGTCTAGTTATTAACTACTTGTATTTAATGATTTTCTAGGTTGTCATTCTCAATTGTGTGACAAAGTGTGACAAACTATTAGTAGCGTTATTATGTGTAATAAGCTTTATTTCATTAGGTAGGATTGTCAATAACCAAGTCTATTAATATGAAGGAAACGTACGGATACGGACCTGCTAGAAACAAGTATTGAGTGAAATGAAATCTTAAGAGGGCTTGCCTCTTATAACCCCAGACAGTCATGAAGTTACCACAAATCATCTCCATATTGTAAATTATTCAAATCATCTCCATCTCCCCCTGAAAAGAGTACATGCTGAATTATCTATAAACTAAAACTCTTGAAAACCCTAGCATCAAAACCGTAATTGGTAACTAATACTAACTAATTAAAATTAGGAAAATCTTTATTCTCGAATCTTCTTAGACCTTTATGCAATTGTAGTTCAAATTATGGCTTAATAACTCCTTTCAAATCATAATTCTTGAGAATTAGGTTCAAAATGATCCTAATACTAACTAATTAAAATAAGGAAAATCTGTATTCTCGAATCTTCTTAGACCTTTATGCAATTGTAGTTCAAATTATGGCTCTAATAGACTCCTTTCAAATCATAATTCTTGAGAATTGGGTTCAAAATGATCCATAACACAATGTATTTAGACTTGAATCTTCTACATATGTAATTCTAAGGATGTGTTTGGATGAAACCAAACCGTGGTTTGAAAAAGTGATTCTGGAGAATAGATTCTGTGGAGAATAAATTTTGTGGAGAATAGATTCTGAGAAAAAGTGATTCTGAGAAGTGAGAGTGTTTGGATAGTTATTACCAGAAGCACTTTTTACATGTGAAAATTACCAAAAAGGGTATAAGTTAATATGATAATTATATAAGGGATAGATTTTATGATATATTTTGGTTTGAAGAAATAAAATTGTTAATGCAAAAATTTTTACTAACATAATTAATAATATATAAGATAATATAATTAATACATAACTGATATGTGTACATATATTTATAAAACATAATATTAAATATGTTTATAGAAAAATGATTTTTTTTATAACAGAAAAATATTAATTTTCTTTAAAGATTTTAAACGTGAAATCCCATAACATTTTTTTCACAATTACTTTTTATCATAACATACTACATGTATAATAACCTCTGATGTTTAATACAATTAATTAATTAATTGTCACCACACATATATATTCATAAAATATAAGAGTGAAAATATTTTTAGAGAAGATGAATTATTTTGTTGCAAACAGAAAGTCATGTATTTTTCATGAAGATTATAAACATAAAATGGGATGATATTGTTTGATAAAATAGAGTAAACACGTCTTAAAACAATTTATTAATTATTAAAGTAAGTAATAATTAGCTTGAGAATATAAGGTATAATATTAATAAGAGAAATATAAATAAAGAAGTGTCATAATCATTAAGATGATGCATCGATACAAAGCATTTGTAATATGTTTTATTTTTAACTACATATTACAATCTATGATAAAAGGAAATAAATAAGACATGACTACTATCCTCGTATTGAATTAACAAGTTCGTCTCTTATGCTGTCACGAACCTGAGCCATGTAAGACAGGATCACTGACAACTTCAGGAACTGTTTTGAGGTGAGACAGGACTCCCCTAATTGAAATCTCATAAGCACGCGCTTCTTCTTCCAACCTTCTAGCTTCTTCTTCCAACCTTCTAGCTTCTATTCGTGAAATGACCTCATTGCCACGCTCAGCCTTAAAAATATTTATTTCAGCAATCTTGCTAAGTGCATCCGCTATTTTCATGGAGGGAGATGTGCGTTTCTTCATGACTTTACTCTTCCTTCTGACCCCCAGTGAACTATTAGGTCAACTCCCACCTCTGCTCGTACCCCCACCACTGTTATCCTGCCTCAATTCACTGTTGCCCCTACTACCTCCACTATTGTCATTGAAGTTCACTGAGTTAAATTCCCCACTTATACCAGTTGGTGCACCTAAAATTTCATCACTATCTCCGGACCCTTCTTCCAAATTTTCATTCGGTGTTCCTTCACTTGGAAGTGTCATGGAAGAAGGTGCCCATGCTTGTGGACCAGTTGCAGCCACACTCCCAAATAGTTGAGTTAATTGATCCCTAAATTGAAGTCCTCTTTCTCTGAATTTTTCGTAGTTTGGAACTTCCTGCACATTAGACACCAATAATATCATAAAATATTCCAAAAATAGTAAATATACACAAAACATTAACAAGTAGAGACAGTATTCCTTTCAGTATCCGATCCCAATCCTGTCTCACGAAACAGCCTATCCCATGTTTGCCACTCCTTTCGTAGGGAATCATATTTATTCTTAAATTGAGCTTTTTCATACACTCTTCCAGTTTTGGCAGTAAATTTATCACCAAGAATATCTCAAGCTTTCTTTGTTAAGCTAGTACCTTTTCTTTCCTCTTGTTGTACAAGTTCAATGCATAGGTCAATAAACACTTTCGTGGTTCGTAGGTCCTAGGAAGCTTTCACCGTATTCTTACCCATTATGCTATAACACAATTACAGCTCTTCAGTCATCACAGGTTAATCAACTCAAAATCAATTGAAATAACAAGTGTCATTGTTACCCAAATCAACTATGAATACCATATTAACATTTTTCTTTCCTTCATTTTTATTTAAAACAAAAAGAAATTCATTCTATGTTTTTATAACATGTAATTAATTTTTTTAATCCAACATAAAATTCATTCTATGTTTTTACAACATCCTATAATTTTGTTTAAAACAGGATTACAAAAAATAAAACATAAGGATTACAAATATATCTATAGAAAAATTAGTCAAACTATATGAACCGAAAACTGATCCTCTGAGAGTAGCACGATGCTTCGGTTTCAACAAAAGAAGCAAACCGAAATCAGATAAACCAAGCTACACAAATGAATCCATGAATGAAAATTAACCCACCACTGAAAGCAAAACGTCAGTCACAACTATCAATGAAGCAAAATCAGCACCAACCAAACACCCCAAGCCAGCACTGAAAAAAAAAATTTACTACAGTCAGACGACAAACCGTGATGAGACAAAAATTATGAATGTTGAATATTTTTGTTATCATGATTCAAACATTAAACATAAATATTTGCATTTGGTATATTTGTGTGTCAGATAAACAGATCTCAGAACCAAAAAAAAAAAAAAATCAGACATTATAAACCAATCAAAAATACCATATATCAAGCTCAAACCAACCGAATAATTTCTGTCCTATGCCACGCATAAACCAACCTAATATTAATAAGCAAGATTACTAAACAACATCAATATTCAAATCAGAACCTCGCTCTTGAATTTTTCCAAACCTCGCTCTTGAATTTTTCCAAACGGATAATTAACGGGTAAAACCTCTCATGGCAAGTTCCCAGCAAGCATCAACGACAAACGGCATCTATATCATTTCACGATTCCTTACCCAAAAAGATATAAACCATCCAACATCAATTATCTGAAAATATAATCGGAAGATATAAAACAATCCAACACATCAATCGAACCCGACGAAGCTGTGAGCGAAAGGGACTATCGAAAGGCAGAGCTGGAGCATGAGAGAAAGAGCTAACAGAGATTGATGGAGTTTGTGGGTGAGGCGCCGAACAGGTGAGGGACAAAGGGAACTAGAAGACCCTGTTATGTTTCGGTTTCATTGAACGCAGAAGAAGACCCAGAACCAGAAGAAGGTCCAGCTCGCAACACGCCGAATAATTTACAGAGGAAGAAACAGAGGCTATGGAGAAGAAGAAAATGCCGGATCTGAGCCAGGGAACACCGACCATAGCCAAATGCTTCACACCGAATCTAAGCGCTAGAAATAGCTACAATCTTCTTCAACCATGGAGCTGCGATTTCTCTCACCGGCAGCGACTTCTTCAAACCGTGGCTAGACGGCGACTTCTTCACCGGCGGCGACTCGTTCTGTGAAGGAGGAAAGGAAGACCGTGGACTCGACTGGTGTTCTGTGAAGGATGGTGTTGTGTGGGGTGTTGCGGGGACCGACTAGGGAGAAGGCGTGAACGAGAGGAGAGGAATTATTAAACACAGAGCAATAATTGGAGCCTTTGGTCATTTGTGGAGGGGCCTACCATTCCTTTCAGCAATTGGACCCGAGAAGCAGATGAGATATGCTGCCATCCAAACCATGGTTTCACCGGTTGAAACCATGGTTTTACCTGAACCTTGGTTTGTTTAATTTGTCTGGCTGTTTGGATGGCATTTTGTACAAACCATGGTTTGGGCTTCCAAACCAAGGTTTGCAATGCAATCCAAACGGTGCCTAAGACTTTTTCAGACTTTTTCAAGATGAGAATCACGTCAAGCTTCGCATGGCCTTTTCATAAAGCATCCTCCACCTTTACTTTGAAGCTACTTCTAATTAGATGAGCATCTTGGGCTTCGAGGTACTGTTAACCAAAAAGTCTCATTTAATAATATCATTGAGCTTGCTTGTTCTTAAAAGAGTCCAAACTAATATTCTCATTTCTACTATATAGCAGTTATCTGTGATAAACTCTAGTGTTTCCTTCTATTATAATCATTTTGGTGGACTTTCAAAATCAAGTACCTGTGAAAGATATCTAAAGTGTAAATTTGTTTTGAAAGTTTTTACTTCCCATGAGCTTAAATGGGCCAACTTTTTTAGGTTTCGTACCCAACTTTAATGTGAGGCATTAAAGTTATAGAATCATAAAATTATATAAGTATAAAAACTCTCTTATCAAATATTGGCACATTAATAGAAATTAAATCTTTATCTAAAGTTCAATAGAACAAATTATTATCTAAATAAATTAATCAATTTTTTTAAAAAAAAATCATATAAGCATTTGGTCTTGGAGCAGAAGCTATTACATCCGTCTCAAGGTACCATTTCGAATACATCTGTGGGGCAGGCTCGGACACATTGAGTTCACTACTACTCAAACAAACTATTAAGGCATTGAAGTTTCTCAATCAGTACTTAAAGCAAAAAAAACATCATGATTATAAGCCTAGAAAATGTTTTTTTTTCCTATACTTATCTCGTATTCATTTAAGAATTACTAAGGTTGAGTTTATTTAGAAAACAATTAGTTAATGCTAGCAGGTGAGCCCACCTTTTCAATCTCATGACAAAATATGTGTCACGCTTTGATTTTGGACTCATCTATGTATGCATGATTTCTTTAAAGTTGACATTGCAAACCTTGGTTTGGAAGCCCAAACCAAGGTTTGGCCAAAATGCCATCCAAACGGTCATGCAAATTAAACAAACCAAGGTTTTGGTAAAACCATGGTTTCAACCAGTGAAACCATGGTTTGGGTAGCAGCATATCTCATCTGCTTTTCGGATCATTTGCTGAAAGGAACGGTGGGCCCTTCCACAAATGACCAAAGGCTCCAATTATTGCTCTGAATGTGTTCAATAATTCCTCTCCTCTGGTTCACACCTTCTCCCGTCGGTCCCCGCACCCCACACAACACCATCCTTCACAGAACACCAGTCGAGTCCACGGTCTTCCTCTCCTCCTTCACAGAACGAGTCGCCGCCGGTGAAGAAGTCGTTGTCTAGCCACGGTTTGAAGAAGTCACCGCCGGTGAGAGAAATCGCAGCTCCATGGTTGAAGAAGATTGCAGCTATTTCTGGCGCCTAGGTTTGGTGTGAAGCATTTGGCTGTGGTCGGTGTTCCCTGGCTCAGATCCGTCGCTCAGGTAAGGTGGCTCAGATCCGCAATTTTCTTCTCCATAGCCTCTGTTTCTTCCTCTGTAAATTAATCGGCGTGTTTCTTCCTCTGTTTCTGGTTCTGGGTCTTCTTCTGCCTTTAATGAAACCGAAAAATAACAGGGTCTTCTAGTTCCCTTTGTCCCTCACCTGTTCGGCGCCTCACCCACAAACTCCATCAATCTCTGTTAGCTCTTTCTCTCATGCTCCAGCTCTGCCTTTCGATAGTCCCTTTCGCTCACAGCTTCGTCCGATTCGATTGATTGGATTGTTTTACATCTTCCGATTAATTTTCAGATAATTGATGTTGGATGGTTTATTATATTTTCAGATAATTGATGTGTTGGATTGTTTTTTGGGTAAGGAATTGTGAAATGATATCCGTTCGGAATCGTTGATGCTGGGTTTAGGAATCGTTTGTCGTTGATGCTTGCTGGGTTTAGGAATCGTGAACTTGCCACAAGAGTTTGACCCGTTAATTATCCGTTCGGAAAAATTTTGATTTGAATATTGATGTTGTTTAGTAATCTTGCTTATTAATATTAGGTTGGTTTATGCGTGGCATAGGACAGAAATTATTCGGTTGGTTTGAGCCTAATATATGGTATTTTCGGTTGGTTTATAATGTCTGATTTTTTTTTTGGTTCTGAGATATGTTTATCTTATGCACAAATATACCAAATGCAAATCTTTGTGTTAAATGTTTGAATCATGATAACAAAAATGTTCAACATTTATAATTTTTGTCGCATCACGGTTTGTCGCTTGACTGTAGTGAATTTTTTTTTTCAGTGCTGGCTTGAGGTGTTTAGTTGTTGCTGATTTTTCTTCATTGATAGTTGTGGCTGACGTTTTGCTTTCAATGGTGGGTTAATTTTCATTCATGGATTCATTTGTGTAGCTTGGTTTATCTGATTTCAGTTTGCTTCCTTTGTTGAAACCGAAACATCGTGCTACTCTCAGGGATGGTCTTTGCTTTCAGAGCCAGAGGATCAGTTTTCAGTTCATATAGTTTGACTAGTTTTTCTAGAGATATATTTGTAATCCTGTTTTAAACAAAATTATAGGATGTTGTATTTGTGGTAATCAAAATTAATTTATTTAATTTTTTTTCTTGTCATGAAAGGAATGGGAACATAGTTTCATTTTATGTTGGATTAAAAAAATTAATTACATGTTATAAAAACATAGAATGAATTTCTTTTTGTTTTAAATAAAAATGAAGGAAAGAAAAATGTTAATATGGTATTCATAGTTGATTTGGGTAACAATGACGCTTGTTATTTCAATTGATTTTGAGTTGATTAACCTGTGATGACTGAAGAGCTGTAATTGTGCTATAGCATAATGGGTAAGAATACGGTGAAAGCTTCCTGGGACCTACGAACCACGAAAGTGTTTATTGACCTATGCATTGAACTTGTGCAACAAGGGAAAAGAAAAGGTACTAGCTTAACAAAGAAAGCTTGGGATATTCTTGGTGATAAATTTAATGCCAAAACTGGAAGAGTGTATGAAAAAGCTCAATTTAAGAATAAATATGATTCCCTACGAAGGCAAACATGGGATAGGCTGCTTCGTGAGACGGGATTGGGATGGGATACTGAAAGGAATACTGTCAGTGCAACTGATGATTGGTGGGAGAGAAAAATAAGGGTAATTATTGAACCTTTTAATCTTACATTTTCTCTACTTGTTAATGTTTTGTATATATTTACTGTTTTTGGAATATTGTATGATATTATTGGTGTCTAATGTGCAAGAAGTTCCAATGTGCAAGAAGTTCCAAACTACGAAAAATTCAGAGAAAGAGGACTTCAATTTAGGGATCAATTAACTCAACTATTTGGGAGTGTGGCTGCAACTGGTCTACAAGCATGGGCACCTTCTTCCATGACACTTCCAAGTGAAGGAACACCGAATGAAGATTTGGAAGAAGGGTCTGGAGATAATGATGAAATTTTAGATGCACCAACTGGTATAAGTGGAGAATTTAACTCAGTGAACTTCAATGACAATAGTGGAGGTAGTAGGGGCAACACTGAATTGAGGCAGGATAAAAGTGGTGGGGGTACGAGCAGAGGTGGGAGTCGACCTAGTAGTTCACTGGGGGTCAGAAGGAAGAGTGAAGTCATCAAGAAACGCACATCTCCCTCTATAAAAATAGCAGATGCACTTAGTAAGATTGCTGAAACAAATATTTCTGAGGCTGAGCGTGGCAATGAGATCATTTCACGAGTAGAAGCTAGAAGGTTGGCAGAAGAAGCGCGTGCTTATGAGATTTCAATTAGGGGAGTCCTGTCTCACCTCAAAACAGTTCCTGAAGTTGTCAGTGATCCTAATTTCTTTAGACGGTGCACACAACTCCTTATGGAACGGCCAGAGGCACGGGAAATGTATGCAGCTCTGAAGGATCAGAAGGAACAACTTCTGCCTATTTTGGAGTTTTACACTAGGGATTTATGACTTGTTTATTATATTAGACAGTTTCATATGTGTATCGTTTTATGTGACTAGTGGATTGTTATATGAATCAGACAACTCTGTTACTTTTATCGTAATTTCTACGTAGGAATTCTAAACTTTATGTGTATGTGCACAGGATAAAACGAATATGGATGATGAAATTAAACATGTGAAAGAGCATGCTAAGGGACGAAAAAAAGGGTTAACAAAGTTGCAGCATTGGTTGGTGCATACGCTACTTTGAACTTGTGTAAGGAACCTCGGCATACAAGTGTTTATACAGGTTGTTTATTGGTAAGGGATGTTTTACATGGCAATCCCAGTCGTTGCTATAACATGTTTAGGATGGAACGGGGTGTGTTCTTAAGTCTGGTGGAACAATTACAACAACATGGTCTAAAAGAAACTAAAAATATAGGTTTACATGAATCAGTTGCAATGTTTTTACATACCATTGGCCATGCACTTAGTAGCAGAATGCAACAAGAAAGATTTCAACATTCAGGGGAGACAATTAGCAGACATTTTCATAATGTCCTAATGGCATGCTGTAGACTTGTCATGTCTAATATCAAACCAAAAGATCCAACATTCCGGCATGTTCATACAAAAATTCGGTTTGGTAAATACTGGCCTTTTTTTAAACATGCTATTGGAGCAATTGATAGCACACATATTTCCTGCGTTGTCAGTGCAACAGATCAAACTAAATTTATCTTTAGGAAAGGAACAGTGTCACAAAATGTCATGGCGGTTTGTGATTGGGACATGTGTTTTACTTTTGTTTTGGCCGGATGGGAAGGTAACGCACATGATGCTCGGATATTTGATCATGCCCTCACAACTCCTTCAATGAACTTTCCCCATCCACCTGAAGGTTTTTTTTTATTTCCTAAATTTTTGTTATATTTAGTTTAACAATAGAAACATAATTTACAATAATTTCATTTTTTATATAGGAAAATATTATTTGGTGGATGCTAGATACCCAACACCGAATGGATATCTCGGCCCATACAGATGGGAGCGTTACCATCTGCCTGATTTTCGAAGGACATCTGGGTTTGAAAATGACAATGAGATATTTAATTATTTCCATTCAAGTTTAAGGAGTACAATTGAAAGAACTTTCGGAGTTTGGAAAAAAAAGTTCGCAATCTTACAAAGCATGCCATCCTATGATTATGAAACACAAGTTAAAATCGTTTGTGCAACGATGGCTATACATAATTTTATTAGAACGACATCTATTACTGATCCTGGATTCGTTCAGTTGGAAGAAGAAGGTACTTATGCAGAAGATGATGATGATGGGGTTAGATTTTCACGTATACATTCATCAACTCAATCTTCATCTTACATGGTTCAGGTTCGTGACAGCATAAGAGACAAACTTGTTAATTCAATACGAGGATAGTAGTCATGTCTTATTTATTTCCTTTTATCATAGATTGTAATATGTAGTTAAAAACAAAACCTATTACAAATGCTTTGTATCGATGCATCATCTTAATGATTATGACACTTCTTTATTTATATTTCTCTTATTAATATTATGCCTTATATTCTCAAGCTAATTATTACTTACTTGAATAATTAATAAATTATTTTAAGACGTGTTTATTCTATTTTATCAAACAATATCATCCCATTTTATGTTTATAATCTTCATGAAAAATACATGACTTTCTGTTTGCAACAAAATAATTCATCTTCTCTAAAAATATTTTTCACTCTTATATTTTATGAATATATGTGTGGTGACAATTAATTAATTAATTGTATTAAACATCAGAGGTTATTATACATGTAGTATGTTATTACAAAAAGTAGTTGTAAAAAAATGTTATGGGATTTCACGTTTACAATCTTTAAACAAAATTAATATTTTTTTGTTATAAAAAAAATTATTTTTCTATAAACATATTTAATATTATGTTTTATAAATATATGTACACATATTAATTATGTATTAATTATATTATCTTATATATTATTAATTATGTTAGTAAAAATTATTTCATTAACAATTTTATTTCTTCAAATCAAAATAAATCATAAAATCTATCCCTTATATAATTATCATATTAACTTATACCCTTTTTGGTAATTTCTACATGTAAAAAACACTTCTAGTAATAACTATCCAAACACTCTCACTTCTCAGAATTACTTTTTCTCAGAATCTATTCTCCAGAATTACTTTTCCAAACCACGGTTTAGTTTCATCCAAACACACCCTTAGATATGTTCAACTCAACAAATAAATCCTATATTAAGGACATCAGCATGAGTGACAACTACCCCTCAACCATAATCAAATAGAAGAGAAAGAGAGGATATTAAGAAAGATGATTATAGTATTTTAGAAAAAACATATCATATTTCTTATAATTAATTAACTTACCTAACTTTCTTAATCTAATCAATTTAATTAAATAGGTCTTATATTAAGGATCAAAAAAGTATATATTAGCACTAAGTAAAACATGTTTATCAATCCAATAATGTTGAGACTCTTGTTCCTACAACTACTCAGCTCGGTGCCTCAACTTCACCATCGCCTAATGTTATGCCGACTACTAAGGCAATGGGTCCCCTTTATCTTTCACAGTAGATCATGCAGATGCGTTTCATGTGGACCCGCCTTCCTCAACAAATGCCTGACTCCCCCGGTGGTGAGTTATGAGGTGATGCGACAATATCTAAACTAATTGGTGTGGATTTATTTTGTATATCATCATTTTGATTTTACTACTTGTGCAGATTTTTTATAATACTTTAGAATTTTTTTTATTTCGATTAAATATTATTTTATTATAAGTATTTCTAAGGTTTTCGTTTTGATGGCATATTAGGTATTAAATTACCTATTGCAATTACTTTCTCTCTCAACTTTCCTTCTCAATTTCCTTTTTCTTCTTGTTTCTCTCTCGTTCTACATGATGTTTATTTGTTGAAAGTAATAATAAAATTTTCTAAAAATATAATATAATTCTAACTAACTAATCTTTTTTTTTTTTAACCTAAATCTAACTAACTTATCTTGAAATTTGATTCTTCAGCAACAAAACAAATTAATCTATGAAGGTAACCACGCAAAAATGGCAAGCCTAGGCATAGTTCACAAGAATAAAAACCCAATGAAGCATGACTGAAGCATGAAATAACAAGGATAACTAATCAAGCAAGTGGGGACGTATAAAGCAAGCCCAAAACAAATTGATAGGCAATGTGATCCCTAATGGTAACTAATCAAGCAGATGTGAATCTATGAGAGCAACTAACCAAGTGTCCACAAAGGTAGGTAACGAAGCAAACATGGCAAGCACAGGCACATGGTTCATAAGAATAAAAACCCAATAAAGCATGACTAAGAATGAAATAACAAGCGTGGACAAATAATCCACGATAATAACTTATCAAGCAAGTGGGGACGCATAGTACCCAATCAAGCATGGCTTAAAACTACGAGTGACAAACGTGGACACATAATCAATTGAGTCCTGCTAGCTCTATGTGCCAACACAATCAGCAATTTGTACTCAATCTTCTAAAAAACATTTTCAATTATGTATGGAATTAAATTACCATTAACAAACAAAAAGAAAGAGAAGCCCTTAAAGATATTGACATAATTTAGCATTGGAAAAGGAGGAAATCAAACTTGAAAAATGAGATTATATTTTTCAAATCTTCATAAAGAAAGCCAGGAAAAAAAAATGCTACAAAAATACCTCACAAAAGAAGCTGTTCTCTTTCTCCTTCAATGGTTTCAACTAATCAATACCACAAATCCTCTTCTACTTTGAATGGGGAGAGTAGAAAATGGAATCCCGCTTGTCACTTGCAATAGTGAAAGAAAAGGCTACAAATTGAGGTAAGAAGGAAGATAAACTTCAAGAACCAGAGAAGAGTGGCGTGATAGTTTTCCCTTTTCTCCCCCTATGAATTTACCTTTATCTTCATAACACGTCCAAACCATTGCCTTTGCCATGTATGAAATATAGCACAAATTACTCGTATAAACAACATTAAATAAACAAAACTATTTGTACCGAAAAGTGCAACTCAAAATCTTGAAATTTTATTCTTTAGTGGGGGCTAAAAAGAACGAACAAACAAATGTGGATGCACAGTTCATGAAGGTAACCAACTAGGCAAGCATGGACAGAGAGTCCATAAAGGTAAGGAACCTAGCAAGCATGGCTTGAAACCACTAGGACAAATGCGGACATGCAAGGGTAAATAAACAATCAAATGTGACTTAGAATGAAGCAACAAAAGTGGGCACATACATCAGAGTAACTAACCAAGTAAGTGTGACTTGAAACCACGAGAACAAGCGTAGACACCTAGCCTACAAGGATAAAAAACCAATCAAGCATGAATCAAAGCCATGAAAACAAGCGTGGGTTTTACTGAGATATTTTGATAATTTTATAAACATTAATATAACAATGAGATATTAATATTCATTATTTTTCATTTCAAAATTATTTCTTTCATTAATATCCTTATCATTTTTAGGTTGTTATACCTACTCTGTTGCAATCAATTTAAAATTTAAATATAATTATGAAACATGCAAATCTAATTATTATTATTATTGTCACTACTACTACCACCTTCAACCATACCCATTGTTTCTTCTCCCTTTCCGCTTTTTTTAGATATTAACTTACTTAACTAATTAATTTGTTATTGCTGATTTTAAGAATTCTCAAATTCTTGTGTCACTACAACTACTTTTCTTTAGATGTTTGCTTTAGGAATCATTTAAGAACAGGATCAAATAATGAAATTGTATATAATTTTATGGATTCCCTCTAGGAGTAACTTTAGTAATATTTTCAGAGTTGTTTCCGACATCCAACTTAGATACTCAAGCTTAAAGCAAAGCTCAAACTCAGCTGCATAATCTCTTGCCCTACTCAAAGAATGATAGTTAAGAAAAGTCAAAATTCATAATTGGCACTTAAAGAAAATAAAAATCTGAAGCCAACGAGCAAATTGCTAAAAAGTCATTATTAAGAGCTAACATTGTAATAATGAAACACGGAGAGATAATACAGTGCAGTTTGGTGAACGGCCTACCTCGTATTGTAATTAGATGATATAGCTTCCCCATTAGATGCAGGAGAAGATCGCCATGGGCTAGAACGAGAACCTACAGTTTATTGATCCTGCCCATCCATTAAAAGAAATAAGTTACCAATCATATTGAGGGAGCAGAAAATGAAAATTAAACATGGTCATGGAAAACAGTCAGAAATATGACAGAAGCGAGAATAAAAGGAATCATTAAATTGCACAATATGATTTGTTTACGGTATGGAGACCTCATACATGGAATAGAAATTTAATCTAGAATTGACATTGGGTAGTACATTAAATTTAGAAAGCATGCCCCACAAAAACCAGGTATAAAGCTTTAGTAGGAGAACATTACAAAATATCAATGACTTGGGTTTTATACGATAATGTTTCAAAAAGTAGAGAGTTTAGATATATACTAATTATATAAGCCCAGCTTAGCAAAAGCACATATATGCCCGTTAAGACAATAGGCTACTGGCTATTAAGAAGATTGCTCTTTCCTCTTGCAACCTAGCTTTGAGGGCAAGTTCCCCCTGCCTACTTAGGTCTCCCGCAATTAGTCTGACAACAGAGTACATGCTGTAACATTTAGCTCCCTCGTAATCACATTAACTGTTTTAAAACCTAGGATCTTTATAACGTTGTTTGGAAAACAAAGGTTCAAGAAATTTCAACTAAGAGAAAAAAGTTCAAGACAATCATTCGGTTCATAGGAAGTAACTTTGAATGTCTTAAATAATCCTTTCTCTCCAGCTGAATCAATCCTATTAGAGAAATATAATTGAGGATGTATGACCAGGGAGCTCTGCCATCTACAAAATCTGAGTTGATTATCAGGAAAACCGTGGGAAACGGAAGAAAGGTTGCAATTTATTGTTAAGCTAGAATAAATAAAAGGTTTTCACTTGTTCACAGAACCTAAATGTTATACCTTCCTATCTATGATGAAATCCCAATGAGAATCGTTAAGAACAATGGCTAAATTCCATCCATCAGGAGCGACTGGAGGAATATCTAGAAAACTGCAAAAAGAAAATGTATAACTAGAAAACTTCGATTATGAACAAAATAGTTACCTGAGGAATATCTCGCAAGCGATTGGAGGATTTGTAACCAAGAGTAGGAGAAGAAGGCTCTTTCAGGGTTGATGGCTTGTTCTTGAAGGCCAGCATTCTGACGCGATTCACGAAAAAGGCCTCAGCCAATTTTCTCTTGAAAGTTTCTCCAGACTGTGAATTCAGTCTCCAAGGGCGAGGAAGCAAGATTCTCTTTCCCTTGATTCGACTAAGTCGGCATGCCATGAGCAGAAAAGCGAGGAAGAGGAGACAGAGAGTTGAGAGAACAGAGAAAAGGTAGAAAGCCGAGATTTTGGTTTAAAAAAAAAAAAAAAGAAGAGAGAGAAAGGAAAGAGCAAGAGGCCGTTGAGAGGAGGGATCCAAAAAGCGTGATGGGATGGGGAGTAAATTGAAAGATCTAAAGAAGCAGTTGTGCGTTTGTGTATTAGGTATCTGAACCGAGGCGGTGACGCGACGACGGCGCCATACTCGCCATATGGCGGCTCAACGGAGCATCCGGCAGAAAGTTGTGCGTCTTGATTGTTAATAATCGCCGCACGTATTCACGCCGAGAACCGAGAGAAAACAAGGCAGAGAAGGAAGTAGAAAGTGAGAGAAAGAGGAGATCGAGAGCCGAGAGGAGAAGTAACCGTTGAGAGGAGGGCGACGGAAAGTGCGAGGGACTGAGTTATATTGAAAGATTTGAAAAAGCCGTTGTGTTTGTATCGAGTGTGTGAACAGAGGCGGTGACGGGAAGATCGCGCGGCGTGATATGCACTCTCAGAGGGTATGTTTGGATTGGCGCTGGGCAAAACTGATTTTTAGTCCAACTGACTTTTATAACTTAAGTTAGAGTAAAAGTCAGTTAAGGTATGTTTGGATAGGTGCTTTTAAAAAGTCAGTTAAAAAAGTTAAAAGTTGTTTGGATGATTAATAGAAAAGTTAGTTTAGTTGTAAAATTACTGAAAAGGACATAAACTTTATTGAATAATAGTATTTGAAATTTTATGTTTTTAATATGATAATAGTTTTAAAAAATACATAAAATTATTATGATAAAATAAAAATAGTTTATTTGGAAAATTATAAAATAAAAACGTTTGTTACCCAAAAAATTTGGAAGAACATTATACTTACACCGATGCTCTCTTTATTTAACAATGATATTATACAAAATTTATAAAGCAAAACCAAGACATTGATATATAGCCAACCAAAGAGAGAGAGGTTAGCCCCTTGACACTCCGTGTCCCCACCCTCGTCACTCGCAAGATTAGCCCCACTCAGCCAAACCCAGTCGCTGCAGTAGAGAAAGAGAGATATGTTTTGCTGTGGCAACAGTGACGGAGGGAGAACAGCCGGCAAGAGCGATGGACGGACAAGCGCCGGTGAAAGCAACGAGAGGAGAATACTTGCCGAAAGTGAGGGAGGGAGAACAACGGTCGAATCTTTCTGTTCTGAGAGAGAGCAACAGAAGCACACCTTACAGAGGAGAAGAGCTCGGTCAAGAAGGGAAAAATATGAGGGGTAAATTTGACAGGTGAAAATTTCAATGCTTATTTAACGGTAGATTGCATTTTCAAACGCTGAGAAGCTGCTCTGCCCAGCGTTAATGTAGAAGTCATTTTCCCCCCATAAGTCGGTTGGCGAAGAAGGCCATCCAAACAATCAATTAACTCCAAATAAGTCACAAACCTTAGTTACACACTTTCCCATGTGTTTTTTCCGTCTCCATTGGCAATCCAAACGAAGCCTCTAGCGGTACGGAGGAGCGTCTTTGCGGTTAACAATTTAGCCGGTGAAATTAGTAATAATAAATTAAACAATTATCACTGTTAGTTGTTACCTATCCTCATAATAATTGCATATTTACATGTGTCTCGCAAAAAAAAAAAAACATATGTGAAGCAAATGTGGAATTAGTTTTTAAAAAAATCATGTTTTATTTTTACTCTTGTTAATTTAATTACTGTTTTATACGATATGTACCTTATGACCGTTGTGCTAAGTTTGAATTGAGGTAATGATCCGCATGAAGGTGGCTTAGGAAAAAGTTTTCATCTTAGCTGCTATTATTGAGGATGAAATTGTTATGTGGAATATAAATTTTAAAAACTAAATTACAAAGTTAAATTTAAAGAGTTAAGTTGCAACTAAATTAAAAGTTAATTCATAAGATGAAGACTTAAAATCATGATTATCTTTTGTTTTAATAAATATTTTCGTGCATGTCAAAATCAACTATAAAATTGGAAAACACAAACTACTTGTGCTTTTAATATTTAATGCCATCTCACAAAATGAAGCCTGAACCATTCTCACATAAGCACTAAATGGATGTTTGGATTAGTTTACTTTAAGTAATTTGGCGTTATACAATCTAAATGTACGAGAAGAGTTTTATTCTATAAAATATAAAAGCCTAGGATTTGACTTGAATCATACACTATGCAAGTATCATACAAACTAAACAAAAGACAATAATAAAATGTCACAAAGCCCTACAATAGTTACAGGCAAGCAAACATCTATTAAAGGCATACATGAACATATAGGTATGCCCGACACCACATATTTAATATTCTCTTTTAACAGCTAGGACCACATTGCAATTTTTTTAAAATTTGAAAGTGATAATGATGAAATATGAGATGAGGATAATAATTATTATTAGATTAAATTTAAGATTTTATTATATGGATATGATTTAGATTATTATTTTAGAATTATTTTAATTTATTGTTGTTTTATTATTTTAAGTCTCAGGATTAGCATTTATTATTATTATTGTTGTTGTTGTTATTATTTACTTTATAAGTATTGTCAAGATTGTGTAGATTTTGAATATTAATTGAATTATCCAGATTTCAATTTCCCTCTCAATTCTCCTTAATGCCTTCTTTTCTTGATCTCTTCTCCTCTATTTTGTTTGTTTCACATCAATTTTGGCATCAAAATTAAGTTGGTGCTTCCCAACACGCCCTTCTTTCAAAATCTCCCATATTTGACAATACTAACAATATAATATAAAGTAAATAATAATAATAATAGTAATGATAATAATAAATGCTAATCCTAAGAGTCTTAAAATCATAAAACAATAATAAATTAAAATAATAATCTAAATCATATCCTAATAATAAAATTTTAAATTTAATCTAATAAGAGTTAATGTAATCTTTAATTCTTCAAATTTGCTCCCATTTTGGTTTTTCCTTAAGTTTCAAAACCATATGTTTTAGTCCTTATAGGTTTTTACTAAATTATAGAAATCAACATTTTAAATATAAAAAAAAACTTGAGAGATCAAAATCTAATTGTTTGAAACTTTAGGGATCAAAACTAAAATGAAGACAAATTTAAAGAAATAAAAATTATATTAACCCATCTAATAATAATTGTCCTTATCCCATATTCCATCAAATAATATTAGACCACTTAATAGTTTAGGATGCTCAATATCACTACAAGAATGGTTTGAGGATAAAAATAAAAATGTCTTTTAATTTAATAATTAACCACAATACATGTAATGTACACCAACCCCTACTATAATTTTTTTTAATCTTTTCCTACACCGGTGTGATTGAACGAACAAAAGAAAAAACAAATTAAACAAGTTTACGTTAACTAGATCTTATATATTCAGGTAAAAAAAAAAACTAGATCTTATATATAACTGCCTATGATTCATCAAAACCAAACCAAAAAAAAAAGGCCTCTATATATATTATATCTAGGTCAAACTCGTAGTTACTTGTTAATAGGGGGCAAAATTGTGAGCCTAGCTACACATATATCGATATATTATCTAGCAGGCCATCACTATAAATACATACATATATATATGTGTGATCAATTTCTGGGTTCGTCATTGTTGATGGGTGGCTTGCGGCGAGCCATTCCCCCGTAATCCATGCGCACGAAGTTCATAACCTCTTCTTCTTCAGTCTGGAAACTCCTTTTGCCTTTCTCTTCGACTTTCTGAGTATTATTATCAGTTCCTCCGTCATGTGCTCGATGAGATTCTTCAGAGATTTGTTGTGAATGGTTTGAGTTCGTACTCTTGGAGAGATTACGTGCAATGCTCTGATCCTCCTTCTTCTGTGAACATTTGAAACAAAATTTAATGATATAATTTTACTGGTGGCTTCCATATATGTGTGTGTGATCACTATATTCTGAAGAGAAGATGATTTCTTTTCCTTTTCAGAAAGAAAAATGAAACTAACCTGATCATCTCCCTCTCGGAAGCGTCTCATAGATCTGTTCAAAGCAACATCATCCTCAGCTGCAGAATATAGGAACCACACAGGTGATTACCCTGAGAATATAATCTATATAAAACATAACTAATTAACACACTAGCTTCTAACTAATCAATAATCAGACACAAATAACGATGAAATTTTCAAACACAAGATATCATAATTAAGATTTGAAAACTATTCGTTTCCCAAAATCAAGGATTTCTGGTACAAGCATGATGTATATTATAGTCAAGAACAAGTTGAGATACACACAAGAACACAAATATAAATGTATATACAAGCAAATTAAATGATCATATTATATTGAAGATCAAGTTTTTCATTACTCACAAGGGGTTTCAAAGCTTTTCACTCAATTATGTTTGGGTATGTGGTGACTAGGCCCATGATAATCAGCAGTAAAAGCTACAAAAGTACCACCCATATTGAACTTTCTGGTGGTGGGTGAAATAGAAGTACGAGAAGAAGTACTTTTGTTGTGGTCCAGTACTTTACATTTACATTTATACCTCCCTCCCTTTCAAAGTCACATATTCCATCAGAATAGGTTGCACCTGAAATCTTTGAAGCCCTTCTTCCTCCTCCTTCTGATGAATCTTTTTCTTTCCCAGAAAATTCCATATTTGATTCTTTATTATGAATCACCATTGACTTCTTCTTCCCTCCAAACCCTAGCTTCCTCACATGGTACTGATGAGCTTTTCTTCCATCAGGTGTTTCCTGTCCACAAAATCATTTTACAATCATATTAAGTCAAATACACTGCAAAGTTACCTCTAATGTTAGCTCAGGTGATAAAAGTGAAGTGGAATATGTGTAATTTATGCCCTTTTAATATAATCGAAGAAACCCCAGATACTATATATTTCAGTGTCATTAATTGGTGACGAAATGTTCAGTTAAAGTCGATCGGTATGGCCATAAAAGTGCTTTGGAAGAGAAATATATAGCTCAAAGAAATTCAAAGAAGATATTGGTTTTGTAATAACAGGGGGGGGGGAACCTACCTTTTCAGCGAACGTGGAGCTAATTCTAGTGGCATCAAGCTCCTTTTGATTCTCGTTCTGACCTGAAGATTTTGAAAATATATATAGAATCATTTAATCTGTAGTTTAATGTTTCATATATTTTGGAAGTATATAAAGAGAAATCCAGAGATCATTACCCAGAATATCTGTTGCAGATGAGTGCCCTAGGGCATTGATAACAAAGAGAAATCCCAGTAATAATCTAACTAGCATAGTAGTGCAGTATTGCTTCTTCATCTTGCGTGCTTCTTCGTCTTCTTCTTCTACTTCTCCTCCTCCTCCTCCTCCTGCTTCTACTTTTCTTTTCCTTTCTTATTCTTTTGTTAGGGATGTGAGGCACTTTTTGCAAAGTGAAAGAGAAAGCTTTAGAAGCTAAACCTCATGAGGTTTTATAGATGGGTTATACCAACCCAAGTCAAAGCTAGGGTTCCGACACCTGTTCGTCCAACAATTATAATATTCCTTGGTTTGTGGAAAAACATAGGGAAGCTCAAAACTAGATGAATAAATTAATCCAAATGTTATTTTTTTAAAACAACATGAAAATTACAAAAGCAATATTAAAAAAAGGGGGTTTTCCTCAACCCAAGTTTGAACAACATTTTCTTCTGCTTTGAACTGAATCAAACTATCTTAAAAAGTCATAATTTGGTTTTGATTTACATATATTTGTCTGTTTTCTTCTTGTCTGTGAGCATAATATTAAAGCTGCTGTCACACCCGAATCTGTAAATTATTTTATCAGTCAGCGATCTTCTTGCGTTCGCCAAGATATCATATGCTCATGCTAGATATATATACAACTAATTTTATTAAGTTGTTATTTTTATATTTTATTATAAATTATCTCGTAAGAATTAAAATCAAAATTAAAATTTCATATGATTCTCTCTGGTTTCCACTGGTTGATAATATCTGTTTTAGTCCAGCTCATGCCAAATTGGAGTAACTGCAGCCACGTCCTCTAGTCAAATATGTACCATATGGCAGGGATGACTACCTTAATTTTGAACTGCATTACCTTCCCAAAATAATCAACCGTGACATTTCATATTTGTGTATATCAAGTTTGCATTAATCAAGTTTGCATTAAGTGTATAATTACAGGCAAACTAACAGTTTATCTGTTGGAAAGTAACTTGAATTTCCTTGGGTTGGGGTTTGGGTTAAGATACAAATTTACTCATATATAAAGTATTCCATCCAGGTGACCAGACTCCATAAATTTTTCTTGAGTATGAAAGAACACATGAAGTTTTCAATATGATGTAAAAATGTTATGATCACTAAGTCTACCTATCATTGTATTAAGATAAAATTGAATCTTTATTTTAACAGCCGATCATTGTCGAAGAAGTTGTGTCAAGAGAAAAAGATGTGATATTTAAAAGACTCATCATAAGAGCTTCCTCCAGTTTATAGTCTGATTAAGTTTGGATCTATATTAGCTATAATAGTACTATGTACTTTTTTATTATAAAATCTAGTTGACTAATTTGAAAAGATTTAGAGCATTAAATAAATTACGTTAAAATGTTATATTTGTCATTTTTCTCTAAACTAATTTGTCTTGCTTATAAACTGATATATAATTTAATGATACACATAAGTATTTTAGAGAGATTATATGATAAGTTATAATTAAGTGATTTTTTAACTTCCTTAATATTCACAAATTAGTTATTTAACTCTTATATTAAGGATCGGAGCTAATAGTATTAGATACTAAATAAATTTCAACCAAAAAGGTGAAAGAAATTTGTTGAGTCCCACATTAGAGAATTTAACAAGTGTTGTGTGCCTTATAAATTTAAGGAGCTCTCTTTTTGGATTTATGCTTATCGCATTATTATTCCTTCCTAAAGTATAGTCTTTTGGGATTAGATGATCATCACATTAGTGCTTTTATTGAGAGTTGGCCAATTAGACCCACGTAGGGTTCTAACTAACAGGAAACCAAGTAAAGTGCTGTGGTTTGGAGCCACCGGGACATCAACTCTAGAGAAGGATGTATTATTATGAGTCCCACATTAGAAAATTTCACAAATATTGTGTGCTTCATAAGTTCAAAGAGTTCTCCCTCCTAACAGATTAGGTTTTTAGGATTGAGTTCTTCTCTTGGACTTATACTTACCACAAGATTAAACAACCATCGTTGCACTAAGCTGAAGGAAACAAATTAAGCTCATTATTTTATTGGGAGAGCTTTAAACACGAGGGCGTGGCCTCCAACTTCATGCAAGTGGCCACCCTCTTGAGAAGAGTGTGAAGTGTGAGTCATGGGTTAATAAAGTCAGTTTCTAAATTAAATTAATTAAACAAATTAATAGTTTTAATTCACCGACATAAGTGTACATTTGACTCATTGACTCACTTCGTTTAATCCATCTTCTATTTGGAAGCTTTCACCAAAAGGAAATAAAGCTGTTGGCTTTCCACATGCATAAGCTTAATTATTTTATTATTGTCTCTAAAGTTATAGTTACAATTTAATAAAGTCGGTTTCTAAATTAAATTAATTAAACAAATTAATAGTTTTACATTCACCGACATAAGTGTAAATTTGACTCGTTGACTCACTTCGTTTAATCCATCTTCTATTTGGAAGCTTTCACCAAAAGGAAATAAAGCTGTTGGCTTTCCACATGCATAAGCCTAATTATTTTACTATTGTCTCTAAAGTTATAGTTACAATACTAACTTTTTATTTGTTTACTTTATTATTTAACCCCTTCAGTGAAAGTTCTATCCTTTTTCTACGTACTGAGATGTTTATTGGTTACTTCAATTTGTCTTAAGTGTTAAATAATTAATTTGTAAATATTATAAGAAAAATAATTAAGTCAGTTATTTATAAAAAATATATATTAATTTTTCTTATGTATCTTTTTTTTAACATATATATTGCACTGAATACTACCTTCTTAATAGAAAATTCTCTTAATATATGCAATCAACAGTAAGAGAATAATTATAAATTTAAAAAATAGAGTGAATTTAGACCTTAATACAAATCACTTTATTAGTTCTTATAAGAATCGAGGGGAGTGTATTACAATATCTTCTCAAAACATACATTTTTCTGAAAATATCTTTTTGAAATATGAAATTTATGATCATAATAACTTTGATACTAAATTTAGAGTTTTGACACCACATTCAAAATCATGTTGCATGAATAAAATTACAAATTTTGTTTAAAAAAACATTACAAACACCCAAACACACGATTTGTAATGTGCTAGGAAGCGGGCTCTTTTAATTTCATAGACTGACCAAATAAATTGTGGTGCACCGCGTGAAAAGGAAATGGTCAAATCTTCCTTTTTAGACATTGGGGTTGGCCTCGACTAACGGGAAAATTATATATAAGGATAAAATTGTTAATCATGAGAGAATTTTAAGTTTCACTAAAAATTACATTTTAAATGACTCAAGATAATTAAGAAAAACAAGGATATAGACGACTTCAAAGTATTTTGTTTAATTAGATATGTGGACTATATAAATCTCTAATACAAATTTATATAATTTCATATTACCTTCGGTCTTATAATTAGGACTGGAGATAGTATAAGATACTACCCCTTCAGTGAAAGTTCTATCCTTTTTCTACGTACTGAGATGTTTATTGGTTACTTCAATTTGTCTTAAGTGTTAAATAATTAATTTGTAAAATATTATAAGAAAAATTAAGTCAGTTATTTTATAAAAATTATATTAATTTTTCTTATGTATCTTTTTTTAACATATATATTGCACTGAATACTACCTTCTTAATAGAAAATCTCTTAATATATGCAATCAACAGTAAGAGAATAATTATAAATTTAAAAATAGAGTGAATTTAGACCTTAATACAAATCACTTTATTAGTTCTTATAAGAATCGAGGGGAGTGGTATTACAATATCTTCTCAAACATACATTTTTCTGAAAATATCTTTTTGAAATATGAATTTATGATCATAATAACTTTGATACTAAATTTAGAGTTTACACCACATTCAAAATCATGTTGCATGAATAAAATTACAAATTTGTTTAAAAAAACCATTACAAACACCCAAACCACGATTTGTAATGTGCTAGGAAGCGGGCTCTTTTAATTTCATAGACTGACCAAATAAATTGTGTGTGCACCGCGTGAAAAGGAAATGGTCAAATCTTCCTTTTTAGACATTGGGGTTGGCCTCTACTAACGGGAAAATTATATATAAGGATAAAATTGTTAATCATGAGAGAATTTTTAAGTTTCACTAAAAATTGCATTTAAATGACTCAAGATCATTAAGAAAAACAAGGATATAGACGAGTTCAAAGTATTTTGTTTTAATTAGATATGTGGACTATATAAATCTCTAATACAAATTTATATAATTTCATATTACCTCCGGTCCTATAATTAGGACCGGAGATAGTATAAGGTACTAATCAAAAATTATGAACAATGCAAATCATTCCCAAGCCAAATGAGCAATGCCACTTGCATTAGACTCAATGCTTTTTCATATTTTATTCTTATCATTTTTTCTCATACCCTCTTTCCCTTACCTGAAATTGTATTCAAATAAATACATCATTCAGTCAAAAAATTCTATTACATATGCATTGCAAAATAATAATAATAATAGTAGTAGTAGTAGTGGTGTGGTGGTGGTGGTATAATTTTATGTCAATTAAAACAAAAAGCATGAGGTGTACGTATTCGTGAAGTTAAATTTTCTTCTTTTTTTTTTTGAGCAAAGTATTCGTGAATTTAAATTAATTGTTCGAATTTCAAAGAAATATTGGAAAACTTGCTTGGCTTTCAAGGACATAAGCACATGTCTTGTGCTATTTATTTGACAGCCCTAGGAAAAGATTCCCTTTCAGGCTTTCCCGCTCTGTGTGTGTGTGTGTGTGTTAAATAAAAGTCTTCCACGTTCAAATCGATTGAATGAAATTATATATCTACATTCTGCGTGCCTGTTTTTTTTTTTTTGTTTTTTTAAAAAAAGCTCAAGTTATGTTTAAATAGATCTTAAGCTACCTTGATTTTATATACATAATTTTGATTTTGTCTTATTATGTGAAAGACGTTTTTGGCCTTTGATTCTGAATAGACTTGAATATAACTTGGCTTTTTTTTTCCTTTTATACTGAGCTGTATGGACTGATATTTATAGGTTAAGTGCACACTCGATACTCTAATTTTATATAAAATTTCAGTTTAATTTTTTAATCTCTTCAAAAATGTTTTCCCAGCCCTCTAAACTTAATACCAATGTATCCAATGATTTTTTTTTCGGTAATGGCTTTAGGGTTAAAAAAAAACTGAACAATTTGCTGACTATATAACTATGTATGCATGATTCCGTCTCGCAGGAATAACGAATCATTAAACTTGATTTTTGGAGAAGAAGTTGAATTTCGATGTTTGATCATGTATCACTTGTATTGACTCATACCTAAGGATAAAATTAAAAAAAAAAGTTTTGTAACAGCTATTTGTGTATGTTTATAATGGTTTTAACGGGCTCGATTATAAAATTAGAAAATTAAGGTTTTAAAATTTTGATAAAAAGAAAATATAAAATAAAGAGCAAGCTCTAAATTAAACTTTTCAATTCACACAACTTTTCTAATTTTTATAGAACTCAAATCATTGATTTTTCTTTCTCCTCCTCCCCTTTTGCTCTGTCTCCCTCGTACCAAACAGATTCTGGTTAATGCATTCATACCAAAAAAAAAAAAAAAAAGAATATAATACTACCTCCCGTCTTAAATATGGTTTGTAGATACATATTACAACTAAATCTTATATTTAGACTAGAGGTATTATATTAGAATATCAACAATTAATGATTTGGTTTTTGTTTGCAATATATATAGCTAAGTATTAAGAGAAACTGTCATGTCATTTACTTCGAAGTTGATCTTATTTGATAACCTTTTTCTATCATTATAGGTCCAAAAAGCAAAGAGTTGTTTGGGTCTGGTTGATTATTATGAATCTATGGACCAAGTTGAGTTAATTATAACATTAGTGAACAATTGTTTTTTTTAAAATTTTTTTTGCCTTTTTTCACTGATTTTAAGGACAAACTTGTGTAAAGCTATTTTCTACCACAACGGTTTTTCGTTGGTCTTATGGACATTTCACTATATTGGTCCCAGAACTATTGTAATTTATAATTGATTTAAAAGTACTTTCTGTGCTAGAGTGAGTTTCATGCTAAAATGTTCAAAGTTTTGAAAATATTTGCAAGTTCATTACTTCTTGAATCAAGGAGAGCCGGCAGGCCCACCCGCCAACCTGCCAAAAAAGGCGGGCTCTGGTTGGCGTTTTGCACCGCTTTTTTTTTTTTAACTTTTTTTTTTTATTTTTAATACATTATATGATATAGTTAGAGGATTTTGACCCTCAAATTTCATATGGACATTACCTCATTCATATCATTATATATATAATTAATTAAGCACTTCATATATATAGTATGGTTATATGAAGAGCACCGTCCATCTTTTATTTTTATATCTATTTGTTGTTACTATACACGGCTTCATAAGATTAAATGAACATGTGATTCTCATATAGTCATACATACAGACACATAAAAGATTTACTTAATTAATTTGGATAAGAAAACTAATTAAATTAATTATTTATATAAAAAAAATATGTTAGTTTTTCTTAAATATCTTCTAAAATTATAAATTAATTCTCTTTTTTTATTATTAGAACCCATTACTCAAGTTTAAGACTTGGAGCCTAATTTCAACATTTCAAATTAAGTCTAACTCATACTAATATAATAGATTTTCAAAAAAAAATTTAGGCGGGCTGGGGCTGGCAAATGCCAGCCCGCCAAGGTGCGGGCTACTTCAGCCCGCACCGGCCAGCTGCTTTCCCAGCTCTAGAATAAGTCCTAATATAGGTCCGTATTATATTTTTAAGGTTCTATTATTATATGAACAATTTCAATTTTATGCATATTAATTTATTGATGATTGTTCATACATAAAATTAGGTGAGGAAAATATGAATATTCATGATCTAGCACATTTATTTTGAATGGGCTAGGTTAATGTGTAAATTTGTTCTGAAAGTTTTTACTGAAGAGCACTAAGCATCGAGAATTTTATTTGGATGCAAATTTACCTTAAAAGTTTAAAATCATAATAATATTATCATACTGTTAAAAAAATTAGTGTTGATTGTTATATTATTATGATTTCAAACTTTCTAGGCAAATTTGAAAAAACAAAAAACAAAACCTTTATGGTACCCAACACTGCTAAGTGAAAAGCTTCCAGACAAATTCAAGCCTTGACCCTCTTTGCATTTATTGGATATTGCTGCTTGAGTCCAGCAACGGAGTTGCTAAAAATGTCCTTGATTTGGTTGGCACTAAATGATACTCCTTCAATCCTTAATATAAGACCTAATTTTAAATTGATTTTGATCATAAATATAAGATCTATTTTTTATATCTATCAATTATTTCCAAATCACCCCTATTGATACTTCATCAAACATAATCAAGTATGAGAGAGAGGAGGATATAATGAAGATGATTAAAGCATTTTAAAAAAAATATGTCATATTTATTATAGTTAATTAACTTACCTAACTTTCTTAAGCTAATCAAATTAATTAAATAGATTTTATATTAAGGATCGGAGGAGTACAAAATTTAAATCAAGACAATGATGATTTTGGTCATTTGTGATGGATTTCATCATAACTTCATCTTTCTTGTAATGTTGTTATTGGTTCCATTTGGACATGCAAGTGGTTATATCACTTTTTTTCGTTCTTTCTTTTTTTTTTTTTTTTGCCAATAAACATTATGTTACGTATGCGACTGATATAAACAAATATTATAGGACATATTCGGACATATATGATAATAGGTGGACAACGTTGTTGAAGTTACCTTGGATAAATGTATAAATTTACCTATAAAATATTTTGCTATGCCACTTAACTTTATAAAATTTTCTCAAATTTAAAAGTGCCTACCAGGTTTTCAAATAGTGCAAAAATACGGTAGTCATTACATTAATTAATATTAATCATTTGGCAAACACTTCCCATATGCATTGCATAAGTTTTTGTTTCCAATAACTTATCCACCATTACGAGATCTGTTAGTTGCGCGGCACAATGCATGTTGGTGGGAGAATGCCAGTATCAGATGGGAGGGAAAACATGGTTCGCCAACAATTTACAAGAGTCAAATCAAAATCATGATTTTTTTTTTTTTGAAAAAATTTAAACACTCTTATGTATGCCAAAGTCAATTATGAACTGTGCTCAAAATTTAACATTCCTATATATGTGAAAATTATGAATCTATCTAGAATTATTTTATAACTTATTAAACACCCCGACACATATCAAAATTAACTAACTTTTTTTGTGAATTACTGATTTTTTATTATTAATTTTTGAGCCAAGCAAAGGTCAAGCACTTTAATTTTTTTTAGTAAGCACTATCCTCTTATTAAAGGCAATTATCCTCGAGATATTGTCAAATGCTAAACGTAAATACCTCTTTCAATAAGGATTTGAATTTTAGTTTCTTCTCCTAAATCTAATGATTTTTTGTTTTTTTGGTCAAACTCGACTTAACCACTTTATGATGGGAGGATTTGACGATTTGCTGACGTTCGCTTTCAACCCGAAAAATACAAGCCCGATCCACAACCCACACCGTATCGAATCCAACACCCTGAGGCATCGTGCGGCCTTTTTTCCTCTTCTTTCCCGAAATCCCACCACCTCATCCCATCTGAGGCCGGCAGCAACCACCGGAGGCCACGGGAGAAATGCACCCGTGACGACCACACTACTGCAACGGTCGACCACCTCTCGGGAATATCGTGAGCATCAGTGAACAGCCTTAGCCTTCGCTATCACCATAGCCATCTCATATGCCTTCAAGGTAATTTCCACTCTGTTCGTAAACATTATCTAGAATTTCTTTGGTTGATTTGAGGTTTGAGAGTTTTTCAAGTTTTGTGGCATCCGTCGTGGGTATGTCGGAGTTATGAGTGTTCCAGAAACGTTCTTTCTACAATATATTGAAAAAATTTTGTTTCTTACCACTTTGAATTAGCCATGTAATGTGATGTAATAAATTCTATGACGCGCAGTGATGCCTGATTCCATCTTGTTGCGGAGAAGAAAATCATTAGGCGAATTAGTAGTTTTCTGTTCTTGAAATGGCAGTGTATTTCGATTGGCTTTAATAATGTGTAGCTGCTGACTCTGGAACTGGAAGATATCGCTCACCCTTATGTGCCTGTTTGATAAATTTTCAGTTTGAATATTTTTGAAAAATATTTTGAGTATATTTTAGAGAGTTATCATTTATCAATTAATTTTCAGTGATTTCTAAGAGTTAATTTGAGAAATTAATTTGGAACATTAATTGGGGGATTTTAGTGTGAATATCATAACTCTAAATCAAAATAGAAATAGTTTAGTTTAAGATATAAATAAGTAATAAAAGGTAGTTCTGAAGCAAAAGAAAAATATAAAAGTTATTAGTATTTTATTCTCTTTCTTTCTTTTATTTTTATTAAGAAAAAATCTTAAAAACATGACTGTTGAATTTTAAAATTTCAAATCATTATCAATCACTACATTTTTTTTAAAAAAATGACTACACTAAAAAAAATAAATAATAATACATTTTAATAATAATTACTGATTTAAAATTTTTGAAATTCAAGAGTGATTTGTTTTAAAAAAAATTTTTAATCAATCTTTTTTCTTTGACCTTTGGCATGGGTGACGTCATTTTCTTTAGCAGGGGAGAATTGGGAGCCAGAGATCAGACGCACCGTTTGGAAGAGGGAGTTTTGAATTCCACAGCCAGGGACGCAGCGTTTTGGACGGGGACCGAAGGAGGTTTTGAGGCGGGAGCGACTGTTTAGGGAGGCGGAGACGGCTGGGGATTTGGAGTGGGCTTGCCGTTAAAGAGCGGGAACGGGAACGGAGGAGAAGGACACTGTGGGAGGTGACTGTTCTTGATCATCTTCTTCTCTGCTGCGGATCGACTGGTACAGCGGAGGAGATCGGCAAGACTGTTCATCCTCTTCTTCCTTGGTTTTGTACGAGCTTAGCTGGAGGCTAAATCTGGTTCATCTATCGTTGTCTTCTTCTTCTCTGGACCTGAGGAGAAACGCCGACTGGTTCTAGCAGGAAGAGAAGGATCGTAGAACTGGAACGGAGCTACCAGAGGACGTGATCGAGATATTGGTTGCGGCTAGGGAAGGAAGAGACCGTTGCTGGAGACTTGGGTTCTTATTCAGTTTACAATCATTCCGCTTTCATCATTCCGTTATTCAGATTTTTCATTCCACTGGTAACATTCTTCTTCCATTCCATTATGTCATCTTGTTTCGGAATTACTGTTGCTGAATTGGAATTGCCTAAAGTCATGTGTAGCTAATTTTGTTTTGCAACCTAGAGTACTATGAAGTTGTTTGTGATTTAGAGATTATTCCCACTGTTTAGTTATGCTTAATTTTTAATGTAGTTTACCCAATCTTGTATTTAGTTTTAACTTGCTCAGTGCTTGGCCACCATTGAGCTTGTTTTGGGAATTTAGGATTGCACTTGACAAAGGGAGTCTTAAATAGACCGTGGGATTAAGTAATGTGGGATTGAATTTGATCTAATTTGCATTTAGGATAGACATATACCTAGAGGCTCCGCATGATCAAATTAGAGTGAAATTGGATTAAATTGGCCTTATATAATTGTGTGAGAGATTACATAATTAATTGAGGTAGAGTTATAATTGGACTGACAGGAACTTTTAACTACTAATATTCTTGATCAACTAGTTAAGTTTAAGTATAATTAATTTAGCGGGATAAAATCTAAGGATCAATAATGGATTAGTAACTCTAGGTTGTTCTTTTTCTCTTTTGCAATTGTTAATCGGTAACCCTTGCTTTGTTTAATTTAAATTTTATTTCACTTAATTAAAATTCAATCTTGATCTTCTCAACTTAAACAAAAAAGGGTTTTTATTGCCTAATTACTGATTAACTGAGTTTTCAGTGGGATCAACCTTGATTTGCCACTATCTATTTTTTACAGCCCGTACACTTGTGGTGCCTCTTAATATTTGGGATTGACCTTGACTCTAGAAGATATCGCTCAACCTTTACCTGTTTGCTAAGATCACTTTAAATGTAAATATGTACCTGTTTGCTTACTTCAATGCTTGATGATTATGATATTAACATTTACGTGGTTGTTATATGATTTATGCTTTTATTTGGAAGGCTCCTAGTTAGATATCGCTTGTTCTAAAATGCATAAACCTAATTTTAGGTGAGAAAAGGAAGAGGAAGAACAGGAAGCTGACAAAAGCAAAATGGTGGTCTCTAGTATCAACCCCCACAATAAGGAGATAGCCATCAGGAGGAGGATTGCTAGCATGTAATCTCTTACAGTCTTTTCCTTACTTGCTTGCTTCACATTGTGTGAATATGATGGAAAAATTCAATCTAATCATATATTATCCGGTATAATTACTATGATAAGCTGATTGATGTTTTATAAACGGGACGTAAACTTTATTGAAGCTATGACCTCCATGAGTAAGATCACGTGGAGAGTGTTTTGAATTACATTTACATGATTACATGGGCATTTCTGCTATCATAATTCTCGATAGACTGACTGGGTTTTGAACTAGGATTTCCTAATGAAACATTAGACATTGAATTGGTTACAATAGGCACAGGGAATTCAAAGGTGATGAGGTTCTATCCTCTTTCTAGCATTGCAATATTAGAGACCCTTTCATCTTCTTAGCTTATGTAATTGGTTATGAGAGGGCAGATTGTTTCTTTTGGTTTCTTGCTTCGTCTTTTTTTTTTTCATCTTTCCTTTCCTTTTCCATATTGGTGGGTGAATTTCTGGAGCAGCTTTTTGGGTGGACAGCAGAAGTCTCAAAGTTCTGACGGCTTCATTAATGTTTTCTTACAAAACCATTGGAACTTATGAGGATTTGCTAAAGTAGATGGAAGAGTATTACAGGGATGGCGAGCTCAATGCTCGGCTAAATTTCACTTTCATGAGTCTAATGCTGGGAAGGATCAACTATGGGGATGGATTTCAAGCTAATTTAGTTGTCCTTTGGGATTTGGATGTTTATAAAGAAAGGAGGCCTAAACTCTTTCAAGCAGAAACAAGAAGCGTAATTACTTATGAAGATTCCAGTTATTGAGGGGGAAACTTTTGTATTAATCGTCCTTTGGGATTTGGATGTTGCAACCTAGCAATCCAACCCCTATTTGCGCTCAAACCGTTCAGCTTTAATGAATAAGAACAAGAATGAATGAGAATCACGGAATCATTAAGCTCAAACTTTTCACTGAAGGCTTGTCTAACTGGTTGGATAGTTGGAGTGGAGTCCCTTTTCTTTTGGTAATAATGTCACTCGTATTTAGACATGCTTTTCCAGTATCACTTTCATTGAATCCAGACAAGGGCGACAGATAAATTAGGAAAGACCATACTAGATTTTTTGGTCTGCTATGTAGACTTATAGCCATTGAAATGAAGGTGGTTTAATTATCAATATGTGGCACATTCGTCGTTATCCGGTGATTTTTGCCTTATGTCATGGAACAAGTTGCATGGATAGGTGATCAGGATTTACAATTCAACTTGGGGCTTTGGTGGAAATAAGGTGGTTAAATTCGTGTTAGGGTTAAGTCTTCTGGTATTTGGTGTAATTGATTGGAGAGGAACTTCTTGAATGGCATCTTGTGGAGTCTGCATTCAGTGTGAGATAGGGTAGCTTGTGTTCTTTTCATGGCATTTCTTTCAGATCTGCATAAATATAGGAGAGCTTTTGCTCTTCTCTTATTCTTTTAGTTTTTTTTTTTTTTTTTAGGTGAACATCTTTTACTACTTGCTTGTGATACTCTTTTTATATAATAGAGCTCTTTTTATAATCCAGAGCAAATCCTTTTGTGGCTATCTTGCATTTTCTATTTTGTAGGCATTGATGTATTCAACTTATGCAATGTTCTTTCCTTAGTCCTTACATTGAATTCTTATTTTATCCTAAAGAGAAAACCTTGGTTTCATTGATATTTTATGTAATGCTTTCAATACCTGTTTGCTTGTGAAGCAGTTTTAATTTTACTTTTTAGGGAAACTTGTAAAGCATTGTTAATAGATATAATAAAACTTCACACATTAACGAATGGCTGGTTTATTTTTCTGCTGAAGGCTTTAATGACTTCATGAAATGTTTAAGATTCTGTCACTCTGTTAAATGAGTGGTCAAAGAGGACCAGAGTAACTGGCATAACTGGAGAAGCTTGTGGCTTTCTGGGGAGGATCTTAACATCGATTGACACTTCTTTCGTAACTGAGGAGATATAAAATATTAGGAATTTTGGTTTTTTACTGTACTTCTAACACATTTGCCTTCAACACAAACATTGTTATCTTTTTTTTCTTTTTTGTTTTTTTTGTTTTTGGTTGGGGGGGTTTGTTTCAGTACTCGTGTAACGTTTCAGTTCGCAGTACATGGGTTCATTAATATTGATTTCATTGTCAGTATCCATTTCTGCTTCACCATTTCAACCTATGCCTACTTATAGCCGGCAGACTTAGACAAGCGTGTAATTAACTGCTAAATTTTATAGATTTAATAAGCGTGAAGATGATTTCCCATCTTTGAGAGAGTACAATGATTACTTGGAGGAAGTAGAGGACATGAGTAAGTTTCTATCGTTGCTTTAGTGGGTGTATTGCATAATGAAGTTGTGCTTTATTTTTAATTTTAATGTTTTTTTCAACTATTGCAGCATTTAACTTGATTGAAGGAATAAATGTTGCTGCTATTGAAGCAAAAATTGCCAAATACCAGGAAGAAAATGCTGAACAGATAATGATAAATCGTGCCCGGAAGGTACTGCTGTCAATGGCCTATTCTTTGCTTCATTCCCTACCCTATCTGCTCCCTTAATATGTTTCTGGTTTGCATAATTATGTGAATCTGTCTCTGGGATACGACCTTGCTTATTAAGTATGTTCTGTGCTTACAGTCGCTAAATTTCTTAATGTATATGAAACAGGCAGAAGAATTAGCTGCTGCTCTGGCAGCTAGCAAGGGACAGCCTGCACAAACTGATAATGATGGGGTGAGCATTTCATTGCCATTCTTATAATTGATTGCAATTCTTTTTGTCATGATTTGTGGTTGAACTTGAATGAGCTTGCTTGATTATTTGAGACAGGTTATTCAGTATTTGTAATAGGGTATTAGATCTATAAGCTTGTACTGAATGCTAGAATTTGACTCTTCTAAAGCTATAAAAGTGAGTAATCATTGATGCAAAACGGAGCAATTATTATTAACCCGAAACTTTGATGATTGTCAAATGACAAAATCCTTGGTTTATTGCCACATCCTTATATCTTGGATGTTTCTTGCCATATTCCTGTAAGAGTATCATTCCCTGTTTATGTGCTTCATAGGTTTTCACAAATAAAAAAGAAACTACTAAACCATTGAATTTGTCATCAACAACTGTCCAATCTGCTTCCCTATGAAAAGATCTAGAGGAAGATCAAGGACACATGAATTACAAAGTGGAGTCTCATGATGAATGATTTATTTAAAACCTTGGTTGTTGATCCTCATTATTATTGTTGTGAGATTATCCAGCCTGCTTGGCTCAGTGAAGACATGTATGCATGCCAAAAGGATATTCTTTCTTATGCTAGAATTTGGGATGCATAAAAGTAACTCTTCTTTCTGATACAGGGTGCAAACCAAACCTCTCAAGCAGGATTTGGTGTTCCGCAGGGGCAATACGCACCCACCTTTGCCGGACAGCCAAGGCCCACCGGCATGGGCCCACAACCTGTGCCACTTGGAGGGGGTGACATGCTGGGCTATGCTGGCGATGATGAAGAAGCCATGAGACTACGAGCTGAGAGAGGTGCGAGGGCTGGAGGATGGAGTGTGGAAATTAGCAGGAAGAGAGCGCTTGAAGAAGCCTTTGGAAGCATATGGGTTTGTTAACAGATTTCTGCCTTGTGGGATATGTGAATGACATCTAAATCGTTTCTACGCTCGAAGGGCATGCAAATTTCAGCCTCAAATAGGCTATTCACTTGGATCTTATGTTGTAAATGGGGTACTTTGTAAGATTACAGCAAGTTCTTTTTTATTCGATTTGAAGATTACTGCAATTCTGTTTGTTCTTCTCAAGGTTTGATACCTGGCGACAAAAAAGAAAGAGATTCTTAGATGCAATATTTGATAATAAGTAGACAAATCATTATTGATAATTAGATATATCTATGGAAACAAATGAGGCCGATTTTCCTAATTTAATCTATACATTCCTATACGTTTATTTATGTAATTGATTTTGTTTATTAATTTTTGATAAGTTTATTATGTTTTTCGTTTTAAAGAAATCTATTGAAGATGGGGACATTGAATATTTTTTTTTAATAGATTTAACGGTTGATAGTTATTCACATGTTAAAGGATCCAAGATATATACGTGCGCATAATCTTTTAGATATGGATTATTTTTAATTAACAAGATTGTAATTTATTGGTTCTTAGTTAGAAAAATATTATGCATGTTTTCAAATCAAACCATATTTTTGGTATTCATATACCTCGGCATACTGATTAAACCTTCCTATGTCTCTCGTATATAACAGAATGAAACTGTATTTTATTCCTTGTTTAGAGCAAGGATGTATAATTGTATTATTTATGGGAAAAATCGTTTTGTAAGTATCTATATTTTTTTAATTTTTAATTTAGTACTTATATATATTTTTCATAATTAAATATTTTAATTTCGTTCAATAAAATTGAAGTACTTAATCAAGAAGAAAAAGACATAGATGCTATTTAAAAATTAAGACATAGATGTCTACCAAATAGTTTTGGAAAAATTACACACAGGTCCTAAAGAGTAAAATTTATTCATCTAAGGTTCCAAAAAAAATGTCAAAATTAATAGAAGGCCTCAAGAGACCTTAGAGTATTATATTGTAATTGTAAAGTAATATCACTATCCCTTCTAATTTAAGGTTCTCTATTCACAGTTTTCTCTGCCAATGCGATTGACAACTTCAATGACGAGTATTAACAACCCAACAGGAAGCTATTGACAACATAGCAGTATCCACTGACAATTGGTTTTATAGGATAGCATAACCTTTACATAAAAGCAAATTATAACCAAATAGTATAATATACTAACTTTAATGCCAAAATGGGAAGCTATTTTAAGGTATTAATAACTTTAACTAAACTCAATAGAATTATAGCAGAATTTCATTGCAAAAAGCCATTGACAATCTCAAGGGCGAGTATTAACAACTCAAGGAGAACTGTTGACAATATAGGCAGTGTCTACTAACAATTGACTTTATAGAATAACATAACCTCCACATAAGAGCAAATTATAACCAAATAGTATAATATAACAACTTTAACTCTAAAATGAAAAGCTGTTGAAAGACATGTTCAACTTTAACTAAATC
The DNA here is from genome assembly GCF_004799145.2 of Neltuma alba. NCBI lineage: Eukaryota > Viridiplantae > Streptophyta > Magnoliopsida > Fabales > Fabaceae > Neltuma > Neltuma alba. Next base: position 278,945 of record NW_021634192.1, on the reverse strand, counting down.
CAATAGGATTCTAGTAGAATTTTATTAGAGAGATCTATTAACAATCTCAACAACAAGTATCAACAACTTAATGGGATGCTGTTGACAACTTAGGTAGTGTTCAATGACAGCTAACTTTATGGGATAACATAACCTCTATATAACATCAAATTATAACCAAATAGTATAATATAACAACTTTAATACAAAAACGGGAAGCAATTTCAAGGCATTAACAACTTTAACTAAACTCAAAAGGATTATAGCAGAATTTCATTGCAAAGATGCATTGACAACCTCAATAATGAGTATTAACAACCCAATGAGAGCTGTTGACAACCTAGGTAATGTCTACTGACAATTGACTTTATAGATAACATAACTTCTACATAAAATCAAATTATAGCCAAATAGTATAATATAACAACTTTACTACTGAAATCATTTGTATGAAAACTTCATAGCAATATTGTACTTATATAGTGTTTGCCGAAGGGCCACAGCAGACATTACCAAATTAGTATTGACGTCATTTGTGAACCACATGGCAATGATGGTGGGTCTTCACCCAACACATTGAGCGGATATATAGACAATGCATCTAAACCTTTGAATAAGTCTTCCATACTGTATAACAAGACAAATCATAGGGTTATTAATGACAACCTTTGACCACTGAAATGATAACCTAAGCAAAACAATTGACAATAGACAATACTGTTTCAAAATCAAAATAAATAAATTCTACTTACGCATGTTGTTCTTCTATTGGACCATCCCTTGTCGTTTATGAATTTTTATCTATAACGTCCACAAATGTACACTCATAATAGGTTATTGTGAATTTTATAACCATCCTATTGCTTTCTTTTTATGCCATTAAAGCTAAAGCCATGATTTTCGGAAGGAAAAAAAAGAATCCCAACATTCTTTATGGGTATATAAGTTAGGGATGTTTAAAGCCGGTTTGTCCCGGCTGGCCCATCTCGATCTCAACTATATTGGGACTGGACGGGCCAATTTCGAAAGCTTTCGAGACAGGATAAACTGGGATGAGACAAAAGTTAGGATGGGGAATTGAGGATGGGACAGGACATGGGATGGGGTCATCTTGTAACATCCTAGATTTTATGCCTAAGAATATCAGAATTAGCCTGAAATAGATAGGCTATTAGATCCTTTTTGGTAGGAGTTTTAGAAGTTTCTTGGAAGGGTGAGAGTATTCTTAGGGACCAAACTGTAAAGTAAGAATTTTCTGAAACCACAAGACAAGTAAGCTAAAGACTGATGAAATCTCAAGGGCTCGAGTATGGGAATGGGAGATGATTAAGGACCAAAGGTTGTGCTAGGAACCTCAGTGAGATGATTCTTAAGACTAAACATGAACAAGGACTTAATCGTAAATTCAGAAAGTTTCTTGTCGGAAAGGGTAGCGATAGAAACTATGCCCGAAAATTTTCAAAAATTTCAAAAAAATAGGAAGTGAAGTTTTGAGGCCCATATGGGATTGAAAATGACGAAAATGCCTCTGAAGCAAATTGTTGAAATTCCTAAGGTTTTGACTAATTATAAATATTAGCCAAAATTGAATTATTTAAAATACGAGAAGGCTTGAGATAATTAGATAATTGGAGGTAAATGGAGAATAAATATTTGAGGAATTATCATATATTTTAAAAATAATTTCGTTCCCAGAAGGCAAAGAGGTTGGCTTTAAGAGAATTTAAAATCTATTTATACACTATTGAGAAAAAGTCAAAATAAACCATATATGGGTTGACTTTTGACCTGAGAAATATTAGAGAAATTCTCCATGATGAAAAGGTATGATTATGGTTTTTGTTGTAGGCTATGCTTTCCTACTTCTTTCTAAGCTAGGCTATGGAATTTGTTGAGTTTGGATGATATGAGGGGACATACAGATCGGCTAGAATCAAGCACTGAATGGATGGTTGATTTATGTAGGACTTTAAAAGAACATGTCTATTACAACTCCAGCCATGAAGACATCACAAGGTTGATCAATCTCTTGACACCGTCGAGTATTCTCATGAGAATACAATGATGCAAGAAAGCTCACATAAAAAGAAATAAACTCAATTCTCATTCATTTAAGTCTGAATTCAATTACAAAAAACTTAGCTTATATATAGGCAACCATAGAACATTCTAGAATCAATATCTTAAGATATAAATGCTAGGAATAATGCTCCATTAATGATTATTTGACTATAGGAGGCACCATTTATTACATAGAAATAAAAAGAAATAACTTAAACTTCAAGAACAAGTATGCTAATTGAAAATAGGAAACTAAATCAAGACATGATCTTCTGGAACAATTCTTAACCAAAAAAAAAACAAATTTAAATCATAATTAATTTATAATGATGCTTTCTTGATCCTTCTTGAAGGTCACTTATGATCCTTGTCCAAGACACATGCTTGTAACATGGTATTTTAAATGAATTCTTCAATCTGAACTGCATATGTGCCTTGTATATCATCTTGTTAGGCTTCTAGCAATGTGATCACTATTTTTGGACTCTTTTTAGGCTCACTAAAATGTGCTTGCTCCAAATAAATGGGCTCAAACCTTTTTAGCTCTTTTATTACACAATTCAGAGCCTCCTTCGTAGATTTCGTCCTTGTTCTTGTCATTAGGCCTCCAATGCCTTGCAATGGATCTTTTGGAATGTTAGACTTCTTTCCATACCTTTAGGCTCCTTGCTCTTCCTTTGAGGGTTGATCTTGATCACAACATGCTCCTCCATCATTAGAGAGGATAAAAACCTATAATGAGATACTGTCCAAATCTAAATTAGTAGAGGAAGGAGTTGATTGAAGTTAAATTAAGGATTAAAGACTAGGAACAAGAATCAAGTGGTTTTTTTAATGAAAATTGAATGAATCCAACTTCCCCTAACTTTGTGTGAATTTTGGTTAGACCTAGGTTTTTTTTATAGCCGATGCTTATTCCCTAGATACCATTATTCCTTCTTCTCCAGGAAAAGAAGTTAACAACCCGTAGGCCTTCTACCTCCACGCAGCATTGCTTCATCAAGCTTTCGCCTATTGCCAAACTCAATAGAATTTGATCAATCCTTTTTTCTGTTGTTAAGGTAAAGAACTGAACCAAGAATTCTCTTTCTTTATCATCAATCAAATCACTGTTCGAGACCCAAGATTCTCTTTTATCATCAATCCAATCACCATTCACGTTTTTTCTTTTTCTTATCAAGGAATAGATCGCTTAGCAGATTCTTTACTTTCAACGCGGTCATTTTATTTCATAATAGTAACAAAGATAATAACGAATAGAAAAAATAAATTGCCTGATCGTGTATCAACAGCCAATCTTTGGTAGAAGAGAAGGTTCGATCAGAACAATTATTTATTTCTATTTCAGGATACCTGATCTCTTTGAATGACCAATTTTTCTCAATCTTTATGACTTGCTCCTACGGAACCGAGGTAAAAAAAGATTGATAAATAGAACTATCTGATTTGATTCGTTCTCAATAGCCACGAGATGATCATCTTAGGGTGATCTTTTTGTCGACGGATGCTCCTACTACACTTGTAGTCTCTAAAGGATGAGAACTAACTATGTAGCATCTGCATCGAGAATACAAGGTTTTTTTTTATGAAAATTGAATGAATCCAACTTCCCCTAACTTTGTGTGAATTTCGGTTAGACCTAGGTTTTTTTATTAGTGTTGGATTTTGATGATTTTGATGCTTTTAATGTGTTTAGAATAAAAAATTGTGTGGATTAAAGGTAAGAAAACAAGTTTGGAAGCACTGGAATTATAAATAGAATTTTGAGCCCCAAGACCTATGTTTCAGCCTGATCAATTTGAGTAGGAGGGAGATTTTTTTTATTATTTTGAGCTTAAAAATAAATTCTACATGTAAAATTATAAAGGAATAGTATGTGGAATTAATTTTAAAAATATTAAAAATCAAGCTTAAAAATTAAAAGTCAGTGTGGTTTAAAGAAAGCAAAGTGTTGATGTAAATTGTGATCATGGCTCTAATAAATGAATGTCACTGTGTACTATATTTAGGGTCATGAGACATTATAGAAGAGGAATGTAAAGGTTAAACAAGCAACCTAAATGGTTGGAGACAAAGGGAGCAAAGAGAAATCTTAAAGACTCAAGATAGTGAATTTACCCTTATTGTGTGTTGATGTTGCTTGATGATGATTTATAATATAAAAGACTAAATGTTACTCTGTTTCTTGTTTATTCCATGGCTATGTGTGAATGAAGCATTGAGCATCCAAGCGTGTCATTTTATAAGCTTAAAGCATGGAAGCATGATACCAAGCATGTCATACACTTAGCATTTTCCTTGCACACATATGACTAATGTTTGCTACTGGGATTTTCCTAAATCTCATCCTCCCTTAACTAATCATAATAGGTAATAATGTGCAAAAGAGGAACACAAGAGGTGGCATCAAGAAAGAAGAGAAGATTGAAAAGAAAAGGGTAATGACTAATGTATTTTTTTCCCTCTTGGTTCGTGTATGTATTTACGAGAATGTCATTAATGTCATGTGTTGATAGATGTTGTAATTGTTTCAATTTGATGTAAGAAAGGGTTATAAGCTAAGTCTTGACAGTCATATTTTTTTATTTTTAATCATATTGTAATTATTAAATGTTAAAAATACAAAATTTTTAAGGCATGTGTAATATAAAATGTTTATATTTGTGGCTTTTAACACATATATAGTTGAATAGTTATATGTATTTAGAGCTTTTTATAGTTCTTGATCATTTTTGAAGCAGTAAAAATGAATTTTAGAGTTATTATGTTATAGATTATTATTTGTTTGGGTTTTTGTTTAAAAGGCTAAGCGCAAAGAACTAAAAAATAAAAAAAAAAACAAAATCTATTGTAATAAGCCTAATCACAATGCACAAGAATGTTGGGGGAAAAAAAAGAAAAAGGAAGAACATGATGTCCTGGTCCCGTCTCATCTTGACTAGGATCGGGACAGCACCGGGACAGAATGGGATGCAGGATAGATTTCCTATCCTATTCCTGTTCACTGGAATTGGCCTATAGTGTCCTGGTCCAATCTTGTCCCGTGAACAGCCCTAAGATAAGTGTTTGGGTGGGAATTGTCAAAGTCAAAGTTATGTGGATTAGCAATAGGGAAATAATAGTTGGATAAAATTGATTTATAATTATAATTTTAAGAATATATTTGGTTATAATTGACTTATAAAATTGGTTTTGGATATAATTAAAAAGTCAATACCATGATTTTGCTTAAATTAAATCAAGAACTTCTAACAAAGTAAAAATAAAATATAATTAAGATAGAATGTAAATTTTAGGATAAAATTAAAAGACCATATGTTTGTTTTTATTAAAAGGTTGTAACAAATTCGATTAAAATAGGTAGTTTATTGTCTAGTTATAATTAATGCTACCTCTGATCCTAAAAATAAGAGCCAGTTGATTAATTTGAGTAGATTAAGAAAATAAGTGAAGTTAGTTATTTGTAATAAATACATATTGTCTTTCCTAAAATATCCTTGCTAATCAAGTTTATTGGTTAGAATTAACATTATTAGAACACTACTACAATGAAGACTTTTTACTTCTGTTTTGGATGACTTTTTACTTCTGTTTTGGGGGGGACATGAAAAGAAGGGACATGAAAAGTACCCCAATTTTTACTTCTGTTTTGAACAGAGGAGAATAATGGTATTCTTTATGTCTATTTTGAATAGAAGCTAAAAATCACTTTTTACCTTCTTTTAAAACAAACATAAATTTACTTATGTTATTTCCTAAAACAGACGTGAATGTGCTCTTTTTTTAAAAAAAAATTCACTTCCTAAATACCACTTCCCATACAGCCACAATAGTCATAATAGCCACTTTCTAGCAAGTTGAAATAGTCTAAACCAGTCAATATTTTCAGCCAAGACATATCAAGATCATAATTTCATCAATATATTGACACATTAACTAACTAGTCAAAAAGAAGAACAAATTGCAAAAGTCAAAATTGATAACCTATTATCTCTAAACATAAACTTGATTAATCCCTTCTCTAAACATAAACTTGATTAATCCCTAAACCACCATTCTTAGAGTAGTTGCTGTGCCAAAAGGTCTCGGATAAAGTCAATATCATCAACAGTATATGAGCAGTCATTATCAAAAATCTGTAAATTGAAAAATCAACAAATTTAAACATATGAATAAAATAAAATAAGTAACAATTTAATTTAAAAGTTCAACAACTATTACAAAACTAAAATTATATTTACTTACCTCATCAAATTTTACAATACATCAACTCTCAATAATTTCAAACACGTAACGGATAATGTAATATATGCACTTTGTTGACCCTCGTTGCTTAGCACATTGCAAATCACAAGGAAATGATAATCCAAATTCATATATAAAATAACTGCCATCAATGAAAGAATTTCAATTCAAAGTACTTACGTTGGGATAGACCCAAGTTGTTGCACCATTTTTGCCAGAACGCTTCCCACCGGTTATATAATAAGTCTTTAAAGCCTTATAAGCAAATGAAAGCACAAGTTAAACAATTTATAGTGAAAACGAAAGTATTGATGTACATTAAGGCACTTAGGTGTTGAAAACGCCCCTCATCTCAGGGCTTGGATCACGACCCAAGGGATCAAACCAGTAGATGACATTGTCGATGGGGCAAGGAACACACAAACTCCAATAATGACTACATCATAGAGCAAGATTTATACATTATTGGATATCATAATAATTCCTATCAATTTAAATATGTATAAATAAATATGATTAAGCTACGTGCCCTTCAATAATTGGTGCCAAATAACAAGGTAATTTAGCGTCTCCAATCGTATTGCCCATATATCTCATTCTCTTATCTAGTGGGTTGTACTTCTTTTGGACACTGTAGGGCATAAACATCCATACAAATTTCTCTTCTCCATTGATGACATGCATTTGTTATGGAATAAGCTATCATTGAATTGAAATAAGGTAATTATCAGTAACTATGTGCAAAGTAAGAAATTAGAAGTTTAAGTTAGAAATGAAAAAAGTAAATCTACATGATTGCTAATTGAACCCATGCTATGTCCAACTCCTTCATAGATAAGAACTCCCTAATATCTTTGTTGTCAAGTCCAAAGACATATGATTTTTCTTCACCCACAATCCCTGCAGGCATCTTTATGTTGACCTTGTTAATTGTTTTATATTCCTCATATAATTGTGCCAAGCAGGGGTATCGATTAACATCTTTTTCGTCCTAATGAAACATCAAATAAACATAATAAGTATTATAAGTATTATGTTAAAAAAATTCATACAATATAGCATGACATTTTCTTACCATCATAGGTATTATCTCCTCATCAACAAGCTGTCTAGGCCAGAGAATGAAAGTTCCTATTGCCTGACCTAATTTCACAACTTCAATAGTCAGGAATGGCACACTCGCACCTGCTTCTCCCTCTTGAACAGCTGTAACTGTAATGCTTACTTGGTCCTTTGAATTTGTTGGTGATGGATGGTGCTCCCTTGATTGTAGAGGAGAGCATCAGCAACAACACACATCCTTGGGACCTCTAAACAAAGACAACAAGTTTGTCCAACGTCTGGCGTGGGACTACTAGGATCATGCCCTCCTAATGCCCTCGATGGATTACAACTGTCTTTAGTGCTAGGAAAGGCGGGGGAATCCTAAATGAGAGAAATGCAAGTATTAAATTAAATAAGAGAAACGTTGGGAAAACTCAATATCAATTTAAGTGAAATTGATTACAAACCTGAGGTGTGCATTGTTGTTGAACTGTCCCAATTTGCATGCTAGAGACCATAGATTTCATCTCATTACAAAGCTCAACCATAAGCTCTTGTCAAAGTGACTGGTGTAGCTGGGCCTTAATCTTGACCTCAAGCTAGGATTGGAGCTCGTCACGAACTTGGTCTCAAAGTTTAGCCATCATCTCATCAATGGGTTGACTTCGTAGAGAAGCTCGTGAAGTTTGTCCAAAATATTGGGTAAGACCAATTGTCCTCCCTTCTCCTCTAAAATCTTTGGGGTGATCAGGCTTCCCAATCACTATCGCTAAAATGTCCATCTTTCCATTTGGACTAAATAAACCTTTGCTACTTTGCTCTTCAAGTACCTCCTATAACATTTTAAGTATGATAGAAAATTAATGACAAAATATAAGGAATATTACGATAAGTTAAAGTTATTTGAATTATACAACTTATAAGTTTTTTAGCAATCCTAGCAACTATTGGATTAATACATTGACCCTTCTTCATCCTTGCTTCCTTTCATTTTCTATGACATGGAGGAGGAGGTGAGGCCTGAACAAAGATACTAGGATCAGATTTTGCAGCTTCCTGCATCGCCTTCAAATCATTTTGCATGATCTTCTCCTCTAACATCTTGTAACCTCCACGAGATAAATAGTGTGGATATAAATTTTTAGCTTGCCTTTCTTTATTCATAGCACTTAATTCCTGTGGAAAAGAAAATAAAGTAAATTGATTAAGTGAAGTAAATTAAATCAAAATTAAATGTTTTATAAGGCAACGTACCTGAAATTTAGGATCATGTCGTGATGCCACAAACCTCCTCTAATCATCTGGATCAAGGAAGGAGTATTTTTTGCACGACCATCTTTCTTGGGTACTCGCACATACTAGCTCGTGAGTGTGTGCTTGACATCTTTCTAGTGTTGATGAACTGACTACAACAAATGCTTTTTTATTTGCTCAGTAGGAGGGATGTCATACGTTTGCTACAAAGAAAAATATATATATTTAAGTTAAAGATCTCAGTTATAACTATATTTACAAAAAAATAAATCAAATAAAATTAGAAAGTGATATACCAAAATATCTTCCCAAATCCTATCCTTCGTTTCCTTAGAAATTGACTTCCAATAAGGCCATAGAATGTTAACTTTGCTTCAGGTAACAGAGCCTATATAGCTAATGAATCTGTCCTTCTATTGACCAATTGGATTCATATTGACATCAAAGTCCACATGCTTCTTTTGAATACGACCATGACGTACTGCTAACTTTAGTAGCCTTGTACTACCTCTACCCTTCCTTCCTTTAGGCTCATTGACATCATTGTTGTCACAATCCTCCTCCATATTTCTATCACAATTCTCCTCCATATGCCTGTTGAGAAACCAAAATTAGATAAATGAGTAAATTATAATGAAATGCATTCACATAAATAATATCAAGTACATTGCAATGAAATGAATGAAAGAAAATAACACAAAATACATTGCAAAATTACATTACTTAATTTGACTTTATGCATTATCCCATATCCTTTCAAAATGATCATCTCTTGCAGCATATTCATCATTATCTACCAATTCTACTTCACTTGGTCTAGATAGATTTAAAGCAAAAGGTGGTGTCTTATCAAGATTCATGGTTGGATCACCATCCTTCTGCTTTTTACTTTGAAGGACAATAGACAGTTTTTTATTTGCTGGATCAGTAACATAAAATACTTGTTTTGTCTGGCTTGCTAAAATGAAGGGCTCATTTGTATAACCAACTCTACCAAGATCAACTAATGTAAATCCAAATTGTTGATCTATTTCAATACCGTTGTTGTTGACCCATTTACATTTGAAGACAGGAATCTTCAAATTGGTGTAGTTTACCTCCCATATCTCTTCAATAACTCCATAATAAGCCATAAATGCCAATTTGGGGTTTTTTATCTTTTGAACCCGAAAGATGCATCGCTTCAGCAACCACCATTACCCCATTATTCTACACAGTACTTTTGTCATCTTGAGCTTATGTGTAGAAGTAATATCCATTTATGTCGTATCCACTCCAAGTGATGACTTCAAAACGAGGACCCCAAGTTAACCATTTTATTGTATCATACACATTGGCCTCTCTCAAAACCTTTTCATTGAACCATGTTATAAATGTTTTGCTATGCTCATTAGCTATCTGCATATTACTTTTCTTTGGATACTTTTCTTTTAAACTTTTTTTGTGATCATCTAAATACGACTGTACTTCTTCCATATTATTTAATATGTATAAGTGCGCTTGTAACACTTCTTCATGACCCACACTCTTTACTTTCAGCTCCTTTATTCCTTTACTTGTACCCTTTTTATGCTGAGATGGTGTCTTAGCTACAGATAGATATGTTTTGCGAAATTCCATAGCCTCTTCCATTACATACGTTTCAATAATTGATGCTTCAGGTCAATAAGGATTCTTGGAATAACCTTTTAAGACTTTCATGTATCTCTCAAAGATACATCCATCTTAGAATAACAGGGCCACAGAGCCTTATCTCCCTCACTAAATGAATGATCAAATGCACCATGATAGTAAAAAATACTGAAGGAAAGTGTATTTCTAGTTGAGACAAAATAACATAACCCTTATTTTCCAATTCGTCCAACTTCTCTATGTTAATGACTTTGCTACAAATAGCATTGAAGAAGATACATAATCTAGTTATAGTGCTCCTTAGTCCCAACATCATCTCTCATTGTGCCTCGAATAGCCACTGGTAATAGTTGTTGCATTAGTACATGATAATCATGAGACTTCATTCCCACTAACTTCAAATCATGTATTGAGACAAGCCTTCTCACAAAGAAGAATACCCTTGGGGCACCTTGATGTCATGCAAACACCGATACAAGCTTGTTTTCTTTCAACTTTAGACAATGTGTGGGCCGCTGGTTCTATATAAGCTCGCTTACCACCTTCTCTCAATTGTGGATGAAAGCGCTCTCGTATTCCTATTTCAGTTAGGCCAAGTCTTGCATTAATTCCGTCTTTAGTTTTCCTAGGTATGTGTAAAAGAGTACCAATAAGACTATCACATACATTTTTTTCACATGCATCACATCAGTATTGTGTCTTACATCAAGACTATGCCGATATGGAAGATCAAAGAACATAGACCTCTTCTTCCATATGTTTTTCTCACTTGCAGCTTTTTGAGTCTTACCTAAGATGACATTGATTCTTTCTACTCATTGGTAAACTTCCTCTCCAGTTAATGCTTTTGGAGCCATGCCATGCTGTGGTGAGCTATTAAAAACTTTTTTCAATCTCTGATATGGTGAGAACCGATCAAGAAACCTCCTGTGACAGAGGTAAACTATCTTCCTTCTATGCTTAAGTTGGTGGAAGTATGTGTCTGCTTCACATATAGGACATGCTTTATGCCTCTTCACACTGTATTCTGATAGATTTCCATATACAACAAAGTTATTTATCATTGGAAAGATCATTGCATGCAACTTAAAGGACTCCTGCTTGTATGCATCAAACACATCCGCTCATTCTTCCCACAGTATCTTCAAGTCCTCAATTAAAGGTGCCAAGTAGATATCGATACTGTTTCCTGGTTGTTTTAGTCCTGAAATCATCATAGAAAGCATCATGTACTTGTGCGTCATACATAACCAGGGAGGTAGGTTGTAAATCACCAATAGTACTGGCCATGCACTATGTGTGCTATTAAGAGTACCGTTAGGGTTGATTCCATCTGCACAAAGCCCAAGGTGAAGATTTCTTGGTTCAAGACCAAATTTCAAAAACATTTCATCTATTTTCTCCCACTGAGGAGAATCAGTAGGGTGTCGAAAATATTTTTCATCTAATATTCTCTCATCAAAATTCCATCTTAACTTCTTTGTTTCTGTTGCATTAGCAAATAAGCGCTTAAATCGTGGTATTATCAGAAAGATACCATAACACCTTCAAAGGTTTCCCTTTACTAGTCTCATCACCATCATAGTTACCAGCACAGTCCATGTTCTTTTTCACCTTATATCGTGAAGTTTTACATTTTAGGCACTCACGTAGACCAGCATACTCTTTTCTGTATAATACATAGTCATTAGGATAAGCGTGTATCTTTTTATAGCCCATACCCATCTGAGACAAGATTTTCTTTGCCTCATACACATGATTTAGAAAAATGTTATCAATTGGAAGCATATCACTAATAAATTGAAGCAACTCTGTGAAACTTTTGTAGTCCACCCATTATTTGCTTTTAAACTGAACAATTTCAATACAGTTATCAATCGTGTATATTTAGAACACCCAGGGTACAAAGGTATCTTTGCATCACTCTTCAAGTTATCATTTGCATGTGATCGTGCAGAGAACTCTACCCCTGCATCACGAATCACATCGCTTATTCTATCATTTACGTCATCCATAACTTCCTCTTCTTCAAGTGCTAGACTTGTTCCTACTTCACCATGCCATATCCATCTTGTATATCGAAGATTTATACCATCACAAAGCAGGTGATCCCTAACATCATCAACACTTAGTCGACTCTCATTTAAACACTTGACACAGGGGCAAAAATACATTCTGTTATTGCTAGGAGCATTCTTTTTAGCAAATTCAATAAATTGTTCTACTCCATTCTCATATTTATCACTTGTTCTCAAAGTATTCATCCAACTATGATCTATTCTGTTACTACCTAAGGAATTTTAAACAATTTAATTCCATTCAACACAATCCCAACAAACATTAAGCAAATTCAAAACTAATGATACTAATTGGATCCGATTCATTCAAATTACAACATAAAACATCTCATACTTATAATAACTATATCATCATGCCAGTTCCTAAAATTTAAAAAGACATAAAAATTACTTTTACAAGTATTGGAGATTTTACATATAATATAAAAAAAATCCAAAGATTATGAGAACAAAGCTTTCTATTGACAACTAATTAATGCATAACAACTTTTTTAATCTTCAAATCCATTATCCAATTAATAAACATCCAATTTTTAAAGCTTCCTCTTGAATGTGATCAACATTCTAATTCAATACATATAGGAAAATTCTCTTTTAGACATTTTGACAAACACTTTTTATGTATTAATTTTCAAACAAGTTAGTTAATAAGGATTTCAATCTTCAAATCCATTACCCAATCAATGTAAACAAATTTCAACCTATCTAAATGTAATTTTTTCATTAATAATTTAACGTATGCCTAATCCTTCATCTAAATTCAATACATATAGGAAACTATCTAAATGCAATCTCTCTTAGGCATCTTGACAAACATCTTGTATGCATTAATTTTCTAACAAATATTAACAAGGCTTGAAATCTTTGAATTTCCTACCCAATCAATATATACAAATTTAAAACTATCTAAACACAATTCTTCAATAAAAATTTAAACAGCAACCTTAGAAACTAACTCAAAATTCCTCAACTTATACAATCCCATGTACAACACATTAAACCCACAACGTATCTGTTGAAAGAACTTACCTTCACTGCAGATCGAGACTGTTCTAGCTTGCCTTCGAATCAGAGAGTATCATGGCCTGGAGAGAGGAGGAAGACGGTGAGCTGCTGCTGGTGTGAACTTTACTGCGTCGAGCCTTGTTAAACAGTAGCGAAGAGTTGCAGAACAACAAAAATGAGAGCTACAGAACGACAAAAATGAGAGCTGCAGAATGACAAAAATGTGGAAGGAGGGCTAGCTGCAGAACAACAACCTTGAGAGAGCTGAAATGAGAAGGAGAGTTTCAGAGCTCAGAGCTGCTGTAGGTAGAAGACGGAAACGAGAGGGAGAGAGTGAAAAATCAGAGTTCTCGCACGCTAGTTGGCTGATGAATTTGCGACAGTACTGATATATGGTAGGGCAAATTTTTTTAAAAAGTGAGCCACCTTCATGTCTATTTCTACCAAAACAGACAAGAAGGTGGCTCCCTTCTTGTCTATTTAACCAAAACAGACATGAAGTCACGTCTATTTAAGCAAAACAGGTGTGACTTCATGTCTGTTTTGGTTAAATAGATGTGACTTCACGTTTGTTTTGATTAAACAGATGGGAAGACTATATATCCTCCATTGTTTTTTTAAAACAGAGGAGCATATGTAGGTTTTTCTCTTCTGTTTTTTAGAACAGACATAATTGAGGGAGGTAAATAACACATTTTGTTATAGTGGAAGAACTATCTTAGAAAAAAATAAGTAAATATAAGTGACAAAGTGTATTGAGGTCTTATATTTAGAATCAAAATAAAAGTCAAATGAAATCTTATATTAAAGACAAGAGATAATATATTCTTTTGCCAACTAAGTTCTTATTAATATAGCTTCTCTACAAGTGAAGAAATGCGATGTGATGGTCTATGATATTTAATCGTCCAAGATATTTGACAAATTGGAAGTATTGCTTGATGGGGGATTATGCAAATGTTGATGAATTACCAAAAAGCCTTTCTATTAGCCAAAAAAGCAACATTCAGTGGAGCTGTGAAAAGTATGGCGAGAACTAGAGGAAAAAGTTGGAAAAGACCATGAACGTAGGAGTATGAACGAGTGAAGTAAGAGCTGAATAAAGTAAGCAAGTAAGGTTAGTATTTAGTGACTATATTCTTCTTCTCTTTCTTTTCTCTATCTCCTTTATGCGCTGGTTCATGTTCTTGTTCCCATTGGATGGGAATGTCGTCAATATGGGGTTGATTTTGAGGTGGAAAGGGTGGCGAAGTAGGGAGATGGTGTGGGTATATAGAACCTATGAGGAAGGATGGTGATCAGAGGGTGAATGCATGAGGAAGCAAAAACATTGAGGGAGAGGGGTTTGATGGTGTCATAAATGGGTCAGAGTGATTAGTGTTAGATAAAGGCACAATGTTGAAGGGGGATTCGAATAATGGAGTGGATTGATTCTGAGAAAATAAAGCATGAGTGTGGATAGGAAAGAAATGAGTGTTTTATTGCAAATTATAAGCATGAATGTGTCAAACCCTAATTAGGTCGTGTAAGTTGATGATAATGGTATTATGTTGGTGAAATTAAAGTGATGAGCTAAATGTTAAGTCATATAATCATTCCAGTTTTGTTATCAGTGTAGGTAATGAAGCAAAATGAATTTCAAAGCTGGGTCATCTTGTAGGAAGGACCTGTTCTATTATTTTTATGTGGGAGGGAAATTTGTGACAAGTGGTAAAGGTGAAGTGAGATGTAATGGAGGTAGCGTGACATTAAGAAGCATTAAGGATGGGCTGACACTTGAAGAATTGAGGCTAATGGTATGTGAGTGGATTGGTGGTGATGGAAGAAATTATGACATTAACTACACAGTGGCCTTTGATGAGAAGACATTGATTGACCTTCATGACAATGCTGAAATGTATAGCCTTTTTTAATACAGTAGGAACAGCAGTCATGTGTATATGGCTGAAAAAGGACAGGGGGATTCCCAACCAAGGGATAATGCAGAAATATAAGTGGAAGTTTATCCTAACTATTTATTGTCATTTATGAATTTCATCTTGTTATTCGTGTTAACGAGTCTTGTCATTGTGAATGCAGAACAGAGAGATTCATAAGTATGTCATAGCAAACGGAATTGGATGTGTCTCCCATTAATTTGTGTTATAATTATGGCTAGCTCAGTGAAGAAAATACTGGTGAATGTGACAATGATGGAGGAAGTGGCCCCCTTATATGGATACATCCATCGAAGTTGAAGATATGGATGGTACTGAGATAGGTCATGTGAAATGGAGGGGACTTTTTACAGGGGTGGGTTAATGTTTTCCAAGTGCAGATGTATTTTGGGTGTTTGCATACAGGTTTGCACTTACATACAAGTTTGTGCCCAAGTATGTGAGGAATAGCAAGGAATTCATGTCAGTGAGGTGAAAAGTTGAAGGTTGTCTATGGAAGCTATGTGCAAATCATGGGGGGAAGAGTTGTGATATGCTACGAGTGATGATATTTATAAATTGGCATGTTCATTCTACCCAAGATAGCTTGGAAGTGATGCATATTAGAAGAACTAGTTTGAACTCATCAATAATAATTGATGAGACGAGGGATCGTGTAGACAAGCACACTTCTAAGATAAGAAAGAAGTTAAAACGAGAGTATGGGATTGATCTAATATATAAACAGGCTTATAGAGCAAAAGAGAAGTCATTAGAAGACATATATGGTAGGCTTGAACAATCATACATGCTTATACCATGGATATGCAAAAGGCTAACGGAAACAGATGAAAGAACTGTGGCTAAATGGACTGCCATTGGGAACCTGTTTGAGCTTGTTTTCATAGCATACAGGTCATGCATTAAGGGTTTCTTGGGTAGCGCGAGGCATATTTTGTATGTTGATGGAACTCACTTAACCGAACCATACAAGGGGACAATGCTGTCAGCTTTAGCTTATGATGTAGATAACGAGTTGTTGCCATTTGCAATTGCAATTGTTAGGGAGAAACACTAAATGACTAGATGTGGTTTTTCTATATGATAAAAAAAATTTTAGGTTCTGTGAAAGTGACGATTGTATCAGATGGACACAATGCTATCATCGGAGGAGTGGCATCAACCTTTGAGGGTCAAAGGCATGCCTTTTGTTATAGACACATTAAAAGAATTTTAGTTCAGAAGTTATGAAAACGAATAAGGGGCAAACAAGGATAGATGACCAATTAAAGGAAGATGCACTACATTTATTGGATAAAATTGCATATGCAAGGACGGATGAGAAATTTGAGGCAGCAATAGATGACATGAGAGCCTTTTCTCTAAGGCTATTTGATTGGCTTATGAATCATGGGGATGTGGATAGGTAGGCTAGAAGCAGGTTCCCATATAAAAGATAGGACAATATTACAAATAATATTGCAGAATCATTAAATGTATGGATGGTCAATGAGAGAAAGCATACTATACCCCAATTGATTTGTGAGCACTGAGAGAAAGTAGCAAGAAAGCTGCATGCCTCCTATATGGTTATGACCAAATGGAAGAATTGTGTTGGTCCAAATATAGACAGTAAGGTGATAGATATGGTGGCTGGGTCTGAGCATATGTATGCTGAAAATTATGGTGGGGGAAGAGTAAAGGTGACAACATCACGTGAAGACCATCGAGTTGATCTTGGACTACACTAACGCAGTTGCAGATCTTGGCAAATGACGAGGATCCCTTGTTGCCATGCTTGTGCAGCCATCAAGGTTGTCCACGGTAATGCTTATGATTATGTTGATAATTGCTATAAAAGGTCATGACAAGAAAAGATTTATACCTGCATTATGATTCCTATGGTAACAACAGACATGGCTCACCCAAATGATTACTATAAGAGAGGAAATGTCAGTGAGCAAATATTCTTGCTACCTCTTATAACATCTCGACCACTGAGAAGGCCAAAAGCAAACAGGGATGAATCACAATTCTAGAACAAATGGATATACCAATGTGAAAGATGCCACCAACTTGGACGTATAAGGAGGTATTGTAAAAATCCTAACCTATCATGAAGTTTTGAGTACAGTGAGGATGGGTCATTTTTTGGTGTACATAGTTGTGTGCTCCACCCTTGTCAACTTTTTTGGGACTGAGGTTGTAGTTAGGAGCTAGGTGGAGACTTTTTTTGTAAGTAAGGTGATAGAAATGTCAGTGACAAGGGAATATTAAGTGTGGCCAATATCTTAATATGCACTTGTCATTGAATACGTGAAAACAAGTTACTGTTATGGAGATGTTATCTTTTGTTAATAGCGCATTAGTTGTTGTCATTTTCAAATTTGTTCTGGTTATTGGTAGTGACGTAATCAGCCTAATATGATAGTTTATGTTAAACTGATGTTATATATGAAAATTAGGTTATGTCATCTTCATTGTTGTTATATGCGGATTAGTTGTTGTCATTTTCAAATTTGTTCTAGTTATTGGCAGTGATGTAATCAACCTAAGCTGACAGTTTATGTTAAACTGATGTTATATAATGAAGATCAGATTATGTTTATGATTATTGTTGTTATATTCAGATAAGTTGTTGTCATTTCCAAATGGATACCAACAGGACATACTCAAGTAAAATTGAGTAACTTGAAAAGAAATAGAAACCAACAGCACATATTCAATGTAGTTGTTGTCGTTATCTGTTTTCGTGTGGTTAAACTCAGATTCATTAATGTCACTGGGAAATATGTTCATTCACATGGCAGAGTACACATTCGGTCAGCCTACAATGCATATTACATATAGCAATCTAACAGAGAACAAGTGAATTATAAGCCTAACATTGAACACCTAGGATAGATGCCTTTTCTTTGACTTTCTGCTCTTGGTTGGTTCTGGTTGTCGAATAAGATCCAATACCTCATCATGTTTTTCATTCATTTTATGATTGACCAACCACTATGTCAGGTCACGACGAAAGCCATCAACTTCTTCTTCTGTGTAGTTAAGGGTCACACCAGGTTCCCATCTTCTCAGCGACATCATGCAGTGCACCCCACAATCCCTCCTATGGACACAACAATATCAACATAGTTAGTTAACGTCTCTAACATGTTCATTTACCACACAAAATTCGAAATTGACAAGACTGATGGATTATTCTGCTGGAGAACTTCTGCAAATGTCATCTAAGACATTGGCCTTTTCCTAACCAGTCCTGGCTTGACAAAGTCCAATATAATACTGAACCTCTTCCTCTGCAAAAAAGATTCAAGTGTGGTTCACCACGTTTCAGGACCAACATAGAAAGTTGAATGATTTTACAAGTTCAAAAACTAGGGTAAACACAATGAGTTTTTTCTTACACATTCATCCACAACCATTTCTACTAGGTCCTTGATGACAACCTTCTTCTTCTTCTTTTTGTCCTTAGCTCTGAAATGGTCACTCATGGAGTCTAATATGAGAAAATCCAATATGCTTGGCTAAATGGCAATGCAAAACCAATATTGGCCAACCAGAGCAAGACCAATTATGAAATCACATTCACCTAAATTGTAGCCAACAAACTCAGGAAGAAAGAGCTTCTTATATTTTTGGGCTTTCCAGTTTGGGTCATGTGACATCATATTTTGCATGACATGAAATAGTTAATCTATTGATAGAGAACAATCATTTCCAATTCCATTGCTATCATTGGTATTTGAATTCAGAATTAAATAACCTTACCATAAAATCCACATCGAAGATGTGCCTCTTCTCTGGCCCCAACTCTGCCTTTATGTCCTCCATCACTGTCTTGCACGCCAAATTAACCACCTACATTACATAGTAAAAATGTCATTCTTATACAATTATCTCACCAAACATTATCAAACATAAGCATGGGTATAGAGACAGAGCATTTAAAAATACCCTGTTATTTACTCTGTTCATTCCACCCAGAAAACAGTTGTTGTCAGTCTATATCTTCATTAAACATTTTAATGACAATCCCGCAAACATTGTCAGATGTTAGTGACAGAAAGTATGGTGTTGGGGACATCATCACTTCTCATCCCCATATAGTTTGTTGTCATTTTCAATTCGGTTGCTGTCATTGTCAGTACACACTGTGTCATTTAAAACTCAAGCTAACCAGGGATATACTTATTTCTTTCCCTCCTCCTCAGTCTTAGGTCTACAGGATATTAAAGTGAAAAAAATGTCCCTTTCCTCCTTTGGCTTCTTTATCTTCAGAGCTGCCTTGAACTCCATCCATAGAGATTTAATTATGAAACTCTTTGCCCTTGTTGACCTCCTCAGTTCAGTGGATTTTTCAGGTCCTGCTTCCTCACCACTGTCACTGCTCTCCCAATCATGATCCAACAGCAAAGGAAGATTGATAGGGTTTGCAGTCTTTGCATGTGTGTGTTCCTCACCCTCATCATTTGAATCCTCAACCTTCTTATCGTCGTCTTCCACCTCTTCAACCACATAATCATGGCTTTCTTCCATGTCATCATGGTCATCTTCCTCCTCATCAACCACATAATCATGACCTCCTTCCTGGTCATCATGGTCATCTTCCTCCTCATCCCCGTCCTTATCATCATCGTCATCACCTCTACGACCATCACGGTCATCCTCATCTTCCACCTCCTCAACCATATAATCATGACCTCCTTCCCTATCATGAAGGTTATGTTCTTCTTCATCCTATCCTTCTCATCATCTCCTTTGCTGTTGTTATTCTTATCAAGTTCCTCAGCTCTACTTCTTGCTGCAACCACTGTTGCAATCTCCTCCACCACTCAGTCAACGTCTTCAGCTTCTTCAGTAACGTTACCACCTGTATCACTAGCTGTTTGACCCCCTTCTTTAGCAGTGACCTTCTCATTCCCTATCCCCTTCACTTTGGCATTCAATCTAATCTGCACTTTCATTAGCTCATCATCAAGAGCCTTTATTAACATCCTTTGGCTTTCTTCAAACTTCTTTATGAAACAAGCCCTCAACTCCTTCAACACCTGCATACACAGTAAATGAAGATATCAAACTAATTGATCACTGTTATCATTACCAGTATCTGACTGGTCATTTGCTAATCAAGTCTCGTCATCTCAAGTATCAACCTTGCTAACATACTTACTTGAGCTTAGGTCAGCTAAATTTTCTAAATTCCCACATACTGGATCTAAAGACTGCAGAATTGAACTGTCATCATCCCCTACTGAGTAAACCTCATTGCCACTGGTTCTGTACAATATTCCCATGCTGCTACCTCTCTCTTTCTCCACCCTCTCCTTTATCTTCTCCTTGGTCCAATATTCAATAGGGCTTGGTGAACTCTGGTCAATAGTTTTCCCCAAGGGGAAACGCTCAGCAAAATATAGCTGCAAAACAAAATAAATATAGGTCACACTTCTGCAACAATAACATTAAACAAAATTATAATGACCAATAAAAATATTGACTTACCAATAGCAAATAAAGACACCCTCCAACATTGCAAGTTTCTTTCCTCTTCTTCTTCTTCTTCTTGTCATCTTCACAAACTCTCCCATTTCCTTCCAGAGGTTCTTAATTATATATGTTGACCAATCATATTTTCCAAACCCATCCATTGTGCAACGCATCACTTTCAACAAACTTAAATGTACAATTGTGCTTGACCCAGGACATAAAAAAGCTCAACTGTATAAAGCATAAATAGGAACTCAAAATTAGTTTCTGTCCCAAATAATATCCTCTTCAGTATCTGGGTAAATAGAACCTTCCAATATGTGTGCTTTAACCTCTTATATGTTGGGTCATCCTCACCAATATCATATTTGACTTCCTCCCCACTGTTAAGTACACTTAGAAAATCATGAGCATCTATTGCTTCAATTGCCTCCCCTTGCCTCCTAATGGTAAAAAAATGTGTTGGTGGGTCATAGGATTTCAACAATGACACAAGTAGATTACATGGAAGTTGCTTCACATTCACATTAAGCAAGTTCCCAAATCCCATCCACTTAATTTTTTGCCTTAACCGCTTGTTCTTCTTCACACACTCAGCAAATAACTTAAATCTGGGCAATGAGTACCGGGTGTACAAAGGAATATCATACTTCTTCTTCTCACCTTTCTCTGGCTTCGTTTTGTTTGCCCTCTCATTATACCTATCTCTCTCTTCCTGACTTAGTGCCTCCCATGCCTTCCCCACTTCAATTTTTTCTTCTCTTGCATTTTTACACTTCTCCCCTCGTTTCGCCATATAGTACCTTCTAAACAACACAAGCCTACTGTGTACTCCTTTGCTTGTAGACCCTTCCCCTTCTTCCAATACCATATCATATAATTCTATAAAGTCATCAATGTATGGTCATTAAGTCATAATTGTTATACATATACTAAAATCTCTAGTTCTCTCCAAATATATTATGGTCATTTCCAGTTCCTTCATTGTTATTACCAATAAGGTCATTACAGACTGACAGTAAGGTCCTTACTATGGATATGATCATTTCCAGTTCCTCCATTATCATTACCAATTTGGTCATTACAGATTGACAGTAAGATCATTATTATGAATATAGTTGTTTCCAATTAATTCATTGTCATTACCAATATGGCCATTACAGACTGACAATAAGGTTACTACTATGAATATGGTCATTTCAACTTCGTTTATAGTCATTTACCAGTATGTTATTGTCATTTTCAGTTCATTCATATAATCTTTCTAGTCAATTAGATAATTTTCCTACTTATTTGAAAACCCATTTTTCCCTAACGTCATAGTTCTCAACTTCGTTATAAAAAACAAATAGCATGCCATAGAGACTCAGCATAAACTCTTAATCACCGTTCTTGTCATTCACAAACTTCATCGTGTCATTTCTAAATATTACCTAATCATTGCTTCCCCCACTCACCTAGAAACGTCGACCATAGCATGAAACTTAAATCCCTAAATTTACCTTAGTGAAATGCCGTTGATACTTGTTAACCGCAATGGTAAATCACTGACAACCAACCTTCGTCCTTCCACCCAATCAGACACAGGCGACGACGTTCGCCCTTCAAACAGAATTGCCTTCCACTTCAAACTGCTCTGCTCTCTTATGCACACACTATTTCGGGGTCGTCAACTATCCAACTTGCCGGTATTTTTAGGGTAGTAAGGGGGATGGTGGAAGCAAGAAACCAGGAAAACACAAGTGGCTAGTTCACGCCTCTCTCTCTCTGCTTTCAAACACTGATAGAAGGGCTTTTTGGTAATTGATCAACATTTGCATAATCCCCCATTAGGCAATACTTCCCAATTTGTCAATACATTTGCTAAGCTTCCTATTTTGGCATTTCACATTTTCTGGTTTCTCTATATGTTATTTTCCCTTTAGTCTTTACTTAAAAATTTCGATTCCTTTAATATTAAAATTATATTTTTTTACTGCTCTTTTAGATTTAGGACTTTTATCATTAAGATGCTTTTCAATTTTATTTTTATTTATAATGCATTTTTTATTAAAAAAATTAATATATTCCTTTTTTATTGTTAATCTTGTGTTGTCATCGGTCCATGTCATCAGAGAGGCACAAATCTAAATCCCCGAGATTCAGGGGCACAAACACAATTAGCACGACCTTAGTCTGATACCCCAGTAGAAGCATACCGAAGGCCATGGCAAAGATTTATGCAGGGTTTAAGGCGGCCATGTCAAAGCTTTTGCCGACGTCTTCGTTGATTCATTTCTTTTAATCTCACCACTTCTAACTCTCAATTATATTGAATTTATTTCATTTCTGCGAACCATTTTCGCAACAATTTGATGTTCAGTAGTAGACCCCCTTTATTCACTTACAATCTCGACAAGAGACTTGATTCTTTCATTCCTTTTGACAAGAAACCAATTATTTCCCAACCAAACCACTCGAGGAGTGGTACAATTATGTGGAGGAACATTGCAAAACAAGCCGTTTCGAAAAGCAACCGGTTACGTTTTGATTTGCGCCTTCCTCTAAATGCTCATAGTTCTTTTTGTCACTCTCAGGGTTCAACTTTGCCAGGAAGATTTAAAGTTAGATCCTTTGAGCCTATGTCTGGATTAAAATGCGGATCTTTAGGAATGGGTTACAATCCCCGGAGTAATGGAATTTGGTCGGAAGAAGGTTCTTTGTGGAATCATAGTAGTTCTGGTTGCTTGAGAAATCAGATTAAAGGCTATGCTAGTGTTGCAGAAGCAGTAACCTCTACAGATGTTGAGGAAGATTCGCATGATGAAGTTGAAGACTTAATGAAAGAGATGAGGAAAGAAGAGAGGAGGCAGGCTCGAATTAGGTGGCGAAATATGAAGAATATGGCTCGGGGCATGACACAGTCAAAGTACCAGTTACTTAGAAGAAGGCAGGTTAAGATTGAGACTGAAGCATGGGAGCAAGCTGCAAAAGAGTACAGTGAACTTTTGATGGACATGTGTGAGCAGAAGCTGGCACCCAATTTGCCATACATTAAAACTCTATTCCTTGGTTGGTTTGAGCCTTTTCGGGATGCCATTGCCAAGGAACAAGAGTTGTGCCAAGCTGGGAAAATTAAAGCGACACATGCACCCTACTTTGATCAGTTACCAGCAGACATGATGGCTGTTATCACAATGCATAAATTGGTGAGTTTGTTGATGACTGGAAATGAGCATGGCAGCGTAAAAGTTGTACATGCTGCCTGCAGTGTGGGTGATGCCATCGAGCATGAGGTTTGTCCTCATTTCTCTCATCTTGCTCATGTTCATTCTATATTCTATTTGTATGTCAGCACTCAACTTACCTGGTTGAAATAAATGGGACTAACCACCGCTCAACTTATTTGTAGATCTTCTTTGATTGGTACCATATATGATCCCTTTTTTTTCCAAAAAAATTATGGATCTCGATTTCAAATTTCAATATGTACTTGTGTTGCTCTTTGCCATTCATCTACTAACTAGTGCAGAAAATCTGTAGGCTATTTGAACCGTAGAAAAGGGAACTTCTGCTAGGGGGTTTCACGGGATGGGATGGGAATAAGTTTAGTTTAGTTTCCCAAACTCAACTAAAGGGAAATCTAATCTGTAAGAGTACTTTTTGAAAATAAAGTAGGGTTCCAAGATTCTTAAGCCTCCTTCGTTTTACTTTCAAGGATCAATTCCACCCAAAAGCTTAAGCTATTAAGTGAAGGTTCATGAATAAGTTTACTATAGTACTTATTACACACTCTCATGAGAGCCTATTAGACGTGAAGTGTAGAGAAGCCGATTATTATGTTGAAATTTAATTCTGATATAGAGAAAACTAGTGTGCTCTTCCTCGTTTGATGCATGGGAGCTGGTGAATAGGGAATTATTTCATCTCAATTCTAATTAAGAAAACAAGTCACACCTTTCAAGCCAAAAAGATTATCTTAGAATAAAAAACTTCTCATGAATTCCTAAAAACACCGACATGACAAAATCTCTTTTTATGCTTTCCCTCTCATGCTACTTTAAAATTCAAATTTCAAACCTTACAAAAATAGTCAGAGATATAAACTTTCAAAATTAAAAAAATAGTTACCAATAGCTTAAAAATGCAAAAAAGAAACGTACCATCTTTTGTTTTCTGATTAAAAATCACTTATAATCAATAATCACAAGGTCGTAGAAATTATATATGTGGAAATAAGCTTTAATGAATAACTAAAAATGCATACAAAGTTTTATTTGTCTTGAAGGACAAAGAAAATCTTTTGTCATTTCTGAGTCTGGGTTAATCTTTATGGGGCCATGGAAAATCCTACACAGCCTCGACTTATTTGGTTATAGAAGCTTTTATACCATGTCAAGGACTAATGGAGTTCATAAGTTTAAACTCCCAAGAAGTGAAGGCCCATGAATAGCCTTCTCATAATCTCCAACAACTTCTGAAACCCAGGCTTTAGTAAGGTGAGGGTATTGGGGAGTGACCTGATTTATTTGTTGTCAATGCATAAGAATAGACAGCGATAGTTTTTCGTGATCTAATTTATATGATGTGCAGATATTAAGGGGCATAACTCTTGATTTCCTTTCATGCCACCTATAATTTGATGGTTCAGGTTAGAATACACAAGTTCTTGGAGAAGACTAAAAAGAAAAACGGTGATACAGCAAAGAAAGAAGGGGGAGATAAGGTGAACGCCTTAAGCAGGGAACAGGATAAGCTGCGGAAAAAAGTTACTGATTTGATGAAAAAGCAAAAGCTCGCTGTAGTGAGAAAGATGGTGAAGGGCCAAGATGATTCAAAGCCATGGGGATCGGATAATAAGGCCAGGGTATCAATAACCATTTCCCAACTCTGTGATTCGTCATTCATGCCGCTCATTTTTTTTTAAAATTTTTTTTAAATAATTGTCATGTGGACTTCACAGGTAGGAAGCCGATTAATTGAGATATTGATACAGACAGCCTATATACAACCTCCATCTGATCACCCAGGGGATTGTCCACCTGATATCCGACCTGCATTCTTTCATTCATTCAAAACAGTGATAAGACATGGAGTGTAAGCATCGATCTCTCTTTCGAGTGGAAATGTTAAATTTTTTTATTTAATACTTTGCTGTATGATTGTGCCTTTTGTTTTGCTCAGGAATTCAGGCAGAAAATATGGTGTCATCGAATGCAACCCTCTAGTTCTCAAAGGCCTTGAGAAAACTGTAAGTTTATTCTATCACTTTCTACTGATTCATTTAAATTGAGATCTGATGGTTTATCATTTGTGATATCATTGTTGGTTTTTTAAGCTTTCATTAGGTGACAGCTTTTCATTAGGCTAACAGACTAAGATGAAATTGTGTACTTTGGTTGTTTTTCTTGTAGAGATGGGCTTCTGAATTGTTTTGCACATTTAGTTAGATTCTAGACTTTGAAAAAATTGTGAGATATCTTTTGAGATGGGAGAAAATGGTGTACCCCCCCCCCCCTCCCCAGCCAGGCGGTCCCAGGGCCAATGAAAATGGTGCGGCTAATATAGTGCAGACTAATGCTATATTGAACGCCTGCTTGGTTCCATATCAAGTTGTGAAGGTTGCTTTATGGGGTGTTTACCTTGGTTAGCTCCCTCACATCAACAGCTAAGGCCCCATTTGGTATAGAAAATGGAATAGAATAGAGAAAGAATGAAATAAGTGATTTTTGATAGGGAAATGTCTTCTGTAACCCTGAATAATAATAGGAGTTTAATATGCATTACGTATCTCGATTTGTCCAATGGAATTTCTTGGCCTTTTCCGTCAGACATGTCAAATGGGGCCTAATTTTTGGAAAGAGTTCTCCATTCTATTTGTGTGCCCATCAAATGTTACTTTGCTCTCGACCAATTGGTGCCCTTTTGGAGTTGACGTGCCGCTGCAACAACACTTTGACTCTTAGATTTCACGTCTGTCTATAACCTATGTAGGTAGACCCTTCTTTGAGTTTTCATTTTATTTTCCCACGAATCTGAATGTGTAGAGACTTCTGAATTGGAATGTCTTGATTGTTGTTGATTATGCTCCTCTCCCATCTTCTTCTTGGAGGACAATTTGTATTTTGCATTTCTCTGTCTTTTATTTTTTGTAACCCTACTCCTCCGCTTCTTTGGTCTTCAATAGTTACTTTCAATCTTACTATTCAGATACCAACACCACCTTCCAATGTCAAATTTTTCATTGGATATCTGAACTCTATGGGATTAATACTGCTATTTTGCTCCTGATGCAAAGACTATAAATGACGCTCCCAATATGTGCACTAAGGCAGATCCTGCCCTTTGCTTCGGGGGCCAAGTGATCCTGCTTGTTCTATTATGTTTCTCATTGATTTTTTCGGCAGTTGTATGTAATAATATAATAGCACTATAATATTCCAGATAATTACTTTTATTTGATTGACAGTGAAAAGTAGATCTCTGCTATACCACATCCCTTTTCCTTCCCCACACTGGGTAATTGCAATGAATTTTCAGAGTGTTATAAGCTTTTTATCCTGGCGGACGTCAAAGCCTTCAGTAGTTCCTGTTGAGGCTATTTCAATATGTTTTGTCTGAGAATGGTTGCAATTTTACTTCTAAAATAAAAATTAATGAAATAATGAAATTTTAACTAGAATGAATTTGAACTACAAAATAAAAATTTGAAAATAGAAAAAGAATTTGAAAATAATTCAAATTGAAAAATTAAAATGAATTCGATTTTTTAAATTTGAAACAATTAATATTAATGATCAATAATAAAAAAGGAGATTGGATAGCCATAAGGGTTTGATAGAGGGGGGGGGACTATGGGGACTTGACTAAAAATTACGAGAAACTGTATGTATTTCATAAAAAAACTATAAGGATCTCATTAAAAAGAATCAGGTGAAATTATAAAGACCTTATAAAAAGAAAAAAGCTACAAGGACCTTTTATTTAAAAATCAAGTGAAACTGTAGAGACTTGCCGATTACTTTTCCCTATTTATATTCATCTTCCCTTCCTTGCTGCTGATACTTCTTGCTTTTATCTTCTCTAACAGGCAAGAAATGTGGTGATTCCCTATATGCCAATGTTGGTTCCTCCAGTTAACTGGATTGGGTATGGTAACTTTTTATTTTTTTGTGTCCGTTGTGTTCTTTGTTTACAATCATATATTGTAGTTTTTCTGTCTGACTCATCAACCTAACTGTCGACTCTTGAATTCTCTCTTTAATGTACTCTGCAGTTTTGACAAAGGTGGACACTTATTCCTGCCATCCTATGTCATGCGTACTCATGGAGCCAAGCAACAGCGTGAAGCTATTAAAAGGGCCCCTCTCAAGCAACTTGGACCTGTATTTGAGGTCTGAATTTCTTAGTCTTTTTTAGAAAGTTATGAATGAAAGAGGAAACCTTATATTTAAGAATGTTTGTCAGTTATGATATCGACCCCAAAAGCTATGGCCATTAGAGTTAGAAATCTGTGCACTGGGAGACTGCTGAGTATAAACGTCAGTGAACTTTTTAGTTTTTATCATTCACAATAGTAACAATTATACTTTTTCATTTTATTTAGTTTAGAGTAATATTTTGTCGGAATTATTGTAATTGTTGTCGTAATTGTTATTATTATTGTATGGAATAAACAGTAACAACTTTTTGATATAAATATGATTGCAAAATTAAAATCTGCTCATCATGCACTGGCCAGTTTATTTATTAATCTTTTTAATGTAATATGTACTGCTGTAGCAGCACTTTTTAATATAATATTTTAATATAATAATTTTTCCTAGCAATTATTATTTGAAAAAATTATATTAAAATCAATATTGATTACTCCTACATATAAAATCAATATTACACTCGGTAGGAGTGTAATTGACATATAAAAAGTTCTAGTCAATACATAGGATTAAAACGCCTTGTTTGCTCAATTTTTTTTTTTTTGGGGGAAAAAGAAAAATTGGTCCTCAAGTTTGCCTCAATTATTGATTTGGTTCTTGCAGGTTTAGTTTTATGAATTAAGTCCCTAAAGTTTCATACACAATTTCATACTCTTAATTGATCTCATCATATCAGCATTTTTTTTTCCCCTCACAATCCATGAAGAGGTTACCGAAGCTTACACTGCATGTGTGTCTAGGATGATATGTCTTCAAACCATAAACACTTATTGTGTGTGGCTATATAACTTTAGGGCCTTGATTGATAAAAATTAAACTTGAGGGACCGAGTCGATAACTAAGTCGAGTTTGAGAGACCAAAATTTTCATTATCATTTCTTTTTTCAAAATGTTCTAGATGACTGAGCTCTATTCATTATTATTTTTTTATTTTATTGTAAGGACGTCAATATAACTTGATTAAATTTTGTCATTAATATTAATTAACATTATATTAATTGCAATAAACTACTTTGTAGCTTATATTAAACAACTTTTTTAGCCAAAATATGGAAATTGTTTTGGAGGGAAAACTAGTTAAGGCATGGAAAGTTTAGTTGCTGTTGTTATAATGTACGCAGAATCTGCTTTTCTG
This sequence comes from Neltuma alba, assembly GCF_004799145.2. Taxonomy (NCBI): domain Eukaryota; kingdom Viridiplantae; phylum Streptophyta; class Magnoliopsida; order Fabales; family Fabaceae; genus Neltuma; species Neltuma alba. The sequence goes on along the minus strand of NW_021634192.1, from coordinate 249,691 downwards.
CTAATTCGTCTGAATAGAGGAGCATTTCATAACCAAAATATGTAATAACTATGTATATATGTGTGTGGTTAGGCCCTAGATACCCTTGGGAATACAAAATGGAGGATAAATAAAAGGGTACTGAGCATTACAGATAGAATTTGGGCCAGTGGAGGCTGTCTCGCTGACTTGGTGGACCGTGATGATGTAAGTTCAATTATGCAGCTGATATTCACTTGTTTTCTTCCCTTCACCCTATTTAATTAGTAATAAATTATGCCATACAGATCTATGACTTACTTTGAATTGTGAATTTGTGCTTTATGGAAGTTTTGTTCACTATGTTTTGGGATGAAATTCAACTTGCAGCTTCCTTTGCCTGAGAAGCCTGATACTGATGATGAAGCCCAGATCAAGAAGTGGAGATGGAAGTCTAAATCTGTGAAGAAAGAGAACAGGGAGAGACACTCAAGACGTTGTGACATAGAACTTAAACTTGCTGTAAGCTTGCTTGAACTTTTTGTGTATCGATTAGCAATCCATTATGTTTATCTATTAACACACGCAATCATATGGGTTCAGGTAGCACGGAATTTGAAGGACGAAGAGGGTTTCTTCTACCCTCACAACCTTGATTTCCGAGGACGTGCATACCCTATGCACCCACACTTGAATCACCTTGGTTCCGATGTATGCCGGGGCATATTGGAATTTGCTGAGGGACGTCCTCTTGGAACATCTGGCTTACATTGGCTGAAGATTCACTTGGCGAATCTTTATGCTGGTGGTGTTGATAAATTATCTCACGATGGTCGTATAGCATTTGTGGAAAGTCATTTGGAAGATATATTTGATTCTGCAGACAAACCACTTGAAGGGAGGCGGTGGTGGTTGAATGCAGAGGATCCATTCCAATGCTTGGCTGTGTGCATAGACCTCACTGAAGCCTTAAGAAGCCATTCGCCTGAAACATTTGTCTCACATATTCCTGTACATCAGGTATTTAATGAAAGTAAATTGAATTTGGGTCTGGAGAATAAAATGATCTCGATGTTCCAAATGGAGTCAGAGTTATTCGGCTTGGATGGGGTTTAGATGTTAGTGTGTGTGGTTAAATTTTTTTCCTTGAAAGTAAAAAGGAAAATAAAGAAAAATAAGAATAATGGTAAAAAGAAAGAAAACAAATCCTGTAATGTACAATTACTATTGACTAGCTTCTTTTTACATGCAGTGTACCTTGTATATTGTGATATACTATTCGTTACATATGCACACACTAGTAAATAAGAATTTATTGGTCATGTTTATAGTTGATGAGGTTGAAAACAGAAGAGTAGTAGAAACCCTAATCCAAAACTTTAAGAGTTGAAAGAATTTTTGTTGAAAAAATAAAGCTAGGCTAACCTTATTTGTGCACAAAAGCCACACCAAATAGTTTTTTTTTAAAAAAAAAAAAAAGAAAAAAAAGAAAAAGGAAGAAAGAAAGAGCAGCCCAGCCAAACCCATTCAAACATGTTCTGAACTTCTGATTATATACTTTTAAGTGCCTCCCGGGTAGTAATATAGTCATTAGATGATATTGGGGAGTATAACTAGATGCAAATTAGTTTTAAATATTCCCAAATTATATGACTAACTTTTATTTAAACTTTGCCAATATATAATGCCGAAATTATGTAATGGTCAGTTTCTTTATTGGTCAAGAAAAGTATGGTCCATTTCTTTGGCAACTGGGATTTAAATATAATCAAGGAGAAACTGAGAAGATTTTTCAGCAAGTAAGAGGACAACAACAATACCAAGCCTTATTCTACTTGGTGATCTTGGCTACATGGATCTGTGTCCAAACCATTTCAAATGATTTTTTTTATCATTTTCTCTTTAGTAGACAATAGTGAAACGATGAAAACCATTCTCTCTTTCAAGTTATGAGTTTGCTTCATCAGAACTCATGCAATTATTATGTTTTTATCTTTACTGATGCAAATATTTCAATTATAAATCTCTGTGATCCTTATCATTTTGTTCCATCACTTCATAGGTATATAGGACAGTTGAAAGCTTGATCTTTTCTTTTGATTGTCCTGTGTTTAATTTCAATGACCAATTAGATGTGCCATGTTTATTATTGTCATTGCGATCATCGTTGTCATTCTATAACGTATTTGTTGATTGTTGACAAGATACAATTTGTTCTTTTATGATTTCTATCTTAGGATGGTTCTTGCAATGGCTTGCAACATTATGCTGCCTTAGGAAGAGACAAGGTAATGGCCATTTTGATGCCCGCGTCTCTCTGTTTTTGAATTTGAACTGCTACCAAGTTCTATATCTCCAATTATTTGAGATCTTGTTATGTGAAAATAATTGATTGCTCTGACTTCTTATTTATTTGAAGAACTTGAGTACATAAATAAGACTTAAATGGCGGCAAGCCGCTACTAATTCCCATGGATTAAACAATAATAAGTCTAAAATAGAACAGAAAAAGAAAGGTGTTGACTGTTGAAAAAGAAAAGCCACTCTTGTTATCATTTAGAATTTGAACGTTCTGGAGTGAAAACCAGACATCAAATTGAAATCAGTCTTGAATATTTTGTTGATTAATGAAGCCAAAAATTGGGATTGTGTGGCTTCGTGAGAGTTTGGATAACCTCTTACAATCAATTAAAAAAGGTACTTTCACACAAGTCGAGACAAAGCTTCTTTCACATGTTTACTTCGCATACTGTAAAATCACTTCTAAAAAGCTAATCCAAACACCCCTTCCGTTATTCTCCACCCATGTCAGAATGTCAGGTTGTTTGAAAATGAGCTTTGTCCCAATATAATGGTAGGAGTAGGACAGGGTTGAAAAATATGTCTACTTTTCACTTCACAAAACTCTTGAACCCAAATTAAAGGTTCTGTCAAAAGTCTGCACTCATGTTTCCTTATATCTTCGTTCATTTTCTATGTCTTGTGTTTAGTATGGGCTCTATTTTCCTTTTTTGGACTGCGTTGCGTTATTGATTAGAGGTGGCGTAGCGGAAGCGTGGTGGGCCCATAACCCACATGATCGAAACCTAGCTCTGATACCTTAATGTTAAGAGTAGAGAGGAGAAACCAGAATATTCACTCACGAAGAACATAGCAGTGTAGGTACAGGGATATATATTCTGGCGTACACATGTCATGATGACTATTCTCTCTCTCTATAACTAACTCTAAAGGCAAAACTTACCTTTTCTCTCAGTACAGTTACTATAAACCCCTTGCCACTGTAATGTATATATCAAGAGGCTTCTATATGTAGTTACTTATTTGAGTTTTTATTTTCATAGTTGGGGGCGGTTGCTGTCAATTTAGTTGCAGGAGAGAAGCCTGCAGATGTTTACTCAGGGATTGCAGCAAGGTACATCATTTCTTACATCTGGCCTTAAATTGTTCACGATTTTCTTTTCTTTTCCTTTTTTTTTTTTGGGGGGGGGACTGTAAAGTAGCATGTCGTACTGTATGCTTTCTCTCTGTTTTTTTTTTTTTTGGGGGAAGGGGGAGCGAATAATGATGACAAGAGCTGAGGCTGAGTCCTTGTGACTGGGTTTGTTTATTAATTATAACTGTGCCAAAGCTAGTGCAGCCTTTGGTACGAGCATTAAATGAGAAGACAACCAAATTGCGGCTAACATGTGAGAAGTAATGACATGTAGTCAATGATAGATACCTATGTTTATGCCCACTTTCTTCCCTGGTCCAGACAGTTTTAGGAACCACTGCTGAATCGAGATATTACAGAAGACTAACTTTTCTTTTCTTAAATAACATAAATGATAAGGGACAGAAGAGGAGGTGAAGAACTCTAATGGTTCTGAACTTATTATTTATTCAAATGAGGTGCTGGTTATAAATAGAGTAAAAAACCCTAATAGATGAGAGTGATAAGCCGAAATCCTAGTGATTGACCTAGATCCTAGGAAATACAAATTCAAATAATAAAGATGAAATCAGAATAATATCCCTAGATACTAGATTACATCATAAATTTAAATTTCAAATCAGTGCTAATTAGGGTTAGGGTTTTTAGGCCCGTGGCCCAATTCCTCTTTCGCTGCCAACACTCCCCCTCAAGCTGGCAAGTAGATGTCCTCCATGCCCAGCTTGCCTTTGAGATATTCAAATTTGAATCTGTCCAAAGGTTTTGCGAGTACATCAGCTGTTTGAGAGGAAGTATTCATTTGAGTGAGATCAATGACTCTTGATTCAACCTTCTCCTTTATGAAATGTCTATCAATATCTACATGTTTAGTTCTGTCATGATGCACTGGATTGTGAACCATTTGAATTGCTGACATGCTGTCACACCATAATTTAATAGGCAAATTAACTCGAATTTTAAGTTCCCTCATTACTCGAATAATCCACATTTCTTCACAAATTCCATCAGCTAGGGCCCTTAATTCAGCCTCCGCAATGCTTCTTGACACAACAGTCTGCTTCTTACTCCTCCAGGTTACAAGGTTACCCCATACAAATGTGAAATAACCCCCAGTTGACCGTCTATCAACACGTGTCCTATCATGATCAGCATCAGTATAAATAACTATATTTTGAGATTCCCCCTTTCTGAAAAATATTCCCCTTCTGGGTGTCATTTTCAAATACCTAAGTATTGTGTAAATAGCCTCCATATGGTGTTCTTGTGGTTGTGCTGAAAATTGACTAATTGCTCCAACAGCAAAGCTTATATCAGGTCTAGTATGGGACAAATATATGAGCTTGCCCACCAGTCTTTTATATCTCTCTGCATTGGGACTCCATCTTTTTTGAATTCTAGATTAACAGAAGGATCCATAGGAGTTGATGATGGTTTAGATCCCAACATACCTGTTTCCTTGAGTAGATCAAGAGTATACTTTCTTTGGGATACAGAAATGCCCTTTTTTGATCTAGCAATTTCCATTCCAAGAAAGTACCTTTGGTTCTGAAGGTCTTTAACTTCAAATGCTGCTGCCAGGTTTATTTTTAACCTATCTATCTCCTCAGAATCATCACCAGTAATTACATTGTCATCAACATACACAATTAGGATAGCCATTTTTGTACCTAAGTGCTTAACAAATAGTGTATGATCAGATTGACATTGGATGTAGCCTGTACCTTTTACCACCTTTGTAAATCTCTCAAACCAGGCCCTTGGTGACTGTTTAAGGCCATAAAGGGATTTATGTAATCTGCAAGCCTTGGTCAGATTTCCTTGTTCTGCCAAACCTTCTGGGACCTTCATGTAGACCTCTTCTTTGAGATCTCCATTCAAAAATGCATTTTTTACATCTAATTGATGTAAGGGCCAATCTAGATTGGCAGCTAGCGAGAGTAATATTCTAATAGTGTTCAGTTTTGCTACTGGGGCAAATATTTCTTGATAGTCAATTCCTTGGGTCTGAGAGAATCCTTTAGCTACTAACCGAGCATTGAACTTGTTTAAAGACTCATATGAATTATATTTAATGGTGAAAACCCATTTATACCCTGCTGCTTTCTTGTCCTTTGGGAGTTGTACAACCTGCCATGTTTGGTTCTAATCTAGAGCTTGTAACTCTTCATCAATGGCAGCTTTCCATCTAGGATCTCTTTCTGCTTCTTCAAAGGTTGAGGGAATGTTCTCTTCCTCCAGTTTAGTCACAAAACCTTTCATACAGGTAGACAACTGGTCATAGGAAACAAAATGACTAATAGGATGCATAGTACACTGTCTTACCCCTTTTCTTAGCGCAATTGGCCATCCAAGATCATCAGGCTCTGGAGATTGGGTTGATTCTTGGTTTTGCCTTGATCCAGAAAGATCTCCACTGTTTAGAGTATTTGCTTCCTCTTCAGTTCCTCTTGTTTCTGCTTCAGATTCCTCCATTGTAGCGTCTTGTAAGGCATTATTAGGCATTGCATTTGGCTCAGTTTGCTGGAAAAGAGATTCTGATTCATGTTCAGATTCAGTTTCAGGGTTGGAAAGGCTTAAATCAGGCTTGGGTAAGATTGTTTGAGTAGGTTCTGGCCTGGTAGGTTCAGTTTCTGGTGTGTTTTCATGTTTTTCAGTGGTTAAGAGCTCCCATTCCCCCACATTCTCCTCCCGAATGGGAGATTTGGTGTAGTAGGCTTGGTCCTCAACAAATTTAACATTCATGGTAATGAAAAGTTTGCGAAAGGAAGGTGAGTAACACTTATATCCTTTTTGGAGATGAATATCCAAGGAATAGGTATTTGATTGCTCAGGGTTGAAGTTTTCCTCCTCCTTTATGGTAGACATAGGCTAGACACCCAAAAACTTTTAGGGTTAGGTTGGTTGCTAGTGATGTGTGAGGGTAGGTTTGGGTGAGAAGGCTTATTGGTGTTTGGAAGTTAAGAGTTTTGCAAGGCATTCGATTGATTAGATATACTTCTGTGAGAATAGCTTCCACCCAATATTGTTTGGGAACATTGTGAGTGAACATAAGGGTTCGGGTTACCTCAAGAATATGTCTATTTTTGCATTCAACAATTCCATTTTGCTGTGGAGTGTCTACACAGCTAGTTTGGTGGATAATGCCATTTTCTCGAAGGTAATTTTGAAGTGTGTGGCTCATGTATTCTCGGCCATTGTCACTACAGAGTGTGGAAATGTGGGTTTGAAATTGTGTGGTTATCATCTTGTGAAAATTGATAAATGTAGAGGGTAAGTCAGATTTTTCTTTCAGAAGAAACACCCATGTAAGATGAGTGTGGTCATCAATGAAGGTGACAAACCATTTAGCATGAGATAGAGGATATTCGTGAGGGTCCCCAGATGTCACTATGGATGAGGTGGAATGGCTTTGAAAATTGGTGTGTGCGTGGTTTATAAGTTGCTTTGGTTTGTTTGGGACATTGGCAGATTTCACAAACAAAAACAAAACAAACAACAAGCCTTATCCCACTAGGTGGGGTCGGCTACATGAATCACACGACGCCATCGTGCTCTGTCAACAACCCAATCCTTAGATATGTTGTTGATTAGGAGGTCTCGTTCAATGACCTCATTCAGCGTTCTTCTCGGTCTTCCCCTGCCTCTTTTTATGGGACTCCATCTTGTTTGATCCACCCTCCTCACCGGGGCCTCCAAAGGCCTTCTCTGCACATGTCTAAACCATCTTAAGCGATTTTCAACCATTTTCTCTTGGATAGGTGCCACACCGACTCTTGTCCTGATCTTTTCATTTCGAATCCTATCTTTTCTTGTATGACCACACATCCATCTCAACATCCTCATTTCTGCTACTCCGACTTTGTGCTCTTGTTTTCCCTTTATTGCCCAACATTCACTACCATACATCATAGCTGGTCTTATAGCAGTCCGATAAAATTTTCCTTTAAGTTTCTCAGGTACCTTCTTATCGCAAATAACTCGGGTAGCTTTCCTCCACTTTAACCAGCCAGCTTGTATTCTATGAGAAATGTCTCCATCAATTTCCCCATCCTCCTGTATAATGGATCCTAGGTATTTAAACTTTGATACTTGAGGAATAATTTGCTCTCCCATCCTCACCTCCAAATCCCTATTACCTTGCCTCCCTCCAAAATCACAATGCATATATTCTGTTTTGTTCCTACTCAAACGGAAACCTTTCGACTCCAAAGTCCTTCTCCATAACTCCAAACTAGTGTTAATCTCTTCTTTTGATTCCGCCATAAGAACTATATCATCCGCGAAAAGCATGGACTTAGGGATTCTTTCTTGAACAGGTTTAGTTAGAACATCGAGAACAATGTTGAACAAGTACGGACGCAGAGAGGATCCCTGATGTAGGCCAATCTTAATAGGGAAGTCCTTTGTCTCCTCCCCAGGCGTCCTTACACTGGTAGTTACCACCTTATGCATATCTTGTATGACTTTGATATACGCAACCCGTACACCTTTCTTTTCCAAAGCCTTCCACAATACTTCTCTTGGCACACGATCATAAGCCTTTTCCAGGTCAATAAAAACCATATGTAAATCTCTTCTTTTACTTCTATATCTTTCCATTAACCCCCTTAGTAAATAGATTGCTTCTGATGTGGATCTCCCTGGCATAAATCCAAATTGGTTTTCTGAAATAGAAGTCTCCAACCTCAATCTATATTCCATCACTTTTTCCCACAACTTCATTGTATGACTCATAAGTTTTATCCCTCAAACTGGCAGATTTCACAAGTAAAAGAAAAATCATTTTTATTCATAAGATGGGGAAACAACTTTGACATGTAACGAAAATTGGATGGCCTAGCCTATAGTGCCATAACAATGCCTCTTTATTCTCAAAATTAATAGATAAAGCTGAAGAACATTTCACAAAGTGCAAATGAGATTCATGAACTCCATGTTGTACTTCCAATCAGTAGAGATCTTCTAAGATCTTAGCAGTGCCAATCATCTTCCTTCTCCCCAGGTCTTGGAAAATACATTCAACAGAAGTAAAGTAAACACCACATTGCTGGCTGTTTGTCATGGTTTCAACAGATAATAGGCTACATTTTAAACTAGGAGTGTAGAACACATTATACAAAATTATCTCAGAAGTTATATAAGTAGTGCCTAGGCCTTCAACTTTCAATGCTTTACCATCTGCAACCTTTACAAAAAATGTTGACAGGGCAAGGTCTTATATCTGTTAACAAATCTGAATTTCCAGTCATATGGTCAGTAGCACTAGAATCCACTATCCATAATCTCTTATGATGCGCATAAGTTTTTAAGGCTAGTATAGTTTTACCTGTATGGGCAATCTACCCAGTTGCAATGGTATTTTCTTTGGAATCATGTTTCTGTAAGAATCTTCTGAGTAAACAAGTTCTTCTTTGCTGAATTCTGACTCACTTGGCCCTTCAGTAGTGCCTAAGTATCCCCGGCCTTCTTGCCTTCCTTTCTTTGGAGGTCTGCCATGTAATTTCCACCAGACATCCTTCGTGTGACCTTTCTTCTTGCATTGATCACACCATTTGTTGAGTTTTCTGTGATCATCCTAGATTGCTCCTTTAGATGTTAGTGCACTTGGCTAAACAGCTTCAATAGAGTTGTCAGTGATTAATTTCTTTTGACTCTCTTCACCACGTACAGTAAAGAACACTTCTCTTAGTGGGGGCAAGTTCTCACGCCCCATAATTCTGCCCCGTACTTCTTCAAACGAGGCATCTAGTCCAAGAAGGAACTTAAAGATGCGCTTTTCTTCTTTAATGTTTGCATAGGGCGCTGCATCTCCGATGCAACTCCAAGCATGTGGCTCATATGCATCAAGTTGCTGCCATTTAACAATTAATTCAGTATAGTATTGGGTCACTAAAAGATTACCTTTCTTGAAATCGTGGAGGAAGTGCTCGATCTCAAGTATGGCAGCCTTGTTTTTTATGGCAGCAAACATGTCCCTTGCAGCATCCCATACTTTTTTTGCTGTTGAGAAGAAAGAAAAGTGAGTGCTGATTTTGATGGTCATTGAATTTATCAACCATGCCTGCACCATTGAATATTTTGCTTCCCAAGTGGCATACTTTTGGTCGCTGGTTGCAGGTTTCTCTATAGTTCCAGTGAGGTATCCATACTTTCCTCTGCCTATGATGAAGAGTCTCACACTAAAGGACCATTGGAGATAATTGTCTCCATTGAGACAATGAATGGTAATGGCAGAAGGGAGGGGCTCGGATGAATTCTGGTTGTTAGTTGAACTGATTGTTGTTGCTGCCAAATCAGTGGGGTTTGTTTGTGGCTGTCTAGGGTTGTTTTCTCCTTCGTTAGGTAGGCCCATACCGAAGGTTATCATTTTGCTCTGATACCATGAAGAACTCTAATGGTTCTGAACTTATTCAAATGAGGTGCTGATTATAAATAGAGTATAGAAACCCTAATAGATGAGAGTGATAAGCCGAAATCCTAGTGGTTGACCTAGATCCTAGGAAATACAAATTCAAATAATGAAGATGAAATCAGAATAATATCCCTAGATACTAGATTACATCATAAATTTAAATTTCAAATCAGTGCTAATTAGGGTTAGGGTTTTTAGGCCCATGGTCCAATTCCTCTTTCGCTGCCAACAGGAGGTAATAGAAGGAGTGCAATGACATTATTTGTTTTGAAGAGCAATAGGAGATCAAGAGTTAGATTCAGTGGAAAAGGAATTGGTCTAGGTTGTAACTGACGGCGACATTGTTTGATGGTTTCCATGATGGTTTTCAACTTGCAAATAATACATAAACCTTGGTAATGGAAATATGAGAGGGCATTGCCAATTTAATTATCTTCCGTTTCAGCTAGCCAATATGCCTTTATAGATGATGAAATTCATTCCGGAATCTTCAAAGAGGCAATAACAAGGACAAGATGAACTCTGCAGTTAAGATTGCAAGTAATCATATTCATGACTTCTATGGATTTCAAGACTTACCGGGTTTGAAGCTACAGTAAACCATAACCCATTGTGATTTTCTAGTGGACGCTTTTTTCAAGTACACATCAAGTGAAGTCACGCAAGCAATTTAAGATCTTGCTGCTCTAAAATCTGACTATGTCCTGTATTTAACTCATAACCCCCCCCCTCTCTCTACACATGCACAAGCGAGTTATTCTATGCTAAATCAGAACTTTATCTGGGCTTATCATTGCATTGCATTTATAGTTTCCATGATATCTGAAAATATTGTGCAGAGTTTTAGACATTATACGAAGGGATGCTCAGAAAGATCCTGCAGTTTTTCCTGATGCTTTGCAGGCGAAGACCTTAATCAATCAGGTTTCCTTGTTACTTTTTGGTTTACATCTGACATGTTTTGTTTTTGCTCAAGGAGATGATTGCCTATAATTGTTTGTATGGCATTAATTTCCTTTTTGTTCTTTTTTGCATTACTATTCTTGAATGACATTAGTGTTGTTCTTGAGAAATCCTCTCTCTAAGCAGATTCTTAGCTAATCTGGAACATCATCCAGGTGGATAGAAAATTGGTCAAGCAAACAGTGATGACATCAGTGTATGGTGTCACTTACATGGGTGCTCGGGATCAGATAATGAGGAGGTTGAAAGACCGAGGTGTCATTTCAGATGATAAAGAGCTATTTGTTGCTGCTTGTTATGCCGCAAAGGTTAGAGGGAAGGAATTATTTGTGTTTGCAATCTTAAATTTGAAGTTTTAATTGATGTGCAGTGTACTTGGATAGACAAAGGTTCTTAAATATAATACTACATAGCACAAAGCTTTGTGCAACCTGCATTAAAACATAGCTCGCATAATATTATATGTATCAAATTCAATTAAGATCAAAAGTAATACAGTGATAAATAAAACTAATAAATTATGAAAAACTAAGCTTGTCGTCTAGGACTTGATAAGTTGGGGGAATGAGGGAATGGAAGGCAAAATATGGAGTTATTATTTTTTTTTTTTTTGGGGGTGGGGGTGTGGGTTTGCTCAAAAAGCAAAGACCATATTTTTTTTTTCCTGAAAACTTAGATATTGTTTTTGTTCCCCTGCTCCCCCCTCCCCCCGGTTTTTTTTGGTGTTTTTTCTTTTTTGGGAAGAGAGAGGGGGGGGGGGGGGAGCCTCTCACTGTCCTCCTCCACATCTGTCCTTGCTTTCATTTCAAACATAGATTGCGATGTAACCCATAACTATTTAACCATCCTATCTAGGCCATTATGATCCTAGTGGTGCAATATAGTGGAATTAAAACTTTAAAAGCAACATTTCAAACTGGCATAATTGAAAACACAGATGAATCTAATTATTTCCGAATTTGTATATAGATTTTTTGGCCTGTTTCATGTTTTTATTGTGTACCATAATAACATTAAATGATTACCAGTACATAGAGAATAGCTGTAATTTGTTCGTAATCATGTCATAATTTGCTTTTTGAACCTGGCTTCTTGTCAATAGTTTTTACCACCTAGTGCCTGGTATATGGTTTAATGTGGCCAATTTGAGGTTAAGTATTGAAAATATCTCATCTTCGCAACCAAGATATGTTACTGTGTCTTGCATCTTTCCTATCAGGTAACCTTAACTGCTTTGGAGGAAATGTTTCAAGCAGCACGGAGTATTATGAGCTGGCTTGGTGACTGTGCAAAAGTATGTTCTGGAGAATAAAATTTTATGCTCTTTTGTTGTTACTTGGTTGTTTTATGGTATGACCAAGACACTTGAAACAGATAATTGCAGCTGAAAATCAACCTGTGCGCTGGACCACTCCTCTTGGACTTCCTGTGGTGCAACCTTACCGTAAATTGGGGAGGCATTTGGTGAGTATTTTTGCTAGAATTATGCGTCTTATTAATACTTATATTTGGTTTTCAGTTTCAAGATAAGAGTTTTAACACGTTCATAAACTATTGTATTGGTTACAGGTCAAAACATCGCTTCAGATTTTGACACTGCAAGAGGAAACAGATAAGGTGGGTTAAACAATGGGCACCCTTGGGAATTCCTTGTTTGCAAAATTGCGTCGTAACCTTGCATCTTCATGATAAATTTGTCTTATGACTGCAAATATTGATGCTGTACTGTCCTCATTCCTTTGTAATCTACAACTATTGTAGGTCTTGGTCAAGCGACAGAGGACAGCATTTCCCCCGAATTTTGTTCACTCACTCGATGGTTCTCATATGATGATGACAGCAGTTGCCTGCCATAGGGCAGGCTTGAATTTTGCAGGTTCTACCTAGTTCAGTTCCCTCCATCTGATTTGATTGTTTAATGTTTTTGAGTAATCTTTTCTTTTACATCCGTAGGGGTTCATGATTCCTACTGGACGCATGCATGTGATGTGGATGAAATGAACAGAATACTCAGAGAGAAGTTTGTGGAACTGTATCAGATTCCAATTCTTGAAAATGTACGTTTAAGCTGCACATATTTTACCCAACTATTGTTTGTGAATGATCTTAATTAAGATTTGCGATATCAGATTTACTAGATTTTTCATGATTATAGATTTTTCATCCCAAGAGAATAGATGATATTTACTATTGAAGTGATCTGTTTTCTTTGCTAAGTGGTCGTTTATATTTGTAAGAGAAGAATCACCCAACCTTAATTGAGTAGGGAAAAGCTCTTTTCTAACTTCCCAGAGCTAGGGAAGAAACTACATACAAATTGGCATGTTGCAACTGAGGGTAAAGTAACTACACAAGTTAAATATGCCTACGGAAACAAACATAGGAAGGAGGTCTTCATTGTTTCATTTGACATCAATGTTCGAACTGATGTGGCTGTCTGGTTGTTTTGACGTCATTTCTATCTCTTTAACCTATTTACTGTTTGAACAGTTACTGGAGGGCTTTCAGAGGTCTTTCCCTTCATTATCGTTCCCACCCTTGCCAGAACGGGGAGATTTCGACTTAAGAGATGTCTTAAAGTCACCATACTTCTTTAACTAACTGAGATCATCCTTCATCAGGCTTGGTAATTCTAACTTTCAAGGCTTACCTACAGCATCTAATCTTTGAATTTGGCTAGAATGGAAGATCTTCGACAAGTATCCATGCTAGAGGCTGTTACAGTGCCTTTATATATCTTTAAAGGCATTCAGGGTCTTGAGGAACGAGGACCATTGGGAGGGAAAGGTGACATTCACCATTGAACTGAACTACTTGCATACAGTTGTGCAGAACTACAAATCAATTGGCAAATGTGGGGATTTGGATTCTTCCCAAGTTATCTTTAGGGAGAGAGATATTTTCCACCGGGACTCATTCGCATCATGCAATTCACCACTCAAGTCTTACACTTGGAGTCGATCTCCAATGAAACTCGGAAAATCTAACCCCGTTTTGAGGGGGTTCCTACGTGATAATGAAGAATGTGGTAGAGCTTGTGCAAGAAGCTCTGGTCCGATATCGCCATGCACATATTATAATACAAGAGTAACAAAAATCCTTCTTGTTATCCTGAGAAAAGTACTCATGTAGCTTCAGTTTAATTAGGAATTAGCAATTTTGTGTATTTCTACATTTTTGCTTTGGTAAATATTACCAAAATTGTTTGAACATGCATACTCGCAGCACATGGTGCATGTGACTCGTGCTGCTTATAGGAGATGTAAATTTTGTCTGACTATGCAACTGGTTCTCTCTGGATCAACTAATTCTTGTAAATGTGATGTGGTTGAATAATATATATAGCTCATGTGAAATTATAATATAATAATTAGGCGTGTTTTCATGCTTTTCATGATGCAGTATGGAATGAGTTGTTCTATGCTTGACTTTACAAATAATGCAAATCATGCAACCTGATATAGATTTTATATCATATGCTATATATCGATTTAAGTTTAGGAAAAATTGCGCATAAATCCCCAATTGAAAAATTATGTGGGGAATGGTTTTTGAAATCTTGTAAATATTTGGGGTCCTTCAGAATTGTACCCCCCCGGGGGGGGGGGGTGGGTTTCAATTCGTGCGCCTATTTTCCCCTCCCCCCAACATCTTCCTCTACGTCCCTCATCAATGTGAACTTATTTGAGCTTCGGTTTGGCAGTGAAGGCCAGATAATTTGCATATCAGGAAATTCATTTACATATAATGGAAGCTAATTAAATTTCAGAAAAGTAATTTGTATATTGATTTATATTGCGTATTTGGGAAGGTAATCTTATATTAGTGAAACCCATTTGCGCATTATAAAAACTAACTGCATCTTGGGGAAAGTAATTGCATATTGTTTCCTATTCTATATTAGAGAAGGTAATTGCATATTTCGAGAAAACTGCTACTCGTCAATTACATATTAAGGAAGTCAATTGCATATTAGGGAACTTCACTTGCATGTTATGAAAACTAATTGCATCTTGGGGAAGGTGTGCATGCTTCTTCATGTTGCATATTAAGGAAGGTAATTGTATATTCAAGAAGGCTACTTACATACTACCTCCAATCCTTAATATAAGATTTTGTTTGATTTTTATTGTAGTCCTAAATATAAGACATCAATCCATCTTGTTTATCATATTTATTCTTTTTTTTAAGATAATCCTTCTAATAATGGTAACTCTAGCCAATAAACTTAATTAGTAAGGATATTAGATTTTATAAAAGTTAGTTTGTAAAGGTAGAAAAGTTGTTTAGATTAGCTTTGTAAATAAGCCAGTGATGAGAGCCTTTGTCGTTCATCTTGGAGTTCCTAATCAAAAATAAATCCAAGCAATGCAATATAGTGCAAAACTCAGATCGTTTCACTTTGAGGAGCTTTTATTTGAAATCTTAAGCAAACTAAGTATCAAAAATAAAGAATTGACTTGGAAAGGGATTGATTTTCTTTTTAACTAACTAATTGGAAAAATTTAAAAGGATAAAAAATGAGTAAATAATTTTTGGATTTTTAGTTTATAAAATAGATATGCATGAAATAAACAAAGAAAATTAACAAGTGATAACAAATGGAAGAGCAATCCTCTAACAGAATGATTAAGGCTATCATTACTTCAATTAATTTGAGAGTTAGCTAGATTCAAAAGACTCTAAAAGCCACCTCTTAAACTCGGTTTAATTAGAATAATCAACACTGAGCCACCTTGCATATTAATTACTCACAAATTATTTCAGCACAATTAGCTGAAGATAATCAAAGAAAAGTAATTAAAATTTTTAATCCAATAACCAAACCACCTTAAATTACCACTGAATGTTCACAATAATTTCAGAACATAGTCTGACCCAATACAATGTAAAGAAATTAAAGCTAATCATAACATAATGTTAAATGCTAATCAAAGATTCCAATAACTATAACTAGTCTCAATACAAACATAAATCATCACAGCATATTCGAAAATATTGTAAAATTGATTCTAAGACCTAGAAATTATAATTACAACGAAAGAAGTAAACTCTAAGTTCAAGCCATAGCTATTGTACTAGAGAATTGAAATTCAGCCTCGGTTTGCCATAAAAAATGCCATGATCAATAACTTGCTATAGGCTGCCATGGAAGAGACGTGACGGAACAGTGCAAGAGTTGATGGAGGATGAGGTGTACAGGCCTGATTTCGCTGTCTTACTCCTTCTGGTTCACTCGTAGTCGACCTCCTCTGGCATCTCTACTCTCGCTGGTTCTATTGACGCTGAGAAGGAGAAGAAGATGATGGGTGGCCCCCTCTTGCTCACTCTGTTCACTGTTTATTCTCTCTGGTTTGCTGCTTCTGCTTCTCTCCCTCTGGTTCGCTCATACTGAGTCTCTCCTCTTGCTCTCTTCTGTGCGTGTTCGCCTCCCTCTGTTCTGGATGCTAGTTCTGCCGTCCGCTCCACCTCCTCCAGGGAGATGACGAAGAATAGTAGTATATTAGGTTAGGGGGCCAAAACGTTGCGTTTTGCTCCCTCCTTTTATTATTATATATATTTTTTAACTTATTTTTTTATTATATTTTTTTCTCTTTTTTTTTATTTTTTATTTTTATTTTTAAATCTTTCAAAAACCTGCAAACAAAATTCAAGAATAAGGTAGTATTAATTGTCCTTAACAATCACTTAATCATAATTATGACAATTTTACCCTTATCATGCACTAATTCAAGTTGAAGCACTCTAATGTGAATTAAACTCAAATAATGCGATTAAGGACTAATAACAATGACAAAAACCCACCAAAAATATATAAAAATACATATAAAAACATAGGTTTGTTAGTCAGTTTGTAAAAATAAAATTATTTGAATTATTATTGAAAATGCAAGTTTAATTATAAAATGACAAAAAAAGGAGCATGAATTTATTAAATAATACTCCTTTTAGTTCAAAATGTAAGCGTCAAATAGCTAAATCATGCAGCTCAAAAAAATTAAAACATATTTAATGATTTAACTAGCATTCCCTATTTTGTGAAAAAAGTTTAACTAACATTTTGTGTTATAGATTAGAAGGACTACTCTAGTGGTCCTATTTATAAGTCACTTCTAATATATTTCAAACAAATTAAAAAAATTTTAAACTTTATTAACTCTTATTTATAATTTAACAAGTTTTCAAATTTATCCTTAGTTAATATAAAATACATCATAAAAACAAAGACAATAAATAATAAATGAAATATAAAATTGCACGTTCAGAGGAAAAAAAATTCCCTCTCCTCCTTATAAATAAGGTAAAAAAAGTTTTCTTCTTTCTATGTCTTATAAATAGAATATGAAGAGTAACAATTAGTTTATTATCTCTTAACTTCTCTCTCCATGATAATAAATTTTTTAAAGAAGGACCTACATTTTCCCCTTCTCTCTCCACTTTTCTAGTGGCAGAAGCATCAAATTTTAGCTTTTGACTTATTCTTGCCATTTTGATATAAGCACTTAGCTTTTCAAGTTATTCCAACTACTAATAAACATGCCAAACGTACTTTTAGCTTCAGAAAGCTCCTTAAACGCCACTTAAACATTGCTCCAAATAGACACTATATAAGCGGATTGCATATCGAAGGTAATTGCATATCAAGGAAGGTCACTTGCACACTACGCAAGGTAATTGCTGCGTAGAAGAGAACGTACTCCTCCGATTTTTAATACTACCTTTAGTCTTTAATATAAGATCTCGTTTGACTTTTATTTTGGTTTTAAATATAAGACCTTAATTCACTTTTTCTCTCATATTTATGTATTTTTTTTTAAGATAGTCATTCTAATAATAGTAGTTCTAGCCAATATACTTGATTAGAAAAGGATATTTTAGGAAAGACAACACCTATATATTATAAATAACTAACTTAACTTGTTTCCTTAATCTACTTAAATTAGTCAACTAACTTTTATATTTAGGACTGGAGGTAGTATAAGACTTATTTAACTAGTTTGATTAGATTAAGAAAGTTAGGCAAGTTAGTTAATTATAAGAAATATGTCATATTTTCTAAAACATCATAATCATCTTCTTTAATATTCTTTCTCCCCATCCTATTTGATTATAATTGAAGGAGTATCAATAGAGGTAATTTGAAAAAATTGATAAATATGATAAATAAATTTTACATTTATAACCAAAATCAACTCAACAATTAAGTCTACATTAAGTATTGGAGGAATAATTGCCTATTCATTTAGCTTGCATACTAAGGAAGGGTAATTGTAGATTAGGGAAGGCCACATGCACATTATATGAAAGTTAATTGCATATAATTAAGGGAACGTAATTGCAAATTCGGGAAGGTTACTTGCACATTAAGGAAGCTAATTACATCTTAGGAGACTCCAGTTACACATTAGGTTGGGTATTTACATTTTCCATTAAGGCAATGTGCATTTTTTATTTCTCCTAAAAGATCTTAGTAACCAACTGGGGATTTATATGGCCAATTTGCCCTTAATTCTATAAAAATGAGTTCGTTGCTGTTATAGATGGTAACGTTGAATCACATGGGTTTCTTTGGGGCTCCGTCTATATCGTTATTTTTCTTTTCGTCTTCTGTTTTTACCTTTGTTGGTTTCAGTTGTTATGAACCTTCTGCCGCATCACATCACAGCGTTCGATGAAGTGATTTAGCGAAAGAACTATGTTCTGAATATTTGAACTTTTTATTGTAATGGATGCATATGGTCTTTGTTTTTCTTTACCCAGGTGTCCTAAAAAATTGACATGTGTGGACAGCTGTCGAGTCCCTTTTTTCTTGGGACATCATCTTTAAGAGGCAAAAATATAATTAAAAAAGTTAATCAATATTTATTTTTGAAAAATAAAAGTAGAATAATTATGACACATAAAATACTTCACAGTGATTAACATATATAATACATATTTCTTCATCCTTTTACCCATTTTACCCAGTAATATTCGTTTGTCAGTGTTTGTCAGGTATAGGCTAGCTTGCATAAATCATGCATGGGTTGGAAATTAAGAAGTAATGACAGGTTAAGATCAGTTTGACCTAGTTTCTTGATTTGGAGTGGTTTCACAGGTTCTTAATTTGTTCTTAATACCTTTCTTACACACCATCTTGTAGTAGTATATATACCACACATGCAAAGTGTTTAAGCATAAACTGAAATAAGAATACTCCTCCAATGCTTAATATAGGATCTAATTTGAGAGTTGATGTTGATCTTATATATAAAAGACTTATTTCACATAGTTATCAATTTTTTTCCAAATTAATCCTATTGATATTTCTTCAATAATAATTAAGTAGGAGAGGGAGGAAGGGAATTAAAGAAGATAATCAGGATATTTTAGAAAAAAACACATCATATTAAATAATTTAACTAACATTATTAATCTACTCAAATTATTAGATCCTGTATTAAGGATAGGATGAGTATTACATTAAAAACACTTCCATTACAAGGTATATGGCACAAGATATTTAGATTTCATTAACGAAGATGACATATCTAACAAACCGAGCCCACTTATAGCACATTACATCAACGAACTTAAGAAACAAAGACTAAGGATTTGGGCTTTAGGACAAGAGAGAATGTTCACAACTAGTTTGTGAACGATTTAGAAACCGGAACTCCAGTAGACTGTCACAGTCACCCAGTTGCCGCCTTCTCCGTCAATGCGATGAAAGGTAGGAGCAGACGGAATGGTCTCTGGGACTGGGATCTCTACAGCGCCATTCGCAATCTGATCATCAGCAGAGAGAGGATCATAATCATACAAACGTGCAGTAACTTTGAGAGAGTTGTCCAGTGGCACAGCAACTACAGATCTCAACACTGGAATGGTCTGCCAACGTCTCACTTCGACGTAGTTGTCAGATGTTCTGTCGAACAACAAGCATGTCGTTTTAGGATCTTCCCATTTGCCATAAGAAGCAGAAACATTTCCATAAACCTCAGTTGTTGCTTCACCTCCTTCTTCAATAGTAACAGTAACCCTAGCAGCCGCCGCATTTTGCCACACCGCATAATTGGCAGTCACCGAACCCCGACTGTCGTCTAGTTTCTGAGATATGAGTTCGTCGTAAACCTTTCCGATGTTAGCAGAATCCCATGAGATAACTTGATTCATGATTACATCGTCCCATGAGAGTGTGTTCTTATCAGTGAGAAGCAGTTTGATGGCAATATTCCCAAAGGCAGGGACAGATTGAGACGGTCCAATTAGCGTAGCATTTTGACCAGGCTTGATGGACTCAGTTGTCACTTGTGCGGTTGTATATGAATTGTGTGTATAGTCCGTTTTCAAGTATAATTGTGCCATAGAGTTGCCCAGGATCCTCACCATCTATGTTGTTGATCTGCACTGAGAAAACTTGCAAAAGTGGTAGCCCTAGAAAACACTGTCCATCATCATCATCAGCAGAGGCCATGCGGGGCAACCTTTTTGGTCCTTTGGGATAGAAGCAAAGTCCCAACAAGATACCTAGTATTGCTATAGCATCGGCCATAGTTCTTATTTCTCTGTTCTCTGGCGGGATTCGTATGTTGTTTGGTCCAAGTTGAAACCTTTCTTCTGGGTAAGCATCGGCACGCAACAATGCTGAAGACAAAGGATCCCAACTTCGAACTAGGTCCATAATCCAAGGTTGGATCTGGCCTTCACTGTCACGAGTAGTGCGAGGCCTGTTGTCAAAACTGTCAGCCACATAGTTAAATACTGGGATGAGTCTGGTCGACTCACAAATCATCATAATCACAACAACTAGACTTCGTGCCCTAGCTTCCCCGCTTGTTGTTACAGCAAGTTGATTTATAGCGTAGTCTAGGCTGTGGACCCCAACTCTCATCTGCTCGGTCGTCTGATGAGCAGCTCTTTCTAGTCCACCATAGCTTCCATCGAAACCTAGGAAGTTGGTCCCAGGTTCTGTAATCAGATGCACCGGTTGATTGTTCCGGTCCCTGTTGTCGAACTCTAACCATTGGCCGTTTTCCATCTGGTAGCCAAGCAAGTAGAGGTTGTCCATTCGAAACCTGAAACTCACAGAATGATCATTGGTCCGTAAAACCAAATCGAAGAATCGAGTGGGTGGGTTCCGTTGAACAGCAAGAGCAGGACGATTGTGAGAAGATCTCACTCCCAATCGTCTTCGCAAATTCTGAATGAAATCTCGATAATCTCCCCTGGTGCTGGTCTCAACGTTGAGCTCTTCTGTAAACTCCACCACCATTGTAATGCGTGCGTATAATTAACTGTGGGTCAAATTCTGATGAACTTGAACTTGCTGCAATTCACAGCAAACCGTGAAGAAGGAGGAGGAGAATAACAACAAAAAACAAGTTTGAACTATGTAATTTGTATTTGCTTAGTGAAATTTGTTGGGTGTTGAAATCTTTAATCGTATTGGTGAGTATATATAGACCCAGATTGCAAAACTAGGTAGATAAAAAGAAAGCAGCATTCAGGTTTATATTCCACGTTTTTCTTCTGCAACAGATATGGTATCATTCCACGATTACATTGGCTATAATAATTAAAAATCTCTCAATAAGTCATTTAAAGAATATTCTAGGTGTGTCGTATATATGCTTCTAGATGTGTTGAGTATTCCCTGCTTATCTGTTTTCTTCAAATCTAATAGAGTATGCTTTCTTCTATAATGCACGTTTTTCATCAATCAATCACAGGCTTTACTTTTAGTTTTTCATTCAATTCTTTTACAACGCACGTTTTCCATCAATCGCCTATATAAATATATATATATAGGCTTTAATTTGGCCTTATGCAATTTATCATTCAATGCATCCATTATTACTGTGGCGGCCTTTGTCTAAAAATAGTTTTCATGATGATTTAAATTTGTCACAAGCTGAACAGTAGCAATTCACCGGTCCCTAAGAGCATGCTTTAATTTGTCTTTGTTCAATCTGGTCCAAAAAAAAAAAAATTGTCCTTGTTCAATGAATATGGAAATAAATAGAAAGCATGGGAAGTATTCGTTCGAAAAAGGAGGCCAATCAAAGCCTATGTATCACTCTAAAGAAATGAGTTAAATTCTATATAATCCAAAAAGAAGCGCATTAAGGTCTTTATTTTTTAATGCTTTAAGTTCTCGCGTGAAATACTTCCCTGATTCATTCAGTAATTGTGTCCGCAAACAAACAGAATAATTTTCCATTTTACCTATATTCATATTTGGAAAATATTAAGAAAACTTCATTAATATACCCCCACAATTGACTTACAACAATTACAATTCATCTCTTTCAGGAACTGCTGGGACTCGTTCTTGTCCATTCATGGAGGTCATATCAAATTTATGTTGTTATTTTTCATTTAATTCAAAATAATTTTTTTGAGTTTTTTTAAAGTTCTAGTTATAACCATTTGGGCCACTCAATATACCTGGTGTCTTTTTTCTCCCCCTTAAAATCCTATTATCAAATATTTGAGACAATCAACCAATCCATTTGCGGCTAAGATGTGCCTTTCTCCTGGGGTCTTTTTCTTTTGAGTTCTACATCGGGTGGGTTTTTTTAAAAAGAGGAGTTTTATAAAGTCTTGGGTTTCCCAACTTAATAGCTAGCTTTTGGGGTATGATTCTCTTAAGGATTTAGTCGCCTCCAGAGCAAGTACCCTTGGGTTGTTTTTATTTAACAGTATTTTTTGGAGTTCTAGACTATTGTATCTATGTGCTATTAAGAGAATCGGTCTTGAGCAATAAGGGCTCGTCAATTCATATGTTTGTAGTATTCATCAATCAATTACCGTGGATTTTATTTAATTGAATAATTAAAATATAATATGCACTTTTTTTAATCAATCAATGAAATAATTTGTCTCTTAATCATGACCCTATCTAGCCTGTTCAATGAATCATTGAATACTTCCAATTTGATATTAATTGAAGGTGTACTATCATATATGCTTCTAAATGTGGTCGTCCACTTCAAATCTTACATAGAGGATAATATATGCGTTCTTTTACGCACAATGCACGTTTTTCATCAACTCAATGGTAGGCTTTAATTTGGCTTTATGCTCCATTATTATTATTATTATGGCGGCTTCGTCTTAAAATTTCAGCAAACCATATTCTTGATTTAGATTTGTCATAAGGCCAATAGCAATTCGCTGGTCCCTAGCTAAGTGCATGCTTTAATTTGTCTTTGTTCAATGAATTAAATGATTATGGAAATGGATATGATGGAATTTCACTTCATGCACTTGCATGCATGTATGTATTATAAACTATTTACAAAGAATAGGAAAAAATTGAATATATCCCAACTTTACCTGTCTCGTTTACATCTTCAAATCAATATTCACTATGTATATAATTAATTAAAAAAATAATAGCCATAATATTATAGACAGGTGCCCATGTTTATACACGCAGTTTAAAATTGCTAAAAGAAGTGCAATTTATTGTAGTGAATTATTTTAGTCAAGTAGTTATTATCCATCCAGCTCAGGCTGGATTCAGATTGTTGTTTTTATCATCTTAGTGAATTTTTACTGTTGTATTTTTCCGGCAAGAGAATCTGGACCATTCTTTTAGAAATTTTAAACCGCACGTTTTTTTCTTACGTTTAATTTGGATGATATCTAATTGAATACTTCCAGTATAAAGCTTTTTTTTTTTTTTTAAATCAATCACCCTGTGTATACGTAACTTATCTTAACATCTAATAAATGAGTACTTCCAATATGGCTGCATCACTTGATGTAACGTCGCTACTCACTAACTAGAACTAACTATGATAGAAAGGAATAAAACTAGTAAACATATCCTATCATGGTTATTTAGAAGCAATCACATCAATAAGGGCTAATCATGATAGAAAGGCATTCTACCTCAATGAAGGCTATCAGGGTTAAGAAAAAGAAATAACCTTTATATGTAATCATAGCTAACATGGTTATAAAACAACACACCCACGAATGATAAATTATAATAGCAGTTCAGATTTAACTATATCAGTTAATACTAACAACAATTAAACTTGTAGAAATTGCCATTATCACATCGTGGATCCACAATAATTCAATTACATGTAACCTAAGGGCCTCAGGCCCACCACCAAAGCTCTAATCTAGTGTCCAGACAAAATAAATCAAAGATAGAAGGTATAATACGTTTATTAAGACAAACGACATAAAAATATGATGAGGTAAAATAAGTCCTAAATGACTGCAGTCTTGATGCATGGCAATATACAAAAAGATTGCGTAAAATAAGGTCCAAAAGCTCTACACTGTCAGCTACAGCTATTGAGCCTCAGGAGCCTTCCCCCGAAAATCCTGCTAACATGTTGTTTCCTGAAAACAACGAGAGTGAGACAACATCTCAATAACTAAATCCCTACCTATCACACACTTTAGCATAGGCTAGTGAGGTGTTAGGTGGGACACACAGAGTTAATAACAGTTGATAGACATTTATTTAAGCTTTGAAATGCACAATAACCATATAAAACAAATATTTCCACAAATCTTATGCAGTTGATAATTTCAAAAGAGATAACATACTTCTCATTTATCTAAAAGATATAAACATCAATGAAGATCCCATGTCAATGCAATTCCTAAACCTAAATCCATCCTTATATCCTTCTTATTTCCGCTGACTGAACCTATGGGCTAAGTTCTTTCCATTTGATTGGCGACTCTGACAAGCTAACCACATGAGTGATATGGACCGGCCAAAGACCACAAAGCACTTGGTGGACCATGGGTCTCCCCCAAAGAAGTAGTGGGATAATAATAGTGACCAACCATAGAGCTTCGTATAAAGGCCAATACCATGTAGCATGTATATATCTGTATACTCAAATCATCTCCCCCTAGCCAAACTAGATGCACAGGGTTCACAATAACACGTTTATATACATAATCAACTGAAATCCAAAATCACACATTATAGTCATAATCATTAATTTCTAACAATACAAACGATTTCAATCCTTGTCAAAGTAGCATCCCACAAGATAGTTCATATAAAACATAATATACTTATATAAAAAAATTCAGTTATAAAACCACTTACCAATTTCATACTAGAGCATGCAACAAATAGAAATTTAGTTACCTGATATCCTAGCTAACAGTCAAATACAACCAAAGTCCAACCTTGAAAATGCCACAATAGGGTTTATATCTACAAACAAAATTAAGATGTTATCTCTATAGTATTAGAGTAGGCTACTCACAAAATCCTAGCATCTAACTTTTACTCTAAAAGCTTCAACTTTTACTCAAAATTCTAGCCTAAGAGACCTTTTTATAAGGTGTGGAATGAGTACACACACACACACACATATAATTTAGACTCAATTCCTAAATTTTTCTTGCTTAAATATCCTTTAATTATCAGATTACATCATTATAATCATCAAATTCATAACATAAATAGAAAAACCCTCATTTATAACTTATATTCTATCTTCAAAGGACTTAGATAAATAGATTTAATACAAGTTAGATTATTCTCACTACAAAAGTTAAACCATTGATTTGACTGTTGAATTTAATTTCCTATCTATCATGATACTATCCTCCAGATTATGGCTCAATGTAACGGTGAATGAGCTCAAAAATGCTAATTTACTAATCAGGATTTTATTATATGCTAAATCTAAAAAAATGAGTTGAAAATGTACCTAATAACTTGTTACTTGCAGATCGAACTGACGATCCAACCGTTGAAATTAATGATTTGGATGTCCCAAATGGGGTGACCAAATTTTAGTCCGATTCAATAGTTAATAAACTCAAAACTAGTACTTTTATGAGACTATCCTATATATATGTGAAAATTATTTATTCACTCCAAGCTTCACCCACTACCTCCTATATATAGGCTCCTCAAGCTCCTTTACTCTAGTGATTAGTTGATGCGGAACTTCTATATCATGCTATATTTTTCTAGAATATCACCCGCGCACACATTCACACCCACACACAATAACATGATTAAAAAAATAATAATAATAATAATAATAATTTGCCTATATCTGAATTTTTATTAACTTAATACTAAAATATATTTATTATAAATTTAATTAAATTCTAGATATAAAAATAAGGATTTTACACTTGACACTGGATAGGCTTTCATTATTTGTCCTTTTTTTTGAATACTCACTGCAATTTATTGATTTAATAGTGGCATCACAGCGGTGAATTAACTGTTTGAATTTCATTAATGCACCTTTTTTCATGAATTAATGAAATAATTTTTTCGGCAATGGTCATCTGAAGAAACTAGAAGAGATGAAGGAAAAAATAATTTTATAGTGAATTTTTCAAAGTTGTGGACTGCTGTATTTATATGAGATAAGAGAATCTGGTCCCGCCCTTGTAGCAATAATTGCTCATGAACTCCTCTTTGAATTTTAAAATGCACGATTTTTTGTTTGTTTGAGATTACGTCTAATATAATGCTCTTTCTTCAATTGATTACCTTGGATGATATTTAATTGAATAATACTTCCAATACAATGCACCGCTTTTTAATCAATCATCACAGACTTTGTTTTAATGAATAATTTGTCTCTTGTCTCTCATTACTGAATAATTGATTAGGTTAAAATATATTTTTAGTCTTTTAACTTTATACAAAGTTCCATTTGGGTCCTTTAACTTTAAAAAGTAAACTTTTAGTCCTATAGTCTTAGAACCATTAACAAAAAAAATAATGAAATTGAGCTCTTGAATGTGGATAAAACATTACTAAATGCTAACATATTTAGTTTAATTTTAAAACAACCATGATTGTTACAAAAAAATAATCATTTAAGACTAATAATTTTAGAGTTAAAGGACTAAAAGTATACTTTTTAAATTAAGGGACGAAACTGAAACCTTACATAAAGTTAAATGATCAAATGTATGCTTCGGCCTAACTGATTATTACTTCCAATATAGTGACGTCACTTGATAGGCTTTCATTTGTCTTTGTTTAATAAAAATTTCCACTTTAATATAGTGGCCTCCCAGCTGTGAATTAACTATTTGAATTTCACTAATGGACGTTCTTCATGAATCAATGAAATAATGTTTGCGGCAATGTTGATTTGAAGAAAGTAGAAGAGATGAAGGGAAAAAAATAGTGCACAATCTCTTTAATAAGATGCGGACATCACCTTTTTTAGACTTAATTTGCCTCCACGCATTTCAATCTGACAGTGTAAATTGGGTTAATATGTAGTGAATTTCTTGCAGGATATAATAAAGATGCTTGAGTATAAATTTCACTCTCAAAAATATTAATTTTGTACTCCCTCCGTTTGTTTTTATAACATACAATTCTTGGATATGTCTTGTTTCTTTTTATAAGAGACATTTAAAAGTCGTCTCAAAATTTACTTGTAAGCATTCTATTTTATCCTCATTTAATTATAAATTCCCTTTTTTCTAGGATAGCTTTCTCTTCCTCTATTACACCTTCTCTCTCCACCACATATTATTTCTCTTCTACATAGATGAGGGTATTTTTGAAAAATAAAATTTATTTTTTATATATTTATTGCACCTTACTAATTTTAACTAACTTTTCAAACAATGCAATTCAGTCAATTGTATCTTATAAAAAAGAATGGAGGGAGTAATAGTAATTATTTGACTTTGCCTTTGATGCACTACTCAAAATAAAGACGGTGATAGAATTTGATGTTCATTTATTGGATGGAGTGACGGTGAGGATATTTATAGACAACAGAATAATGCTTTGAGGTGATGCCTCTTGAAGCAGTATACATGCTTGATAAAAAGTCATTATTATTGTATATTCATTTACGAGCCAACATATATAATTAACTTCAATAACCCAATTTGTATTTAAAATATATGACTTTTTGATGAGGAGTAACATCATTCGAGTATACAGGGTTTCTTTAAAATAATATAACATTTCACCAAGTGGTGGCTATGACACTTTTAGTTTTAACCTTTTAAAAGTGTCTTTAGAAACCAAAAGGATACTACCTCCGATCTTAATTATAAGATCTTGTTTATAGGCTACAAGATCTCATAATTAGGACCAAATATAGTATAATTTTAGTGACGTTTAGTGTGTCATAACTCTCTACACAGCCCTTTATGTAAACTTCTTAATTTATAATGACATGATTTTTCCAAAAAAAAATGTCTCTTCATTTTGAAAATATTCAAATATGAAACTCTACAATCTTCTTCTCGCAATTCATAAGGTTCCTATATATGGAAAACAAATAAAGGAGACGCATCAACATTTTTATTTGAATGAGATGTATCAGCATTTAATGATTTGATAGTCTTATGGCTTAGTAGCATGATAGCTTTCCTGTAAGAGGCCGCAAGTATCGTTAATCTCAAGCGGCATTAAAATAGAGGAGAAAATATGGGAAGTATTTGTATGAGAAAAAAGGTCAAAATAAAACCTATGTATCCTTAGAATAATGAAAAATATGAGTTAAATTCTATGTAAATCCGAAAAGAAGTGCATTGAAAATTATTTTTAGTGAATTCTTTAAGTTCTAATTAAGAAGTTATTGTTATCCATCCAGGTCAGATCAGATTCAGACGGTTGTTTTTCATTTAATTCAAAATAATTTTAGTGTGAATTTTTTAAAGTTGTGGACTGTTGTATTTATCTGAGATAAGAGAATCTGGCCCCGTCCTTGTAGCAATAATGGCTCATGAATTCCTCTTTGAATTTTACAATGCACGTTTTTCTTGGGATTACGTCTAATATAATGCTCTTTCTTCAATTGATTACCGCGGATGATATTTAATTGAATAATACTTCCAATAAAATGCACCGTTTTTTAATCAATCATCACAATATTCATGTTGTTTTAATATATATATATATTTATATATATAATGACGAATAATTTGTCTCTTGTCTGTTATTAAATGAATACTTGATTATTTCCAATATAGTGACGTCACTTGATAGGCTTTCATTTCTCTATGCTTAATAAAAATTTCCACTTTAATATAGCGGCCTCGCAGCTGTGAATTAACTACTTGAACTTTATTATTACACGTTTTTCATGAATCAATAATGAGACTGTACAACTCGGCTCTGTCTTCCTCACAGTACACTTCATCATTTGTAATCTGTCTTTATATAGACAACAAATAAAGGAGACGTAAACTAACATTCACTGGATTCTCAGAGCTGCATAATATCGACGTTCAACATAGTCATCTGAGTAAATAGCAAGTACTCCCATGTAATATTATCTCTACGGTTTTATTATTATTATTTTTTTGTTAATACAATGTTTATTCTTTTTAGTTTGTTCTCATTTTTGTCTTAGTTCCTAAATTATACTCCTCCGGTCCTAATTATAAGACCCAATTGACTTATTTGAGGAGATTAAGGAAGTAAGTTAAGTTAGTTATTTATAATAAATAAGTGTTGTCATTCCTAAAATATCCTTACTAATTAAGTATATTGGCTAAAACTATCATTATTAGAAGGATTATCTTGGAAAAAAATGCATAAATATAAGAGACAATGGATTGGGTCTTATAATTAGGACCAAATAAAAAGTCAAATTGGGTCTTATAATAAGGACCGGAGGAGTAATTAAGCTTTTAATCCAACAACTGAGCCACTTCAAATTGCTACAAAATATTTTCCTAAAATCCCAACTTATTAACTGCAACCTAAAACAATGGATGCTAAAAACCAATGCTTAATTAGAACTTTTAAATCCAAAACAACAGAATTAAAACTAACAAGAGACAATATGATCCAAGATTCAAAGCTACCTCAGAAAATCACAATATATTAACTCCAAAATCAATACAAATGTCATAACCACAACATTATAATTGAACTTAAAGCTTTAAACAGCCCAATATCAAATACTAAACAGTAATCCAGCTACAATAATCTCCAAATATAATCAGATTAAACAATACAATTATCCCAATAATCAGAGAAACTATCCTAAAATCTAGGAATTGTTAGACAGCTATTAGGCAGGAAATTAAAGCAACTAAAGCTCCCCTATGAAGATCCAAGCTCCTGCCATTGCTGTTGAATTGGAGAATTATGAAACTCTAGCCATGGTTAGTCATGAAAAACACTGCCTCCAGCAAATTCACACACTCAGCCATGAAGAACAGTAAAGAAATCGATGGGAAAATCAGAGAAGTGCTAAAGACAGTGACGATGGTGGACTTGAATAGAGGTGGGAGAGAATGATGATGCTGGATGGAACTGGACCGATGGAAGATGAAATTTGAAGGTGTGAGTTCGCCATTCAAGCTCTATTTTCTGGTTTGGTTGCACCGAGAAGAAGAAGACGATGATGATGGTCATGATGGTGGATTCCAATATTTGGGTTCATAGGAGATGATGGAATTGGCCGAGAGCAAAGTGTATGGAGAATGAAGAATGATTCAAGGTCCATCCCGCGCACACTAGACATCTCTGGTTTTTCTCGTCGTCACTCCTCTCCTCTGCTCCTGTTTTTTGCCTCCCGAATCAAAGATGATGATAATGAATATGAATATTTTAGGGTAGGAGCAAAACGTTGCGTTTTGCCCCCCACTTTTATTATTATATATATATTTTTAATTTATTTTTTATTATATTTTTTTTCTTTTCTTTTCTTCTCTTTTTTTATTTTTAAATCTTCCAAAAATCTACAAACAAAATTCAAGATAAGGTAGCATTAATTGTCCTTAAAAATAATTAATCACAATTAAATCAAAATATGACAATTTTACCCCTGTAAAATGATAATTCAAAACAAAATATATTGAATAAATAAATAATCAAATAATGCCAAAAGGACCAATTAAGTTGACAAAAACCCACTAAAAAGATATCAAAATATATAAAAATAATTGACTTAGTCACATAGCAACCACAAATCTCAATAATGGAATGTCCTCGAAATGGTCCACTTTAACATAGTCTTCATATGTTCTGTCAAACAGCAAACATGTCATTTTATTGTCGCCTAGATCCTCCTCCTAATTGTCATAACAAGCAAAAATATGTCCATAAATATCAGCTGTAGCTTCCCCTCCTCCTCTTCTAAACATAATAGTAACCCTAGCAGCCACAACATTTCGCAGCATTACGTAATTGACAGTCACCAAACCTTGATTACTGTCTAGTTTCTGTGATATGAGTTAGTCATACACACTGCCAATGTTAGCAGAATCCCATTAGACAACCTTATCAATGATTACATCATCCCACGAGATTAGGGGTGTTCACAATACTTGGTAGCCCGGTATGCCTGCTCGAGCCTAAGAAAAAAAGCCTGGCCAGGCCCAAAAAAAACACAGCCCAAAAGAAAAAGGGCACTCTTTGGCAGGGTTGATCACAGATTGGGTATTCTGCCCTGCTTGTTTGGCTCTTCCCAAAGTATATGTAATTATATATTATAATAATGTATAATACATAATATAACAATACATAAAATATAATATAATCTTTTATTTTTAATTTTTAATTTTCCTTCTTTCACTCTTCAATAATTCAATTATCAGACTTCAGATTTAGAGATCAGATTACGCCCTAGCGCCTCCCTCCTCCCTTAAACTTCTGCTCAGTCAGTCATCAGTACTCACGTCAGTTGCTTCTAAGCTCCAGTTTGGCAGTTCCAAACTTCCACTCAAGCTCAACTCACCGACTAGTTCCCAACTTCTGCTCAATGCTCACCCTCAAGCTCAACTCGTCGACTAGCACCGAGCAGTGACCACCTCCGTCTTCGCCTTTCCTCAAGCTCAACTTGCTGTCAGTGCTCACCGTCAATCGCTTCGAGGCTCCAGTTTGGCAGTTCCAGACTTCCACTCAAGCTCAACTCGCTGACCAGTTCCAAACTTTTGCCCAGTGCTCACCCTTGCTCAACTCGTCGACTAGCATCGAAGCACCAAGCCAATGACCACCTCTGTCTTCACTTTCCCCCAAGCTCAACTCACTGTTAGTGCTCACCCTTAGTCGCTTCCAGGTTCCATCTTCCTCCATCGATTCAACTTTGATATTTGACCAGTGAGTTTGATGCTATTTGATTCTACTTTGATTCCATCCTTATCTTGTTTTCTAGTACAACAAATTTGTTGTTTTCTATTGAATTATATAATCTTTTGTTGTTTTCTGTTGCAAATTTGCTTGCTTGGTAGAGATTATACCAATTTGTTGCACATTTGTTTTCTATTTGTCGAGAAATGGTTCTACTTCTACCGTGACTTTGTTTTTTGAACACTAAAGTAAATTCATTTTGGTTTCTAGCTAGTCTATTATGACTCTGTTTGCCATTTTACCATGACAAACTGATAGGGAAAATGGGAAATGGCAAATTCATTTGTTTTAGTAATTGGTTTTAGACTTTTAGTATTTGAGATAATAGAATGAATCAATTATATCAAATGGTTTATTATGAATTGTACTTTGTAAGTTTGTATCCATGTTATTGTATCACATATTGATTCAATTGTGAAAATAATTGTGTGTTGACATATCTTTAAAAAATGGTTTGTTGAATTATATGATATTGCATTGCAGCTTTAATGGATGAGGAAGCTTCTATTACATCACCATCCCCGGTTGTTGGTGGAATGTCTCAAGGTGCTTCAACCCCTCTTTAAACACCAATTCCTACTGGACCTAATCAAATATCAAATCCTAATAGACCTAGTGAAGCTCCTACCCCTAACCCTACTCTTCATGTTTAACCTTGTCCCATCTCTCCTTCTCCTACCCCTACTCCCCCACAAACAAATTCTATCACAGCAGAAACAAATGTTGATGGAAGGGGTATAAAGAGAAAGGCAAGGGAACCTAAGCACACATCAGAGGTATGTGAATACTTTATCAAATTGCCAATAGAAGAAACAAATGGAGTTTACTTAGCAGCTTGCAAGTATTGTCATACTACTTATAAAGCTGATCTAAACCGGGGACAAATTCTTTGTTGAGACATATCCCAAAGTGTTCAAAGAATCCACATAAGGCCACTACAGATAAAAAACAATCTATGTTAACTCTTTTGTCGATTAGGACAACTGGCAAGGAAAATCTTTAATTCCACATGTATATGATGAGAAGCAATGTAGAAGAGCTTTAGCTAAGTTTATTATTTGATGAGCAACCATTCAAAATTGTGGACAAGCCTGTATAATGGAAATTGTTAAATGAGTTTGAGCCTCACTTTCCAATCCCTTCAAGAACAACAATTGGAAGAGATGTGTGGCAATTATACCTTGGAGAAGTTAAAATATGAAAGAAATTCTTGAAGCAAAGTGCAAAATGTCTCTGTCTCACCACAGATTGCTAGACATCAAATCAGAATTTTAACTACTTATGTTTGACAACACATTTTATTGATGATGAATAGAAGCTTCACAAAAGGATTCTAAATTTTGTTATGATTAAAAATCATAGAGGTGATACTATAGGGAGGACCATTAAGCAATGCTTATTGGATTAGGAGATTGAGAAAGTATTCACCATAATTGTGGATAATGCCTCAGCTAATAACTCAGCTTAGGCATATCTTAAAAGGCATTTGAGGAGTTCGAAGGGCTCACTTTATGAAGGTGATTATCTACAATTAAGGTGTTGTGCACACGTCCTAAATTTGGTGGTCAATGAAAGTATTAAAGAAATGAAAGACAGCTTTAAAGCCATTCAAAATGCTGTTAGATATATTTGTTCTTCTCCTTCACGCTTTCTAAGATTCAAAACTTAGGCTGATGCTTAAAAAATAGATGCCAAGAGCCTTGTCTGCCTTGATGTATCCACTCATTGGAATTCAACGTAATTAATGTTAGAAGCTGCAATGAAGTTTCAAAAAGTATTTGAGCGAATGCGTGATAAAGATGATGACTATATTTCATACTTCAGCTCAAGCACTTCAAGCTCTAGGTGTGATGCTTCTAGTTCAGCTAGGCATGAGCGTGATGGTATTAGACGTGACCAAGATAACTTTTCTAGTCCTATTATTGATAATTGGAATAATAATCGAATTTTCATCAAATTCATGAAGGTCTTTTATGACACAACATTGAAATTTTCAAGCTCCCTTTATGTATTATAAAATGAGTGTTTTCATCAGATTGCTCGTGTTCAGAAAATGCTGCAAAAAAATGTCATGAATAATACTAATAACTTCTTAAGAGAAATGAGCACTAACATGGTGAAGTATAACAAGTATTGGGGTCAAGTAGATAATATGAATCCGTTACTATTTGTGGCTGTCACTTTGGATCCTCAATATAAACAAGAATATATGAATCATATGTTTATCTTCTTTATGTTGATCCTGAAGTATGTTTAATTATGAAGGAGAGGGTCAAAGATTGTTTGTATCGATTGTTTAATGAGTATTTTGCTGGGATAGTTATTGAATCAGGGACTACCTCCGCAAGTAAAGTAGGTGCAACTTCATTGCCTTCTTTTGATGATGATGATGGTGAAGAGGATCCAGGTCATAAGTAGTTAGAATCTATGAAATAAAGAATCTCAACAGATCCTCAAATTGAGTTAGATAGATATATAGTGACAGACTCGAGAGATGAAATCCCTTCTCCAACTGAGTTTGACATACTGTTATGGTGGAAAGCTAATTCAAAAAAATATAAAATTCTCTCTCATATGGCATGATATGTATTGGTTATGCCAGTTTCTACAGTGGCTTTTGAATCTGCATTTAGCATTGGAGGACATGTGGTTGATCATTATAGGAGTTCTTTGTCTCCTAAAATGACAGAAGCACTAATTTGTAGCCAAAACTAGCTACAACCTAGGCAATCAATGTCTGAATTTGTTGACAAGCTTTGCAAATTTGATAATTTTGATGAGACAGAAAATGTCCTTCAACTTGCTAGTAATATGTCCCCCCCCCCAAACCTCAATAACTCACATATTATTTTCATAATTTGGTATGTAATGTTCTTTCATTTTTTTTCCCTAGATGTTGCTACACCTGGAGGAGAGAATTTAATGGCCATTGGTGATTGAAGGGTCATTTTATAAGCATGACTGGCCAAGTTGGTAAGCTGTATCTGTGCATCCTTTAAAATTTAGAATACATTTCTTTTTTTTAATTGATTACTTGCTAATATATTAAATTTATAGTCATTTTTTTGGTATTTTTTTCTAGATGTTCCATCCTTTTCCCAAAATAGTGGGATTGATGCAAATTGTTTGAATTTCAAGGCCTCAATTACAATACTAAGAGTTGTTTTGTTTCAAACTGATTATGGATGTTATTTAATTGGATATTTGTTAAGACTTGATTTGGATTATTTTTGGATGATTTTAATGTGTCAAAATATAGAATTATGAAATGTAATTTTCAAGTATGGATGAAATTTTTCCTCATATGACATGAGCAAGCATCACCTCTTGGGCAACAAAACCAGCCAGCCCAACCCACCCATGCCTAGCCTAAAAATGGTTTGGACTTCTATGCGTAGGGCTGGACAGTGGGCTGCAAAATACAACCTGCGCATACTTCGAGCAGGGGGCTTGCCCTGCCCAGCCCTGCCCTTCTCAGCCCATGTGCAACCCTACATGAGATTATGTCCTTATCAATGAGAAGGAGTTTTGGTAACATTGCCAAAGGCAAAGACAGATTCAGATGCCCCAGTTAACGTAACATCTTGACATGCATTGATGGATTCATAGTTGTCCCTCGTACGGTTGTAGATATATTGTGTGTACAACCCATTATTGATTGTAATTGTTCCATACAGTTCCCCAGGATCCTCATTATCTATATTATCGATTCGCACTGAGAAAATCTCCACAAGTGTGGTAGCCCTGAAAAGCTCTGCCCTTCACTATGGACCATGCGTTTGGACCTTTTTCGTCCAGTAATGGAGCTGGAAGGCGGGGCCTTGAAGCAAAGTCCCAACAAGATACCTAGTATTGCTATAGCATCGGCAATAGTTCTTATTTCTCTGTTCTCTGGTGGGATTCGTATGTTGTTTGGTCGAAGTTGAAACCTTTCTTCTGGGTAAGCATCAGCAGCACGCAACAATGCTGCAGAAAAGGATCCCAACTTCGAACTAAGTCCATAATCCAATTTTGGCCTTCATCGTCAACTTCGAACTAAGTCCATAATCCAATTTTGGCCTTCATCGTCACGAGTAGTGCCGGGCCTGTTGTCAAAACTTTGGGCCAGATGGTCAGATACTGGAACGAGTCTGGCGGATTTAGAAATCATCATAATCACAACAATTAGACCGTGCCCTAGCCTCCCAGCTTTTGTTACAGCAAGTTGATTTATGGCAAATGCTAGGCTGTGGTCCCCACTCGTCTCCTCAGTTGATCGATGAGCAGCTCTTTCTATTTCCTCGTAGCGACAACCAAAACCTAGGCAGTCGGTCCCATGTTTTGTAATTAGCTGCACAAGTTCTTTTTTCTGGTTCCTGTGCCCGAACTCTAACCACCTGCGTTTTTCCATTTGGTAGCCAAGCAAGTAGACGTTGTCCATTCGGAACCTGAACCTCACAGAATGATCATTGATTCGTAAAACCAAATCGAAGAATCGAGTGGGTGGGTTCTGCTGAATAGCGAGAGCAGGACGATTGTGGGAAGATCTCACTTCAAGTCGAACTCGCAGTTTCTGAATGAAATCACGATAGTTTCCCCTGGTGCTGGTCTCAACGTTGAACTCCAATGTAAACTCCACCGCCCACACAAGGATTAGTACCAACATATCATCACTGTGGCTCGAAAACTCATTCCGTCATGAATCAAAAAAAGCATTCTTTTGTCGTTATTCATGATAGAACGAGATCTGATTGCGTGTAGAAAGAAAAATTATTACTCCTCCAATACTACATTACAAAATAAGTTTTATATTTAAAATTAGAGGAGTAACATTTTGGTACATTGTTCCCATTAAACCATCATACACATCAGCATATATCAATGCAGTACTTAAAAATTACTCAAAGTTATATATTCTCAGATTAATCTCAAATTTCTTAAACGCCACTAGCTCTTAGAACTCAATTTATCTTTTAAAGTTATTTCATCAGAATAGTCAATTATATATCAAACTATCTAATTCCTTAAAATTCCAAAATCCCTGGTCTTAATTTCTAACCTAAATTTAAATTATATATATTAGCTGCAGATCAAGATGGCTTGTATTTAAATTGAATATTGAGTATAAAAATAAGTCATAGCAAATGACTTGCTAGATCACGTTGCTAAAGCGGTATGGAAAAAGAAAAAGAATAAAGAAAAGACAAGAAAAAGGAAAGGAAAAAGAGATAGAGCCTGATCGAAGATAGATAAGAAGAAAAGAAAAAGAAGGAAAGGAAAAAACAAACAAGGACAGAAGTAAGAACAGAGAAAAGAATCAGTTTACGGACATGAAAATTCTCCTGTAATTGAGAAGTCATAGGGTTTTTTTTTTTAATCCCGCTAGATAATTGAAATATATATTTATTGTTATGTTACTTTGTTTCCTAATACACTTTAAATGTATTTATTTAAAATTTATCCAAATATTAAAATATATTGAATGTAGATAATATCTAGATGGTTTCATAGACTAGTCTCAATCTTTTAAAATTTTGAAAAAAATTTAATTATTATTTATTTACTATAATATTACTTAATCCTAAATAAGAGACCAAAAGACATCATACAGGTGAACCAGCCGCTCACCTTATTTCTCGGACGAGACTAATGGCTTTCAATGATTCCTGACTTGGCCGACCGATTTGGAAGTGGTTTTTAGTAATTTGCTTATACCAGAGCAGTATGGCATCATCCAAACAAAACTTAAAACGAAAATTAAAAAAAAAAAACTCTTTAAATTCTTAAGTGACAAGTCAGTGATCGAATATATCATGAAATGTTGCCAAAATCATTACCTCTCGCTTTTTCCCATGTTTTAAGGGAAAATGTCAGCTAAATGCCACAAAGTGAAGTTAACAAACTTTAAGTCCAAAAGAATCTGAAAATACAACATAGTCTATGTGCACTGAAATGAAAATAAAATGACAAGTATGGTTAAAAAAATCCCTAGGTAAAAAAAGGAGTAAATTCTGAATTGGATGGTTTTAATATAGTATTATTGTTGTGACTTTCCGCATGTGGAGTTGTTAAATTATTATTATTATTTTATTTGTTGTGAATTCCTATATGTGAAGTTATTTTCTATTATTGATGTCAATTTTCATATGTAGAGTTAATTTTTATTATTTATTTTAAATTTCATATTCCCAGATGTTGTTTTCCAATTAATTGTTATAAATTTTCACATATTGAGTTGTTAATTTTCTATTATTTATTATAAATTTTCATATGTAGAGTTGTTAGTTTTTTATTATTTGTTTTAAAGTTTTCATATTTCGAGTTGTAATTTTTTAATTATTTGTTGTAAATTTTCATGCGTGTAAAATAAATCCCTAGTTGACTCCTTTCTTCTCATTCAGATTTTGATGGGCAACATTATCATTTCACTTTCAAACTTAATTTCATTTAGAGTAGGGAGATTGAAAACAAATTTCAGAATATCTTACTACTCATTAAAAATCAAGTCCACGTTGAGGGAAGGGAAAAAAAAAAGAGGGAAAATGGCATCACCGTACTCTTTGTTTTCTCGCCATTTTGATTCTCGTTGTCTCTGCTTCCTGGGTGCTAAGGGATACGCGTCATTTTAATTTAGTGCAGGAAGCGAAATGGAGAGAAGTGGTACGAGGATTCGGAAGGAAAAAGACCAAAGAACGAGTGGGGCCAAGAGACAAAAGGGACAGGGAAAAAAAAAGGAAAAAAAAAGAAAGAGAGGAGGGAACTACGTGGCGAAGGTGAGTGAAGAAAGAGAAAAGAGATATAGATAAGAGAAAGAAGGGGGCCGATTAGAGTTTTTCAGTTGGACTATGTTTTTTGATTCTATTTATAGGATACTGAGAAAATTTTTATATGAATGTAGAATTTCATCATTCATTTATTATTATATTAACTTTGTTTACATGACGTATAATGTATATTAAATAAGAATAAAGTTAAAAAGTATTTGTAGAATTTTAATAAAAGTTAATAAAGCTTAAGTTTTTCTTATTATTTTTTGTTAAACATATTAAAATTGACTTATAAATAGGATTGAAAGAGCGGATAATATTTAAATAACGCCATAGGCTAGTCTCAATCTTTAAAATGGTTCCACAATCTTCGCCGAGAGTATAGTCAGAGAGGGGAAAAAACAGAGAGATTTGTCGCCTGCGCAGAGAAGAAGAAAGATTAAGAGAGAGAGAGAATAAAAGGAGTGTTTAGGAAGTATCAAAAGTGCTTCTGAAAAATATTTTTCCGTAAATCGAGATATATTTCTCTACATATTTATTTCGTATACAATGAAAACACTTTTGAAACTATGATTTTGATTCCATCTAAATATTCCTGAAGAAAAAAACAAAGAAAGCCCTCATCCATATCATAATCTGTCTATATATAGGCCACATGAAGGGGTCATAATCATTCACCAAATTGAGAGCTGCATAATATCACCACTCAGTACAATTCATCTCCAAGTCTAAGCGAATGGTACCATGACACAGTACTACTATACATGTCCATAAGGTATTAATTTTTTCCACTAATTATCTCATCTATTCATATTGGCTTGTGGTTAGGGATCCTTGAAAGGAACGATTTCTGTGGGGCCCTGGGGAGGTCCAGGGGGTGACCATTGGAGCTTCAAGGCGAGCCATCAAGGGATTACTGAGATAGTCATCCATGAGCACGTCAATATAAAGTCCATTTCTTTCAAAGATGCCAATGGTCATATTTCTGGGACATTTGGAGGCCGAAGCCCCAATGGCAGGGGTAAAGAAAAAAAGGTAACGTAATTGGTGAATTAATTAATATACTGCCTTCGATTCTTAATATAAGAGTTAGTTCGATTTTTAATCAGATTCTAAATATAATATCTCAATTACTTTATCTCTCATATTTATCCATTTTTTTTTAAGACAGTCTTTGTAGTTGTTGCACATGTTAAAAGTTTCATCAAATAATAGTATAGCTAATACATAACATAATTAGTAAATGTATTCTAAAAAAGATAACACTCATTTATTATAAATATCTAACTTAACAAACTTCTTCAATTTATTCAAATTAGTCAAGTAGCTATTATATTAAAAACGGGGAGTAGTATAAGAGCTAGATAACTAATATGTTAATACTAAAAAAGTTAGTTAAGTTAATTATTTAAAAAAATAGATGTTGTTTTTCCTAAAATACTCTTGTTAATCATATACATTAAAATGGAAACCCTTTACTATGTGCAAGATCTTAGGGACAATTTGGAAAAAATAAATAAATAAATAAATATGAGAGGTAAAGTAATTGGAGTTTTTATATTTAGGTTTAAATTGAATCTCCACCTAACTCTTATATTTACGACCGGAGGTAGTATTGTTATTAACACTTAATAATCATCTTCGTCTACATTAATTGCATACTTACAGCTTGTATATATATCATTATATCATCTGTAGATTGCAATTTGTTGGCCTTCAGAGTATTTGGAATCCATAAGTGGAACTTATGGGGAATACCATGGACTATTAGTGATCAAGTCCCTATCGTTTATTACAAACCTTACCACTTATGGACCTTTCGGATCAACCTCTGGTGATGACAAGACTTTCTCCATTCCAATAGCAGATAGTGTCGTAGTTGGGTTCCATGGAAGAGCCGGTTATTATCTTGATGCACTTGGCATTTTTGTGCACCCAGTAAGTAATTCACTATTCAAATACAATATAACGTATATGTTAGTTTTGCTTCAAAAAAAAAATGTACATGTTAGTAAATCATGCAATATATTACATTAATTTGATTCTTCTAATTAATGTCATGACTATATATGACCTTCGGTTTTGGTGCAGGTACATTCACATGGAACCATTTCATTTGGGCCATGTGGGGGTCCAGGTGGAGATGAATTTAGTTTTAGAGTGCTGGGAAATTGGATAAAAGAGATAATTGTTCATGAAAATACTAATATCAAGTCCATCGCTGTCAAAGACGCTAATGGGAAATACTATGGAAAATTTGGTGGCAATGATCCTAATGACATTGGTGTCGAAAGGAAAGTAAGTTTTTCATTTAATTTATGGATAGTGTGTTTGAGATAACAAATCAAATGAATTAATCACTTCTCTTTTCTAGA
Source organism: Neltuma alba (assembly GCF_004799145.2). Classification (NCBI taxonomy): domain Eukaryota; kingdom Viridiplantae; phylum Streptophyta; class Magnoliopsida; order Fabales; family Fabaceae; genus Neltuma; species Neltuma alba. The sequence goes on along the minus strand of NW_021634192.1, from coordinate 208,737 downwards.
TTTTCCTTTTACCTGAGCTTATCATAATTTGGGGGTCTTAAATACACCCACAATTCTAAGCTTCATGTTACTCACCCCAAGAGACATGTCAGATCCAGGGCATCCCAATTCGATTGAATGGAATGACAGTTTCTCATTCTGAATCTATAAAATAAGAATTTTGATCACATCACACATCTCAATAGTATACTAAACCCTCTAATTCTTTAAGAGATTTATCTAAAAGATCCACAATATAACTAGGAAGACCTTTCAAATACCACACATGGGTTGCTAGGCATGCCAGTTTAACATATTTGTCTATGAGAATCAACAAATTCTACTCCCCCTTGTTCAAAATTTTTTTGGCATATATACATGTTCATTTCATGATGATGCAACATAACTTCGATATGTAGATTCAAATTGATGGGCATTTAGAGCATCTGATATCCATAAGTGGGACATATGGAGATTATTGTGGACTTGAAGTGATCACATCACTATCATTCATAACTAATCTTACCACACATGGACCTTTTGGAACTGCTCGGGGCACTTGTTTCTCTATACCAATCCAAGGTTGTCTCGTGATTGGAGTCCATGGAAGGGCTGGCTACTACCTTGACGCAATTGGCATCAATGTGAAATTGGTAAATTTCTTTTTAAGAAAATGACGACAATAATGTGAGTGACAACCCCAACCATATATAGGATAAGACTTCTTATTATTGTTACTTTTGTTTATTACAATATAAGTCTCATGTTTTACACAGAGTTTGTGATGAGTGATTTAATGGTGTGAACATGTACATATCATGTGTTATATATATAAATTTCACTATGATGTAAGTTTACTAGCAAATTGGGTTTTTTTTTTTTCCTTTTGCAGAGGGACATAGAAGAAAATATTTCAATAGGTCCATGGGGAGGCCCAGGTGGAAATCCATGGAGTTATACAGCAAACGAAGCTATTAACCAGATAATCATCCATGTAGGGTTAAACATCAAATCCATATCTTTTAGAGACACATGTGGCCGTTTCTCAGCAACGTTTGGCGGCGACAACCCCCATGACACTGGTGAAAAGCAAATCGTAAGCATTCCCTATATATTAATGCAACTTGTTATTTACTAAATACTATCTCTGGTCTTTAATATAAGATCTAGTCGATTAATTTGATGAGATTAAGGAAGCTAATGATATATGTAAGACCTAATTGATTAATTTGACTAACTTATAAAATGATATGTAATCTAATATTACACATAAGTATTTCAAAATATCATGTAATTTTCTTAATTTTTTTAAATTAAATCAACCAAGTCTTATATTAAAGGTCAGAAGTAGTATTACAAATTAAGAACTTATGATTGATATATATATATATATATATAAATACTCTTGAGTAAAATACGTGTTTATTATATGATTTGCAGGTTCACATTAAATGGCCTTGTGAGCACCTGATATCCATAAGTGGGACGTATGGAAATTTTGCCAGTTTAACAACGATCACATCTCTGTCTTTTACCACAAATCTGGCTACATATGGACCATTTGGAACCACTTCTGGTACTTCTTTCGCAATCCCTATAAACAATAATACAATAATTGGATTCCATGGAAGAGCTGGCGGCTACCTTGATTCCATTGGCATCCTTGTTAAACACGAAACCACAATTTAATTTCTGATATACATATTTATGTGTGTTTGCGTGTGTGAACAGGAACGATTGCCTTAGTCATTTAAAATGAATCTAGCAGGGCTCTTGACTGATAAGCTGTGTGCTTCAATGCTCCGTGCATTTTATGCCATAAGCGTGTGGATGTGGAAAGTGTGTATTATTTTTCATAGCTATTGCTTTGTTTGATTTCTTGATGGTTGTATTCTATCCATAGTTACCATATCGCCAGTTAGCTTCTCCCCACCATCTGTTTGCAAAATATCGCCACCTAGGTGTGAATAAATATAATGTGATTATCATTATATGCTCCTTTATTACTTTTACAGCTAGCTAATACATGTGCCATCATATATATATATATATATATATATATATTACCTCACATCCATAATATAAGAACTAAATAACTAATTTAAAAATATATATTAAAAAAATAGTTAAATTAGTTATTTATTATAATTATGTTGGTTTCCCTAAGCTATCCTCTTCAATCATGTGCATTGCATGATTGAAATTACCTCTTGATGGGAACCCCTTAAAATCAATAGGGACCTTTTTTAAAAAAAAAAATAGAAGACAAAGTGAACTAAAGTTTTATTATATTTAGGATCGAATTCAGCTCTCAACAATTTTTTATATTAAGTACTAAGGTAGTATATATATAAGAGTGGAAAGCGTAGACCTGCAACTTTCCATCATATTAACTAATTTTATTTAAATTTTTTAAGTTCTTAGTTCAATTCAACTGATGAGCTTAAGTGGATTAACATTTGCAAAAGTGATGCAAATTGAAATTGGTTAAAGTTGATTAATGTAAAAGTATAATGTAATTTATACCAGGATAAACTTTCATAGGGGAAAAAAAAGGTTAGTTTAACGTAATCTTGTTTAAATGATATATTGAAAAGCTCAATTTTAAGAAATTCAAATATAATTAAAAGCCAAAAACCAGACATCAACAAAAGTACTTCGAATAAAAATGTCTTTTTAGTTTTAATTAAAAGTCATTTATTTGCCTAAACACTTGTACAAATATTATTTTCTGATCAACCTAACTTTAAATAGTCTTTTCATATTTTGCACGTCAATTGCTAAATTACCTTTCTGCCTCACTACCATCTCACACGCACCACCGCATCTCTCATTCCCTTCCCTCACATTCCTCTTTTTTTATATAACACACGCACACACATGCATGCATATTATAATTGATATTGGCCAATATATATTCGTATATATAATCAACATAAAAAATACTACCTCCGGTTCTTAATATAAGGCCCCGTTTGACTTTTATTTTGGTCCTAAATATAAAACCCCAATCCACTTTGTCTCTCATATTTATGTATTTTTTTTCTAAGGTAATCCTTCTAATAATTGTATTCCTAGCCAATATAGTTGATTAGTGAGGATATTTTAGAAAAAGTAACACCTATTTATTACAAATAGCTAACTTAACTTTTTTCCTTAATATCCTCAAATTAATCAACTGGGTCTTATAATTAGGATCGGAGGTAGTATAAACAAACTAGCTAGTCAACTTTTAAAATTTATAATTCACCCAAGCAAATGTTTCTTACATGCAACAATAATAATGGATGTAAAAAAGCTTTAATTTGTCCCAAAAGAAAAAACATCCAATACAAAACTTTCTCAACTAGCAAACAAGCATGACACTATAAAAGAGGCTGAAGGGCAAGCGGGCCTCCACTAAAGAACCCATCAAAGCTTCAGTAAACAATTATTTTCTAACTCTATATACCGACTTTGGTGCAATATAAAGTTGTCGATATATTTTGCATTTTAAAGGCAAAACCTTAATTGAGCATACCAGAATATCTTGTCTTTTCTAATTGCAAAACTAAGAAAATAGAGGAGAAAGCATGGCAAGTGTTTGATGGGGGAAAAAAAAAGGGCCACATTTTTTTTTGCCAGCTAAAAGAAAAAAAGGGGAGGCCACATTAAAGCCTATATATATAATATATATATATATATATATAAAGATATATCTTAGAAGTGCGTTAAAAGAATATATTTTTTCAAATAATTTATTTTAGTAAATTATTTAAGTCCTAGTCGGGTTGTTATGATCCACCTAGTAGTTCACATTCCACTCAAACTGATGCTCTCTCGTATTCTTTTTTATAAGATTTAAATAACCTAACTGAGTGGTTAAAAACTACATTTAATATTCAGATAGTCTCAAACAATATCTTATCAAAAAGACTAGATGAATTTTATAAAATTCAAATCTTATAAAGAAACCGAATGTATTAGAATATTTTATTTTAGTGAACTTTTTAAAGTTCTGGACTGTTATATTTAATTATTTAACTGATAAGAGAATCTGGTCCCCACTTTGTAATAATGACTAAACTCACTTTGAATTTTGAAATAAAATACTCATTTATAGAGTGGAGAGAATAAATTTTTTAATCCTGTTTATAGGATAAAGAAAGAAATTTTTCATATAAATATGTAATTTTACCCTCCATTGATTATTTTATTAATTTTATTTTTATGAAATATAATATATACCGTTGTTAAATTTTAAAGAAAAATTAATGAAGTTTAATTTTTTTTATTTGTTTAAAACACGTTGAAAATCTTATAAAAAAAGAATTAATAAAATCACTTATAAAATAGGACAAATTTTTCTTGAGTTACGTAAATAAACCACGTCTGTCATCAACATAATTAATTATCAAAGACGACATTTAATTGAAAACTTCGAGTACAATGCACCTTTTTTTAATCAATCCTCGTACACAAGTTGTCTTAATATATATTGAATAATTTGTCTCCTGGCTCTCGTATCTTGTGTAAGGAATAACTTAATGCTTAAGCCACCACTTGCCAGGCTTTAAGGTGTCTTTGTTCAACGAATACCTACTCCAATTTAATATAGTGCGTTCACACGGTTTCTCGATACACTCATCACAGTGAATCAATGAAACCCTAAAATTGGACTTTTTCATTCCTAATCTGTCCACACGCAAACACATATATATAGACAACAAATAGAGGAGATACATACCAACATTCACTAGATTCATCAGAGCTTCATAATATCAGCATCATTCAACATAAATTTTCATCAAAGCAAGTTAATGGTACGTTCTATACGTAATAACACTAAGAGAATCTGGTCCCCACTTTGTTAATGACTAAACTCACTTTGAATTTTGAAATAAATACTACTCATTTATAGAGTGGAGAGAATAAATTTTTTATCCATATTTATAGGATAAAGAAAGAAATTTTTCATATAAATATGTTTTTACCCTCCATTGATTATTTTATTAATTTTATTTTTATGAAATATAATATACCGTTGTTTAAATTTTAAAGAAAAATTAATGAAGTTTAATTTTTTTTATTTGTTTAAAACACGTTGAAAATCTCTTATAAAAAAGAATTAATAAAATCACTTATAAAATAGGACAAATTTTTCTTGAGTTACGTAAATAAACCACGTCTGTCATCAACATAATTAATTATCAAAGACGACATTTAATTGAAAACTTCGAGTAACAATGCACCTTTTTTTTTAATCAATCCTCGTACCAAGTTGTCTTAATATTATTTGAATAATTTGTCTCCTGGCTCTCGTATCTTGTGTAAGGAATAACTTAATGCTTAAGCCACCACTTGCCAGGCTTTAAGGTGTCTTTGTTCAACGAATACCTACTCCAATTAATATAGTGCGTTCACACGGTTTCTCTCGATACACTCATCACAGTGAATCAATGAAACCCTAAAATTGGACTTTTTCATTCCTAATCTGTCCACACGCAAACACATCATATATATTAGACAACAACAATAGAGGAGATACATACCAACATTCACTAGATTCATCAGAGCTTCATAATATCAGCATCATTCAACATAAATTTTCATCAAAGCAAGTTAATGGTACGTTCTATACGTAATAACACTATATATCTGTAAGGTTTTGATTTTTCCAGTAACATTCTCTCCTACTCATATTGGTTTGCGATCAGGGATCGTTGAAAGGAATGATTTCTGGTAGGACCATGGGGAGGCCGAGGTGACAGTTGTGAAGTTTCCAGGCAAATCTTGGAATAACTGAGATAATCATCCATGAACAAGTCAATATACAGTCCATTTCTTTCAGAGATGCCAGTGGTCATATTTCCGGGACATTCGGAGGCAGAGACCCCAATGCTAATGGTGAAGAGAAACAAGTGAGTTAATTGGTTAATTGATGATATATATGTATATATTACTATCTCCGGTTCTAAATATAAGATGTATTAGTTTGTAGTATAATTTGCACTACAAATTAGATGTTATATTTTGGATCAGATGGAGTATTATATATTAATCAAAACTTAATTTATCACCATCATATTTTGCATTAATTACTAATTATATTGTATCATTCGTAGATTGGAATTCAATGGCCTTCAGAGTATTTGATATCTATAAATGGAACTCATGGAGATTACAATGGATTATTAGTGATCAAGTCCCTATCATTTATCACAAATTTTACTACTCATGGACCTTTTGGAACAACTGGTGATGACGATGATGAGCCTTTCTCTATCCCAATAGTAGATTGTGTTGTTGTTGGTTTCCATGGGAGAGCTGGTTATTATCTTGATGCATTGGGCGTTTTTGTGCAGCCAGTAAGTAATTAAATTCATTATTTTCAAATATACAACATAATATTGTACTCCTCCTGTATTAAATATAAGACTCATTCTGTAGTGTAAATTATACTACAAATGGGTGTTATATTTAGAACCAAAGGGTATCAATTTGTTAGTAAATTATATACTGCTACTTTTGATTCTTCTAATTGATTTTGGTGTAGGTGTATTACTCACGTGGAATCATTTCACTTGGGCCATGGGGAGGTCAAGGCGGAGGTGGTTTTAGTTTTAAGGTGGGAAGTTTGATAAAAGAGATAATTGTTCATGAAGACATTAATATCAAGTCCATTGCTTTCAAAGATGCTAACGGGAACTACTTTGGAAACTTTGGTGGCAATGATCCCAATGACAACGGAGAGGAAAGAATAGTAAGTTTGTCATTTAATTTATGGTCAGCTTGTATAGTTGAGATAACAAATCAAATTACTATGATTGATCATTTCTCTTTTCTAGGTCCTCCTTATTTAGCCACTTATTAATTTCTCTTGTGTGAGCTAATTGTGCATGCATATTCATTTCATGATGTGTAGGTTGAAATTGATGGTCATTCAGAGCATCTGGTATCCATAAGTGGAACATATGGAGATTATATTGGAATGGAAGTGATCACATCACTATCATTTGTAACCCAACTTACCACTCTGGGCCTTTTGGAACTATTTCAGGCACTTCTTTCTCCATACCAATAGAAGGTTCTCACGTGATCGGGTTCCATGGAAGTTCAGGCTACTACCTTGACTCAATCGGCATCCATGTGAATTTGGTAAATTTCTTTTTAAAAAGATAACTATAATGTTAGTAACAGAACCATCTGATGGGATAAAGCTTGTTATTGTTCTTAATTACTACCTCCGATCCTAATTATAAGACCCAATGGACTAATTTGAGGAGATCAAGAAAAGAAGTTAAGTTAGTTATACGTAATAAATAGATGTTGTCTTTCTTAAAATATCCTTACTAATCAACTATATTGGCTAGAATTATAATTATTAGAAGGACTATCTTGGAAAAAAAATGTATAAATATGAGAGATAAAATGGATTGGGGTCTTATATTTAAAATCAAAATAAAAGTCAAGCAGGGTCTTATATTGAGGACCGAAGGTAGTATCATAATGTGAGTTCTCTGCTTTACACGAAGTTTGCAATGAGTCGTTCTATTCATGACTTCTGAGTAGTGTGACTACATATGTACATATGTCTTGTGCTATATATAATTTCATTCATATGTATGATGCAGAGGCACATAGAAGGAAGTATTTCAATAGGCCCATGGGGAAGCGAAGGTGGGGATCCATGGAGTTACACAACAAGTCAAGGGATAAACCAGATAATCATCCATGCAGGTTCAAACATCAAATCCATAGCTTTTGGGGACACAAGTGGCCTTGTTTCAGCAACCTTTGGTGGCAAAAACCCTCACGACACTGGTGAAAGGCAAATTGTAAGCATTCCCAAGTATTACAAATTAAGCCCATATATATATATGTATGATTCATATATACAAACACTTACTATATTCTGGTTTGTACGTGTTGATATGATTTTTGCAGGTTTATATTAACTGGCCTTCTGAGCAGCTAATATCCATAAGTGGGACATATGGAGATTTTTTAGATATACCAGCGATCACATCTCTGTCTTTTACTACAAATCTGGATACATATGGACCATTTGGAGACCCTTTTGGCACTCCTTTCTCGATCCCTATAAGCAATAATACAGTGGTTGGATTCCATGGAAGGGCTGGCTACTACCTTGATGCTATTGGCATCTTCCTTAAACCTGTGGAAACCCCACTTTAATTTCCAATATATATGAGCAATCTCTGAGACATTTAATGTGAACCTGGTGAGAAGGCTGATTAATTATGAACGATTTCAATTTTGTTGTGCTTTCCATAAATTTCTGCTATAATGTGGGGATCTTTGGACTTCAGCTTTAATTTGTTTGGGTCTTTGATTTCTTTATCGATGATTACCCTCCATATGTTACTTTATGGCACTTGTTGCTAGCTTTATCTTGTGTAGCTTTAACTATCATACCCTAATTCTCCTATCCTAGATTACTGACAGTATATGATAGTTCGTGGGGATTGAAAATAATTGAGAATTTAATTAATTAATTAATTGGGATTAAAACAGATAAGCGAATTAATTAATGGCTAATTAAAGTGAACTCAGAAGATAATTAGGCAGATTAAGTTTTAGATGTAACCATTTTTTTACCAGCTTTGAAGTAACCAGTTTAAGATATTGAGTAAAGTAAATTTCTTACTCTTTCAATTAACTAGTTATGTGGAAACATAAATTTATGCAACATGACCAGCAAAGAGTTGGTATAGCAGTGTAAAACCCCTTGCTAGATTTCTTTGGGTCTCATGTTTGAGTCTCAGAGGAAATATCTTTATAAGGAGAAAAAGCCATAAATCTTGAACCGCATTAACCGGATGATAACATTAAAAATGAAAAAGTATGCAACATAATGAATGATATATAAATTATTAGTTAATTATATGTGGGTAAATATATGTATGCATATTATTTATAATTTTTTTAATTTAACTAGGTGAGCATTTATTAATTTTTGGTGACTAAATATGTTTATATGCATACAGGGAAATGACATTTGAGAGCGCTCTAAGAACATTAATGATAGTCAAGAAACATTAAACCTTGAAATTTCTAAAAAGGATCATGGTTTTCTGTGTTTGAAAATCAAAATTTCCCTCTATTATATATATATATATATATATTTATTAATACTGGAAAACAGTCAAAACACCTTACAAGAGGTTACAGACCACAACAAAACATAGTTCAAGCTCCTAGATCATCCCACCTGGTGACGGAGGAGGGGGATGATTGAAAAAACAAATACCTCCTAATAAGCTATGGGATAAACTCAAGCCGATCAACCATATTGTTCTCCGTTCTAGATACATGATTAACAGAAATTTGCCACCTATTACAAAGTAAATATCTAGCTTCACTAATGATATTAGCAAAAGGGTGTCGAGGGTCGTAATCCCGTATCATCAGATTTAGTGCTTCCACACAATCAGATAAGAGTTCGATTTTCCTGTAGCCCTTTTCCCAACAAATCTTGAGTCCTTGTATAATTCCAATTAGTTCCGCAATGGCTGGCAGTACTGCCGTTAATTTGCAGCTAAAGCCCAGTATCCACGAGTTATCTGCTTTTCTTAGTAGTCCACCGCAGCCGCTACTCCCATTATTAAGAACCGAGCCATCTACTTCCAGCTTGATAAAATCTCTATCTGTAGTTTCAGCTCCATAATAATGTCTCCATTGCTCGTTGTTGAAGTTGCTTCTGGCCAGCAAATCTTGATCCCAACATGCCTTGAACAGAGTTGACCTGGCATCCTGCCTTGTAGAAGCCGTTGATGTGCCAAAGACCCTATTGCATCTTGATGTCCAAATGTCCCAACAGATATAACCGAAGAGTATGCTCCATGAAAGTTTCCTGGTGAAGCTTCTCCTTGCCTCAACGCTCAAATTCCATCGAATCCAATTTGCTCCTTGGAAGGAAGTAAACTTCCTCCACAAATATGGTTTGATTATTGCTGACCACCTTTCCTTTGCATTGACACAGTCTCTCAACAGATGCATTCCATCTTCATCAACCAAGCAATTAAACGGACAACTTGCATTCTCCAACAGGCCTCTTTAGTGTCTTAGCTTTGCTGTATGAGCCCTGCCATGTGACCACAGCCATATAAAGGACTTTATCTTTTCCAGCACCTTCCAACTCTAGATGAGACTCCACAGATTATTCTCCCTATGCTGTGTACCTGCACAAAGAAAACGATATGCAGAGCTAACAGAAAAATAACTGTCAGTTGAAGGCTTCCAAACAAATTTGTCCTCTCCTCTCTCCTCTTGAGGTCGGTGTGTACACATAATTTGATCCATAATATGATTCGGGAACCAGCCCCATAGTTTGAATATGTCCCATTCCCCCCGTGAGTCCATGTAGTCCCTGACTTTCTCTTCTTTGTTTATCCAGCCTTCATAACCGGGATGAGATCAATTAGGGGTTTATTGACTTCTGACCAGTTATCAAACCAGAAAGAAGTTGATGCCCCATTACCAATTTTAGCTCCCAAGCCTCTCTTAAAATTCTTCCAGACTCCACAAATACCCTTCCAAGTGAGGGACCGATTCGATCTTTTGGTCACTTCTGGCATTGCTTCATTTCCGCACTTATACTTTGTTCTAAGTACTCGAACCCATAAGGCTTCTTTGTTGTTTACTAGATTCCAGCAAAGTTTCATCAGGTAGGCTTCATTTTGCTTTCCAAGGTCCTTTATTCCCAGTCCTCCCTATTTTTGGTCCTTAATGATGGTTTCCCAAGAGAGCAAATGTGTCTTTCTTCCCTGATCATTATCTTCCCATAAGAAGCTTCTACTTTTCTTTTCAAGGTCTCTTTGCAGGCTTTTGGGCAGAGGGATGGTTTGCATATAATATGCAGGGATAGCAGATAAGACTGCTTTCACAAGGTTAGCTCGGCCGGCTAGGTTGAGACAGTTCCTTTTCCATCCTGCTAGTCTCCTTTGTGTCTTTTCTAGGAGGGGAGCAAAAGTCAGTGCAGACGCTTGTTTGTGCAGAAGGGGAATGCCCAAGTATTTGCCCAAGTCTCCCGTTAAACCAACTCCAAGTCGGTTACTTAGCTCTATAGCTCTTGAGAAGTGAACATTTCTTGAGAAGTGCACCTTTGTCTTGGCATTACTCATCCTCTGGCCAGAGGCATTACAGAATTTGTTAATGCAGTCCAACATAGTCTCTGCTTGATTAACCGAGGCCTCTCCAAAGAGGATTAGATCATCTGTAAAGAACAAATGTGATATAGGAGGTCCATCGGTGGTTAGCTTGATTGGCTTCCATTCCTTCCTTCCCACAGCGTCCACAATGACATGACTCAATCTTTCTATGCAAAGTGTGAATATGTAGGGGGAGATGGGGTCCCCTTGTCGGATTCCCCTGGTCATCTTGAATTCTTCAGTTGCTCCCCCATTCCAAAGCACCCTAATTTTGGGTGTAGAGATGCAAGCCATGATGATAGCACAACACTTCTCTTCAATGCCAGCTTCTAAGATGGTATCCCGAATGAAACTCCACTCTAAGCGGTCATAAGCTTTTTCAAGATTCACTTTGATCGCCATCCACCCTTTTTGTCCTTTTTTCTGCTTCATGGAATGTATGACTTCCTGTGCTATTATGATGTTGTCACTGCTTTGTCGGCCCGCTATAAAACTGCACTGATGATTGCCCACCATCTTTGCTATAATCCCCCGAAGACGCAGACTGATGATCTTGGTAATGGTTTTGTAGCTGACGTTGTAAAGGGAGATTGGTCTGAACTCTTGGATTGTTTTAGGCCTTTCTTTTTTCGGGATAAGAATTAGATTGGTAGAATTTAGTTCCTTCACCTTGCTCGGCTCATTGAAGACCTCTCTCATAAGGTTGACCATTGGCTGCCTCAAAATTGACCAAAACTCTTGGTAGAAGAAAGCTTGTATTCTGTTAGGGCCTGGAGCTTTGAAAGCTCCCATATCAAAAATGGCTCTTCTAATTTCTGCCTCAGTAAACTTTGCTAAAAGTCGCCTCCTTTCCTCCTCAGTAATGTTAGGAAACGACACCCTTGTGTACAGACGGGAATGGTTGACCATTTCGCTTCTAAAAAGCTCTTTGTAGAATTCCATTGACATCCTTTTTAGGGCCTCCTGGTCAAAAACCCACTCTCCGAGATTATCTTTCAGACCATCAATCATGTTTCTTTTATTTCTAATTGTGGCTGAAGTATGAAAAAACGTGGTATTTCTATCTCCCCATTTAAGCCATTCACACCTTGATTTTTGGTACCACATTAACTCTTCTTGTGCCAAGATCTTGTCATAATCCTTCCATAGTTCTTTTTCAGCTTGGATGAGGTACTGATTGTCCCGTCTACTTCTTGCTCTCTCTATTCCATTTAGTCTATTCTGAATAGTCTTCCTTTTGGTCATAAAATTGCCCACTTTGTATTTATTCCAATGTTCAGCCTGTGTGGTGAATTTGTTAACTCTCTCATTCCAGGTGCCATTGCTCCAACTTTCTTCAACTATCTCTCGGAATCCCTCTTCCAGAAGCCAGGCAGCTTGGCATCGAAAAGGAGCTTTTGGTTGTCTGTAGTGCGTGTTGGCATCAGTTACTAGGTGCAGGGGCCTATGGTCAGAACCAAATTTGTTCAGGTGATGGACCACTGTAAGTGGGTATCTCTCAAGCCATTCCTTATTTATGAAAGCCCAGTCAATTCTCTCCTTTAGCATATTCTTCTCCCAAGTAAACCGTTCTCCCACACAATTCACTTCAAGAAGGTTAGAACGCTGGACACATTCATCAAATTGGTGCATAGAAGTCCAGTTTGGGTATGACCCTCCTATCTTATCCTCACACATTAGGTAGGCATTGAAGTCCCCAATCACTAACCAAGGTTCCATAATTCCCATGCTGTAAGTAGCTAAGTCTTACCAGAGTGGTTGTCTCAGAATCCGGCTTGGTTCTACATAGACGCAGGATAACAGGCACCAACACATTTGATTTTTAAGAAGGACTTTGATGTGAAGGATTTGCGTAGATGAAGAGATGTACTGGATGTCAATTTCATTCGAATTCCATAGCACCCAAATTCCTCCTGCATACCCTGTCGCTTCAAGTCTGATCCAGTCACTAAAACCCAGCTTCCTTACTATTCTATCAGCTTTTACCCCACTTACTCTAGTTTCAGTTAGGATCACAATATCAACTTTTCGCCCTCTAATCAGGTCCCTTAATCTACCAGGAAAAATTTTTGAGGCTGCGCCTCTACAATTCCAAGAAATTAAATTAATCATAATAGAGGAAGGGAGTAAGGAGAAAAACCACATCTCACAAGTGCATACAGCATCACTGCCCCGAGTCGGACAGCTCCATTGTCTCATTTCCCTCATACAAGCTTTCACGGACCTCCTCATTGGTCTCAAACCATAAATCCGTAGCTTCCTGAACTTCCTTCGTAGCCATCCCATCTTCACGGTGATTAGGGGGTCTAGTGGTTCTCGTGGTAGATTGGTGGGTTTCGCCGTCTTTCCATGATACAAATGGGTTTTATGAATTCTTCCTATTAGTTTCTCAGCATGGTCAGACTCATTTCCTTTCTTCTCCTCTTGTTGTGATGGGCTTGTCTGATCCATATTCTTGCCGAATTCCAGTGGTCCAGTTCGCAGCATGGAACCAATTACTACCGAGTGGGCCCGGCTGGTGGACTTGCGTTTCAAGAGGGGGGAGATGATCTTGGGCCGAGTCATTTGGTTCCTTTTTTTTCCACTTGATTTTTTTCCTGTTTCGTTTAAGTGTGCATCTTGGTTAACCGAGGCTTTGAACTCAATTGCTTCTCCTATATTATTTTTTTGTTCTCTCTTCCTTTTTGTTCCCATCTACTTTAAAATCATCACCCATACTGACATTTTCTTGGTTGGGATCTGATTGACCTCTGCTTGCTTCTCCCCTTTTGAAAGTACTTTCTTGGTCCTTTTTCTTGTTGCTCTTCTTGGAGGAGTCTTCTTCCTTATTTTTGTTCTTTTCAACTTTTCTCCTCCACTGAGTAGCAGGTCCTTTTTTCTTGTTTCCCTGTGTTGTAGCTCCAGTATTAGTGTCCAAATCATCCTCTTGTAGAATATCAAAACAGGTCCCTGACATGTGCTCAGTGCCTTTTGTTTTTTATTTTGACATTCCAGCGCCTCTTCCCTGTTGCTTCTTTTCGAGGTCCTCCCTTGTAGGTCTTTGTCTAAAGGTATTTTTAGCTTTCATCTAGTCTCCGTACCCTTCCTTTTCTGACATCCCTGGAATGCTAAAAATGGGATTGACTTCCTCTTGCTTCTTTGCCGGTGACGGAGTGCTGGTCGCCGGAGCTTGCCCCTCCATGTTTTGTACTTTGCTGGGTTCCATAGTGGGGCATTCCTCCTGATTGTGCCCATGCATGCCACATTTAAAGCATATAAGGTCCAAACCTTCATACTCCACTGTATAGATCCTTCTCCTGATGACAAAGCGCGATTGGAGTTGTTTGTTAAGGTCTACTTCAACACTTACTCTAGCAAATTTGCCTCGCTCCACTGTGGTTGATTGGTCGTTGCGGTGAGCAAGTGTGTTGAGATCAACTTTCAGGGCCTTTCCTATTAGATTCCCCAGCTCAAGCATAAACTCAACTGAATAGCAGTGCATAAGCAGCGTTGGAACTCTGACCCAGATGGCTAGTTTTTTCACCCGATTGCAGTAGGGGTTGAAGTTGGGGCTCCACCTTTGAACCGCTAGATAGTGCGCCTGGATAGCCCAAGGTCCGTCGAAGAGAAGTCTTGTGCACAGAGATTTGTTATTTGTGCGAAAGACGTAGTAGTTATTAGGCAAATCGATCAGCTCAAAATTCTCTGTTTTTAGCAACCACGAAATTCTGTCCCTCATCATGTTAAGGTTAGTTCTTCTTCCCATTAACGTGATAATAAGAGCATCTTTCCAAGGGCGACACAGCTCCCTTAGTCGCTCGTCTGTCATGCTCAGCTTCGGCAGAGTTTCAAGCAGTCTCTGTTGCTCTTCCGAGAGGCTTGGGGTCATATTCTCTTCCTCAAGAAGCCATTCCTTCATTTGTTCCTCAAGATCACGTTCAAAGTCTGACTCTTCTCTCCCCATTAGTTTAGCTTTGTAGGATATTTGATTCTTAGTTGGCATTCGAGGTCCCTTGTCCAACTTGATATTCCCCGGATTCACGTCCGCCTCATCCTCTCCCTGAGTTTTAATGCTGTTGCTCTTTTCCGGACCACTTGATGCGCTTTCATTCTCTTCCATAGGCGTATCCTCTTGCATTTTCTTGATGTTCTTTCCTAGTAAGTCATCCTCCTCGGTGGAATGATCAATATTCTCACCAGGGGAGGTCCCCTGATTACTTGGATCTCCTGTGTGCACACTCGTTTTCTCACTCTTTCTCTCTCTAACTTTCTCACTCATCGTTTCGCTGCTCAAACTCCACTCACTCTATTATATATTTTTAGTTCTCATCTTTACATTTTTAACAATTAATTTTTCAATTTTATTACGGCCTTACTTAGTCTTGAAATTTAATTTCAACTTAACTTCTATATACCAAAACGATGATTATGATGATGAAATCCAAAATATTCTTACATAATATTATATATACATGCATGCATATATATATATATATATATATATATATATATCATTGGCCAATATATATTTGTATATATAATCAGCATTAAAAATAAGAACAAAATAGCTAACTTTTTAAATTTATAATTCACTCAAGACGAAAATTTCCTCACACGCAACAATTAAAGATATACACATGTTGTGTCCCCAAAAAAAAAGTACGAAAATATACCTACAAAATATTCAATACATACAAATTAAGAGGGAAAACATTGATTTATCCAACAACCAACCTTCTCAACCAGTTCAAGCCAAAAAAAAAAAAAAAAAACTCAACCAGCAAGCAAGGACGACTTTATAAAGGAGGCTGAAGGGCAAGCAGGCCTCCAATTGTGAAGCAGGTTTATCCAGTAAAGAACCAATCAAACCTTCAGTAAACCATCGTTTTCTAACTCTATACCGACTTTGGTACAACGCATGAGTTGTCGATATATTTTACAGTTGAAAGGTAACCCCTTAATTGAGCTTACCAGAATATTGTCTTCCTCTAATTGGCCTGCCCTGTTCAATTCCAAGAATAATTATCATACTTCTGCAGAAGTCAGACGAGGGATCATGCAAGCGCAGGTTGGTTCCTCTTTATCAAGGTATAGGCATCACTATAAATAGCCACTATATTTGAGAAGACTGACAGGACGATCATGAGGACAGACAGGATTCTGTCTGTTTTAGTTGCTATGTTGTATTGATCCCTGCAAAGAAAGGAATACTTAGTCACCAGCAAAAACATCGAGAGAAATTATGGCCTGCCAAGTTTCCATTATCGTTAACTTGTTTCTTCCTTAAGAGATACCTCCATTCTTCCATTAACGTGTTTTATTGTTGTTACAGGGGCGAAGACAAATAGTTCAAACATCAAATTCCTCTTAGCATGGCACAAAATGAAGACTAATCTTTATCTTTCCTGGCTCATTATATTCTCTCTCTGGGTTTCACATAGGACTAACTAGAGATACAGAGACAGATAAAGAAAAATGGAGGTATTTACGTGTAAAAATCGAGTGTAATCCAAATGGGATCCACTGCAGTGGACGTTTCTCCCTCTCTATATCTCTCTCTATTTATAACTTGGCAAAGAGAATTTCTTTCCAAACTTCTAGAAGATCCAAATTCAAAAAATACATTCTAGCCACACACCAAAAAAAAAAAAAAATCAAGAACTACATTCATGAACCATCTTCATCATAGAATTGCCAGGACCCATTGACCAAAGTCAAAACTGACCTGAGAGTAATGGCAGCTGGAAATATAAATCCTACACAGACTGAAGCTGTTGCTCCAGTGAACTGGAATGCATCCCAAATACTGGGTATGAAATTTGCTCCGAGGAAGATAAGAGCGATGAGGCCGGTGGTCATTGATGCAAATCTGAAGTTATCCAAAACCAATGGCCTGGATGAAGGAAAGAGAAGACCATCCACATTGATCCGTAGTGGAAAAAAGACAACTGGAAATACAAGCATGAGGTGTGCTGCATAGCTAAAACGTACAGCATCATTAAGCAAAGGACCAAAAGGTATTCCAAGATCAGTATCAAAGTTGGCAAGCACATCATCAAGAGTTCCTTCACCAAAAAGGAGGAACCCAAAGAAGCTTGTCATTAAGTACACTGAAGAGCATAAGAGAAGGGAAGAACGTACAACCCCTTGCATCTGACTGGAGTCTTCAAGTTCATTATCTATGCTGTGAACTGCAAATAAAGCATTCAAAGGGATCAATTATTGTCAAGTTGATAAAACTCAGATATTGGTCTGCAAATGGATAGTGCAGACGGGTAAACCCTGAAAGCTGACTAACAATGTCATGCTCAGTAATAAACAGTTTAGGCAATAGTAACCATTTTTTAGTGATACTTGTGGCACGGGTCTGGAACCGCCAGGCCCACTTCAAGTAACCAAGAATAAGATGAAAGGGCAATACTTGCATTAATCATGTTACTAACAGAATAAAACATGACAATTTGAGTGACAAATATTAACTGTTTTATTTGACTTAAGGTTAATAGGAGGAATGTGAGTCAAATTAATAATCTGAAACACTAGCTCATGCTGCCAAGATTTGAAATTTATGATCAGTTCTAACATACTTTACATGATTACTTTATTATCTCCACGGACAGGATCAGGGTCCAAGGTCAAGGGACAAATTTTTAGATTGACTCCTCTGGATTTTTCATACAAGCTAATAATCAACCTATATCTACATAAATTAGTTGCCCATATTATAACTATCAGAACCTGCAGTGAGGCATGAAAAACTTGCATACCATTGTAATGGCAGATATAGGCAGTCACAAGCACAGGAGCCACGGTGAACAGTTTGAAAAATGACATGAAATCAGTAACGACAGGAAAAAGTCTAGGCATCCCTACTCCTCCACTTAGAATCTTGATCATTGAAATTCCCACAGCAATGACAAGAAAAACAACTGCCAGCGCAACTGATAGTGCAGATGTGAATCTTAATGAATCTGCAACCATTAGAGCAACACTCAGTGATTTCGTAATCAAATATGAGGCAAATATATTAGAATAAGATCTCTTTTCATCACACAACATGCAGATAATAAAAAGCTTTAATATGCGGCAAGTGAAATGCATGAATCAGTATGGAGAGGTTCAAAGCAATAGAATGCTCCTAAAACCAAAATACATATCTACCAAATCTTGTGACGTGATTCAAAATATACAACAGAACAAGTTCCAAATTTTCCTTTTACATTTTTTCTGTAGCAACGTTAATGTCCATTTTCCACCCTTCTCAGAATATGACTGAAATCATCTGCTGGAAGTACTCAACCCATCTCATGCCTAAATGCTAAGCTGCAGTCAAAACTCAACACTTCCGACACAGACTAATCCTTCTTGTTAGCACTTGTGAGATGGAGTTGGTCAGATCTCATGCTCCCATTTGGCCGGTTATTTTTCTTAGATGTTGTTCATGCAAAAAGAGTTTCACTGCCATGTAATAATAGTAAATGAGAACTAAACTTTGGTCTAAGGAAAAGAACTCACTCACCAATTCGCTTGAAGCTAGCTAGAGGGGCAAATATAACCAGAGTTGTAAAGAGAACAACAAATGTACGCCCGGTCCACCAATGGACACCAAACCATCCTTCAAAGATTCCCTGATGGTGATCACCGCTCGATGATGTTCCAGAAAGCACGTCACCTTTATTATTAAAAATAAATAAATCAATCAATAATCAATAACTTCAATTATAAGCAAAGCAGTAGTTCCAGCTGAGAGCGAAGTAATATCTAAACATATACACATGAGCAGATATTCAACCAAATATATTTAAGTCGAAGATTCAAAGATGATCTTACCTATTATAATCATGTAAACAATGAGCACACCTAGGTTGTTAACTATAACACATATTTGAGCGAGAACTTTTCCACAATTCCCGAAGGAATCCCCCATTAGACCTCCATAAGAAACAGAGTTTCCTGCCCGGGTAAACCTGACCAAGAACTCAATAGACTTCTCTGTCAAGAAAGCCATGAAGATGATAGCAAGAATCCCAGGAACCATTCCCAACTCTTTCAAGGTAGCAGGCAAAGCCATGATCCCAGCACCAATAATTGTGGTGGACAAGTTAAAGACGGCCCCAGAAAATGAAGCTCCATTAAAATCGTCAAATCCAACATCAACCTCCTGAGTTTTAGGTAACAGGGGTTCGTTTTCATTAACATCTGCTTTGCCCTTTCGTGAATGTTTCTTATCTGTCCTGGGTTTAAGATTTCCAGTCGTCATTGTCGGACATCAATTAATTCTCCAATCAAGATATCAACTTCTGCTGGGTAACATTGTACAAGAAAACATAGGCAAATTTTAGGTGTCATGAAAAACACAAGCTGTTCTTAGGAAGTAGAAGAACGCAATTCAGTCAGCCAAACCTGATAATCCGACGATCGTTCACAGGTTAATTTCTTGAACAAAACAATTCGAAGTGACCCAAATTTAATCGCAACGACTAACCAAGACGAGAATCAAGATTGAGTATACAAGATATGCATCCAAATTTAAGGTTATACAGGAACCAGTTCTACGAATCGTAAAGAATCAAAATCTCCCTTGAAAGGAAAGCAGGGAGACAATGTCCGAGATACTTTGGTCTGTATTATAGAAATACCAAAAATCCAGAGAGGAAGAGAGAAATGCGGAATCCTAGATTCAAGCAAAAAATAAAAAAAATCAGAAGAAAGAAGAAAGAGGGAGCGATGGAGGAGGAGAGAGGGCCAATGCAAATGATGTGAGTGGCCTATAAGATTCCTTGCAGACTAATCAATGGATGGAGTGAAAAGAATAGCCGCAATTTGCATGCGTCTGGGACTATTATGAAACGTGCGAGTTCAGGAGAACAATGATTATGAATTATTATAGGGCCGATAAAGATTTTCTCTTTCTTCTTGGACCACTGGCAGCGTTGACAAAGATAGAACAACAGAACGAATGAGAGGGCGAAGCGTTATTCGCCAATGTGATGAGCTATCGACGAATATGATGATAAATATAGGAGTTTTGCTCACTACGCAATCCTCAAAGAATCGGATCGTTTAAGGCCCCCCCCCCCCCCCAAAAAAATGTTAAGATGACTTCTCGGATTTTCTTTGGTGCAGCAACCTAAATTAATTTTTTTTAGCAACCTAAAATATTTTTCACTTAAATTATATTTTGATACATTCAATACTCTAAAATATTTTTTCATATGCATCTGATCTCTCGAATTTTTTTTTTGATGCATCTAATATTCTAACTGATACATGTAAAATTGTATTAAAAATATTTTAGAATGCTGGACATATTAGAAAAAAACTATTTTAGGATGCTAGATATACTATTTAATATGTTAAAGTATTAAATGTACATTAAAAAAAATACTTTATACCCAAAAAGGCAGATCAGCCTCAAGATGGTTTGCATCTTTTGATAAACAATTTATATTTATTTTTGCATCAAAAAATTACTCTCTTGCTTATAAATGTAAAGCTCATTTTGTAGGGCATTTTATACAGGAAAATTGATTTTATACTTAGGGTTTGAAGAGTAATTTTTTCCTGATTTATATTTATTTTATTTATCATACAATTAACCATTAATAAATTAACAATTATTTTTCGAAAAAATTGGAAAATTAAGAAGGAAAGGCATTAAAAAAAATTCAGCTTTTGATGAAAAAATATTTAACTTCTATAGCATCTACTTTTTGGCCAGTATAAAATATTTCTTAAATTGAAAATAAATGCACTTGCAGTAATTTTTAAGCCCAAGCATATGTGATCAGCAAAATTATTTTTATCTTTAAAAATATAGTTTATTTTCAAACTTTACGTATCCATTAATTAAAGCATGTTTGCATATCACGGTGTGAGGTAATGACAACGGTTACACTGTACTATCGTCCACGTCGAGTTGTTGGCACGATATTTACAGTTCGCGATCATTTCTTCAAATCCAACAGTTCACACTCTTCCATGGCGATCTCTCTGTTCCTCGTGGTTTCCCTGTGGCTCTGCGATTTGGCTTCTTCTATATCTGCTTATCATTACTCATCTAGAGGTCTGTGTCTCTCTAACTCCCTGCATTGCGCCATAATAACTGTATTTCCCAAACTTTGAACTTCTTTACTCGAGCATGTTGTGTTTTCCAGGTCCTTCTCTTCGGCTTTCGAAGCCTCTGATTGGAAATGATGGAAGGGTTTATGCTTGTTCTGAGAATTATTTCTTCGCCTTCGAAAGTAATGGTACTATCGCTTGGTCTGTTCATCTAGAATTCAAATGTAATGTCTCTATGGCTCCTCTTCGTGGAGGTCCAGGCAAGGTAAGTCTTCAATTTGTAAGCCTCATA
The DNA here is from genome assembly GCF_004799145.2 of Neltuma alba. NCBI lineage: Eukaryota > Viridiplantae > Streptophyta > Magnoliopsida > Fabales > Fabaceae > Neltuma > Neltuma alba. The sequence goes on along the minus strand of NW_021634192.1, from coordinate 187,272 downwards.
ACAAAATCCTGGTTTGATGGACAAGGACAAGTTTTGTTGTGGACACCTTAGTATAATGTTTGAAACCTGCTCGAGGATATGTTTGTCTTTTTAACATTACTTTCCTTCACCTTCGTCGCCCTTGTCTTTATCTTTCTTTCGTATATACATCGTCATGTATTCCGATTCTCTTATGGTTTTATGCACACTTCTCTGCCTACCTTATCCATGTCTTTTGCGATTTGGATTTTTCCCCCCTTTGTATGGTGGTGACGTGATAAACACGAGCATTTTATGCAGATATTTAAGAAAAATGAAAATTGTATATTACAAAATTATGAGAAGCAATTGAAATTTCCAAAGGTTTTTAACTCCTGTAAAGCACTTCCAGATATATTTGGTTGCTGAGAACAGAGTGCTGGAGATTAAATTTGGAAACCGTGGAACTTATGAGCCTGAGGCACAAGTTTTCTTTGGGCCAGAGACAAATCAACAGGACGCCGTTGAAATTATTGGACTCTCAGTGAACACTTTAAGTTCCACAGTATTCATCAATCTCAGGGGTCGTGGACTCTTCGCATACCAGTCCTATGGACGCTTACGTTGGAGTGTTGGACCTGTGCTTAACCAATCTGGCTACCGCCAAGGATGCCGCAAAGATCTGACAAATTGTTTTTTCACGTCAGTCCCAGTGCTTGATCAATGTGAGGCTAGTATATATGTAAGGTTTTTTCCATCCCTAGTTCACTGGATTTTATCTTTCTAACCCGCGGCTGTTGGAACAGCAACATATGTATTGAATGGAGGATTTGGGTCATTTGCAAGCATGATAAGCACTTGTAGAATAAGTGAAATAATTGAGAGATAGATAAGAAAGAAGAATAAAACGAAAAGGAAAAAATCAGTCTCGTGTACACTCTTATTCTCATTCTAGAGTCATTTTAACTTGGAAAGAAGTCAGACTAGTGGATGACCCGTCATTAAAAATATTTTTGTGCATAATATATCTTAGTGGGCTGAACAGCCAGAAGCCTACAAGGGAAAGCTATGTTAATTGCAACGTCATTCAGGGTTACTCAAATTTTACTGCAGCTATATTTTTAGGTAGATTAGCGTGAATAAAATTTGAAAAACCAGCCCTATTACGATTAGATGAACTGTAAGTAAAAATTTTCGGCTGCACGTCTACCATACCAACTCTACCAAACACATATCTCTATTAATCATGTAAAGCAGATATATGAATTTCTCCTACTTGACACTGCTAAATGCGTTCTTAAAAGGTTGCAAGCGATATTTCTTGTTTCTGTGCGGCATTATAATGACTAACTCAATGTGTGATGGTTTTTTTTCCCTTCTTCCTTTACCGCTATGCTTTCGCATTTCAGATCTCAAACACAGAAGGAGAACTCTATTGTTTGTCAGTTCGCAGCCGTCAATTTAAATGGATACAGGATTTTAGTTCGTTAGATAAAATTTTCACAATCACCCCAGGAAACAATGGTCATCTTTATGTAACTGTTCCAGTGAAGGCTCTTCTGTTGGCCCTTGATGTCTATTCAGGTAATATCTTGTGGCAGAAGAACATCGGACCATTGAGCAAAGCAGACAGTGCACCTGTAGTTGATTCTAATGGTAAGCGCAAACCTTTTGCTTTCCCCCAATTTAAGAACCTGAACAGTATCAGTGAGGATTATCTGTTGCTGTCGATGTACACTGAAAAGTGACTTGTAATGTCAATAATATGACTCAATAGCTACTTTAAGCGAGACCAAAACCAACAATAACAAGTTTTGTATAGTATTTTGATGAGAAATAACAGTGTTTTTTGAGATCATATATAGCGTGTGCATTTGAAATCATCATTTTGTAGTAAATTGTTTTCTCCTACATGAATTGTCAATTAGTAAAGACCTGGTTTAAGTCTTAACAAACATATCCAGAGAATTTGTAGAGAAATTTCTTATTTTAAATTTCCATTGTTGAATTTTTATGGGCACATGAGGCCATCACCCCTATTTTTTTTAAGTGAAACTTTCTTTCCATGATTCCCTTTTGCAACTCATCATGTGGATCTGTAGGGCATGATCTGACCATACTTAACACTTTACATGCATATTCCTTTGGCTAATAATTTTACTGATATTCTATGGCACTCCAACCTCGGACACTCAGATGTTTACTCTCGACCGTTGGATACTTGTCCCCCTTTCCCGTTTACCCCATTTTTCAAGTTCATGCGTTAATTTAAAACTTTTGCAGTCGTCTGATGTTTCTCCGGAGCTAATGATTTTATTTTCTGACATAGGATGGGTATCTATTGGTTCATTGGATGGATTCTTATACTCATTTTCACCAACTGGTTCTCTTCAAAAATTCTCAAGAATAAATGCAGAGAATGTTGTCATTCAAGTTGGTCCTATGCTTGATTGCTCTGGTTATGCAGTCTATGTATCCCAGACACAAATGGAAGGAAAAATCAGCTACGGTATTGATGAATCCACCCATGTTTCAGCTGGTCAACCTAAAGCTGCACTATTCACTTTACTGGTTCCTGCCACCGGCTCTATTTATTGGTCCGAAAGCTCTCCATGTATGCATAATATCTTTCCTTGTCTGTTTATCATAATCTTTTTTTCGTAACAAAAAGTTTCTATAGATTGGACCCTATCACAATTCCTCAATGCTGACTGAACCAGGCCAGTTTTCATCTTTATTGCAAGAGAGTGATCTAAGTCAATTTATAATCGATGAGGAGATTCTTCTTGCCTTTTTTGCCGCCTCAAGTAAGAGCCTATTCCTTTAAATATCATGACAGCTTTTGAGATAAAGGACACTATGAGAATCACTTGATAGCTGTTTATACTTTCAATGTAGTGTTCACTAAAACATAGTAATCATGCAGATTAGTAATTTGCTTGAACGCACTAATGTCTTAATTATGATACTTAATGCAGATACAGGCAACCCACTGCAATGCCGTACAATAGGTAACCATTTTGGCTGCTATTAAGTTAAACTGAATTATAGATGTTGCGGTTGCATCATATGACTCGTCTTTGATCTCTAAATGCCAGCTAAGTTACATCTGAGAATTTCTCTTAGCATGTATGCTGCTTTTATCATGATTTAGTTACATGCCAGGTTCTTCAAATAAAACATACACTAAAATACACATGTAAGGCATTTTGCTCATTGAAAATTAGATGATAGCCTAAGAAAGCCAAATTTTCTTTAAGTTGGATTTGGCTAAAACTCATTAAACAAGCTGATTTGCATCCGGCATGTCTTCAAATTCATTCCTGCGGAATTTGACGCAACCTAAGGCAGAATTTTTTTTTTCTTTTCTTTTGGCTGACCAACCTAAGGCATATTGGGAATAATCTTCATGATATATCTATCATGTCTTCAAATTTATTCCTGCTGTTATAATTTTTACATCGGTTTATTTAATACCATTGAGTTTTTATGCCAATTTCCTCTAGCATATGCTTATATAATTTCATCTGGATGGCATGGCTTGATTTTCAAATATTGTCATCCCTTTATAGATCAGAAGCTTACTTCTAGCTGCTCTCAAGCAAGGACCGAGCTTGTGAATATCTATACAGGTTTAAGTTAAATTATGCAGAGCAACGAGATAAAAGTATACTTGTTAAACATTTGAATGATTCTTTTTTCTGCAGGCAATGAAAGGGCAATAATCTTGTTTCTTTTCTTCGAGTCAGCTCTTTTGGCAGCATTGGCTGGAGTTTTGAGATTCTGCTGTACATTCTGGGCAAAAAAGAAAATTAAAAATCAAGGCCTTGGTAGCTTTCTAGAAAAGCGAGTAAGATCTCAACATCCTTCTCATTCTCCTTTTCTTTAAAACCATTACTTCTTTCTCTATTAAGCTTGTTTCTTAAATCAACATCTGCAAAACTGGGCTCATTTCAGCGATCTCTTCAACTCCAGAAGAAAGCATTTGACAGGAAGATTACTGAACTAGAAGAAAAAGCCTTAAAGGAAGAAACAGGCGATGAAGTTCATGAAAAGATGGATGATATGGTACGAGAAAGGGAGTGCATTGAAAGGAAACTCTCAACCACCTATAGTTTGGGAAGAGACATGACTGACTCACAATCAAAATCTCTTCTTCCTTTGTATAAGGAAAAAGCTAAAGTCTCTTCATTTCAGGGTGGATTCCATACACTCAGTGGTACAACTTCTGGAGAAAGTAGCACTGAGGAAGATGCCAACATGCTTGAAGGCATGGACTTATCTGATAGGGCAAATGGACAGACATCTATGGAGGATGACACATCAAGTGATGAAGAGTCTGTCAGGAGAAGGTATATAAGTGCATCAGACGCAAAAGCTAGCCCTAAGTTAATCATTTCATCCCCTGAAGAACAAGAGAGATTGAGAGTGATGTCACTTGAAGAAGGGGAGAGAGAGTTTGTCCAGAGAAGTGGTAGAAGGACATGGTTAAAGAGAAGAAAAACCTTATCTTCAACTAACTAGAGGCCTATTTTAAGGGATTTCTCCTTCAGCAGTATTTATTGTTGTGAGTGTATATATGCACAGAAACCTGATTCCATTGTGAAAAACTCATTGAAAACTCTTGGACAATTGTTCAGTACAAAAGGTCATTGGTCAAAACGCTGTAATGATGTTGTTGCATTAACACAGTTGAAATTGTCGAGTCGGTAATTAAAATCCCACAAAGCATTCTGATTTCTATGCCCAAAATCTCCCTCTAGAGAAATTCAACCAGGAAATTGACATCACAAAACCTGCACATACGAGTGGTTGGAAATTCTTGTATTAGGCTCATGGTTGTCCATTGATAGCTGGAGTGTTGTTGGCCCAAAATCCATCCTAGCTCCGGGTGTGTATTTGCTTAGGTTTTTATTGCGAATAATGCTTGCATTAAGTTTTTTATATTCATTACATCAATTTTCCCAATCATGCATGATGATGTCTTCTAGTTTTAAAATATATATTTTTTCCCAACTTTTAAAATATATATTAAATTATAGATAAAATAGTAAAAAGTCACTTGATGTGGGTATTAAGTTTTTTCAATATCACTCATACTTAAAATCATTAACTATAGAGTACATGCAATACAAATGCAAAAAATTTCTATTTAAGTATGGATAAAATTATAAATTTATTTTATTTTCAGATAAAATCAGTAACTTAACCAACCCTTCTTATTACCTTCACTAACGTGGTTAGATTACAGGGATAAGGAAAAGTACATTCAAATTTCTAATTCTCTCAAATACAAAAGAAGTGTGGATCGTGATTCGCGTGGAATGCTCCAATCATCTTCCAATGCCACGTCAATAACAAGTGGCTCTAAATTAAATTAATTTTGTTTAATGTTATCATGAGACATGGAGTCCCTAGGCAATTTTTTTTTCCCCCGACATTTCAAACTTGAAATTTATAAATCCTCATAATTATATAACAAGACAAATTAAGATACAGGTGGCGGTATGCAAAAGTTTATTTACTCTTAGATCATCACGTGTAAAATGAAGCCATTAATTAATTAATTAATTAATTAAATAAAAGATCTTGCCGTTCCAAATCCAATTGAAAATAAATTCAAATAACTCTCTTGTTCCTTTCCTTATAAATGTTGTTTTTTTCTTCATCAATTGATCATCGGAGCGATTAACTTGAGTTCTCTTCGGAAAAGCTCAGAACAACTGAATATTTCTGTTCCCCGTCATTATCTCCTTGCTTAATTATCCTTTAGTTTAAGGTTGTAGCCATGTCAGAGACATCATTTATTCCTCGTACACATATTTTCTTCCACAATGATCATCAATCTTCTCTCCTCCCTCACCCTTCTAAGATCATCTCAGACTCAACCAAGCTCATTCCTAATCCTTCTGAAGTTCTTTCAGACACAACCAGACTTGTTACTGAACCTGCCAAGATCATCCCAGACTCAGCCCAGCTCATTCCTAATCCTTCTGAGATCCTTTCAAACTCAACCAAACTTGTTACAGAACCAGCCAAGATCATCTCAAACACAACCAAAATTATCACTGAACCTTCCAAGATCCTCTCAGACACAACCAAGGCGATCTTTTCACCCCTCGAAGTTCTTCCAAACCCTAAGAAGATTCTCCCCTCGAGCCTTTCCTCTAAGGCTTCCAACATACTCTCTCCGACTAATCTTCTCAGGGGTCCTACCAAGATTCTCTCCACATTATTTTCATCGGCTAACAACAATCCTCTCACATCAATACTGTCGAAAGTTCTAATAGATACAGCACAGAAGCTACTTGAGCTCTTAATGGTACTACCTTTATCATTTTCGCCTCATCACTTTCTGATCATCGGAGCCGCCTTTCTCCTCCTCGTCGGGTTGGCCGTCGCCGGGACCGTGCTGGGTCTGATCATTTCGTTGCCGTTGATCGTCATACTAAGCCCCGTTTGGGTCCCAGCTAGCACAGCTCTCTTCGTCGTCACTGCTGGATTCTTAACCATGTGTGGATTCGTGCTTGTTAGTGTCATTGTCGTGGCATGGCTGGTGCAACATTTGTTTAATGCACTTGATCTAGCTTAGTATACCGCACTTCTGCAAGTTTCCAACCTCTTAATTAATACCGTCCGAAATAATATTAATTACTCATATACAATGGCCCAACCGTTCACCAAAATAATCGCTGTACCGATTTGTATGCTCTTTTCATTTCTTCTTGTACTGGAAAATAAAAATAGTAGTTAATTACTGATGTTTAGTGAAAACCAGAAATTAACTACCTGAAAATATGATAACCCAGTCAAAGAGATATTGACTAGCAAGCCCACATATATATATATAGTTGTCCAAGTACATACAAGAAGTGGACCAGACGGTGGCCCAATCATGACTAGGCCCATATACATTCTAACACCCCCCTTCAAGTTGGGAGCCAAACAAATTTATGGTACCCAACTTGCACAACAATCGCTCATGGTCCTCTCTACTAAGTGGTTTTGTAAATACATCAACTAATTGTTCTTTAGAAGAAACATGATACAAATCAATAATCCCTCGCTGCAACATTTCCCTAACAAAATGACAATCTATCTCTATGTGTTTCGTTCTCTCATGAAACACCGGATTACTTGCAATATGTATAGCAGCCTTGCTATCACAAAAAACTTTGACAGGTCCTGGATCTCCCATGTTTAGGTCCTTGAGCATTCTGGTCAACCAAACGAGCTCTGAGGTTGCAACACTTAGTGCTCTATACTCTGCCTCAGTTGAAGACTTAGAGATTGTCTGTTGCTTCTTTGACTTCCAGCAAACCAATGATCCTCCATATCTAATTGCATAGCCTGTCACTGAGCGCCTTGTATCTTGGCAAGCAGCCCAGTCAGAATCCACATAACACTTCAGCTTACTCGTCTTTGAAGCAGCCAAGAGAATGCCTAAACCTGGATTCCCTTTAAGATACCTTACAACTCTTACTGCTACGGCCATGTGAGATTTTTGGGTGCACTCATAAACTGACACAAAACTTGCACAACAAACTGATATCAGGTCTTGTAGTAGTGAGATAACATAACCTACCTACAAGTCGTCGATATGTAGCTGGCTCTTGCAAAAGAGGATCTTACTGGGAAAATTTCTTCCTGTGCTTGTGCTTCTTTGTCTTTCCTTTCTTAGCATTACCAGTTCCTGCAAAACTTAGCCGAACATTTCTTTCCATAGGAACCATTAATGGTTTTGAACCAGTCAACCCCATATCAGAAATAAGGTCTAAAGTGTACTTTCTTTGATTAAGGACAATTCCTTTCTTAGACCTAGCTAGTTCTAGTCCTAGGAAATATTTCAACTCACCCAAGTCTTTAATTTTAAACCTATGATGCAATTTACTGCTCTAGTTAATCTAGAAATTGAGATCACATTATAACAGCATTCCGGGGCATAGTACACATCAGTTAAAACTATGTTATCAAACAGTTTGACAGTGCCTGTATGTGTGATAGTGATTTTGTCTCCATTAGGAATTTTTATCTTCCTAACAGTCCAATATAAACACTAACACTGTCAAGCATAGTTAAACTAGAAACAACATGACAAGAGGCATCGAAGTCTAGTAGCCAATGAGTTCTACTTAAGGAGACTGGAAGGGCATTGATCAAACCTGAGATATGTTCCTCAATGGGTGCTGCTATACCAACTGCCACCTCCTTTGAATCCTTTTGGAGAGGCTGTAGGATTCGATTGTATTGTTGTTGAGTGATTACTGGTTGAGAGGTTGCTGAAGGCTGATCTCCAGTAACTTGATTAATTTGAGACTCTGACTCTTTCTTGCCCTTGAAATTGGGAGGATACCCAATAAGTTGGTAGCAATTGTCCCGTTTATGCCCTCTTTTATGACAGTAAGTACATTCTTCACCTTGAGAATGCCCTCTACCTCTCCCTCGAGTTTGTCGTCCTCCTCTAAATGCCATAGTTGCCCCTTCTAATAGATGGTTGGGGATTTGAGAGGAAATCATACAGTGATCCTCATCTTGTGTAATCATAGAGTAGGCTTGGTTAACAATGGGCAAAGGTGACATAAGAAGGATTTGGGAATGAACTTGCTGATAAGACTCATTCAATCCCATAAGGAATTGGAATAACCTCTGTTGTTGACTAATCTTGACGTATGCCTGGGCTGTTTCACACTTGCAAGACGGCAATGGGACAATAAGGGAATATTATCCCATAATTCCTTAAGCTTTGTAAAGTAGGCAGCAAAGTGACATGCCCTGTTGAATTGTAGATATGCTTCTGTGTAGAGTGTATATCTTTGTCCCATCCATTTTTTGAAAACGCTCCTCCAAATCTTTCCAAACTAAATGCGTTGTATCAGCAAACACAATCCTGGTAGCTATCTCTTTGTCGACCGAATTAATTATCCAAGATAACACTACTGCATCACATCGGTCCCATTGATCAGTCAATTCAAGATTTTTATCACCCGTAACTTCCATCAATAAACCCCTTTTATTCTTCCCTTTGTGGGCTAAACGCATAGCTCGGCTCCATACAACGTAATTATTGGAGTCGGTTAGAATTTGAGAGACAAGGTTGTTGCTTGAGTGTCTGAAGGATGAAGATATAAGGGGTGATTCACGTTGATCACCACCTTTTCAGACAACATTGGAGATTCGAGATTGAAGGGGAGAAAGAATGAGGAATAAAAAAGAGAGCTAAAATTTTGTAACTAAGAACCTGTGAATTTGTGACCTGAGGACTCTTCTCCTTAAGATTGCACTGGAAGAACCAAGAGAGGGATACCCACGATTTTGCAGGGGTTAAACTTGATCTAAGAAGAAAATTGAACACTGGCAAGTACAAAACGCAATCAAACTTCCAGCATCAAACAGCCACTCTTGCACGACGTCGATCTAAGAATCTAGCGAACATGTAGCTTATCGGCCAAGAAGATCATCGTGTGGCATTGAATGGAGATGGAGAAGGCGTGCTCGCTGTAATTGTCACAAGAAATCTCCCGATATTGCAAGAACCCAAAATCTTGCTATCAACGCCGAAAAAGAATCTCTATGCCTTCACACCACGAGCTATAGACTTGGGCCTTCAGGATTCATAACCTGGCGCTCTGGTACCATGAAAACCATAAATTAACTACTTGAAAATATGATAATCCAGTCAAAGAGATATTGACTGGCAAGCCCATATATATATAGAGCTGTCCAAGTACATACAAGAAGTGGACCGAACGGTGGCCCAATCATGACTAGGCCCATATACATTCTAACATTTAGTCTACATGATTATGATATTTTCCATGACGTACTTAAAGATTTATTAAACCTACTCGTTACCAACTAGATATTATCATCATAAATATGGCCTTTCTATGATTCGAACTCCTGATCTCTTCCTTTTGCATCGCTTCTTCATGATATTTTGTGTCACCGTTGAAAGTTGTTGCTGAAAGTCTTTTTTTTTTTTTACAGTGTAACCGTTGTGTTAATCTTAAATTAATTGTGAGGATTAATGTCACAAACGGTTAAAACAATAAGGATTTTAAAAAGAAAAAAAGAAAAAAGAAAATTTCAAGGACCTGATTAAAAATTATGTAAAACTATGAGGACCTGCAGATTTATTTTTTTCCCTATTTTTTATCTCCTGATATGAGTTTAGCTAAACAGGTATTCAGGATATAATAGCTATTTTACGTAATTCAAATGTTTCTTTTAATTTTTAGTTATGAATTTCGAGTTTTATATGATTGTATTTGTTTGTTCTTAAGACATATATTGCAATTCGAATTTGCTATTATATTTATGAATATAGAACTTGAATATTTCTCATCAACATATTTTATAACACTATCTAATCTGGTTCTAAATATAAGATTTATAGTTTGTAATTCAAATTGAACTGCTACATACTCGATCTTATATTTAGGGCAGGAGGTAGCTAGTAACATATAAATATTTTAACAACAAATTTCATCATTCACAAGTCATATGACTCATTTTCGCTACTCCATGCAGTATGCGTACTGCAGTTTTTTTAATGAAAAACTATGGTTACTTTGCAAAAAGAATATAACATTATTTCCACAGGGTTAGCAAATAACAGGTGTTTATCATGACCTATGAATATTACTTATCAACAAAATGTGAAGTTTTGTTTAGAATATATAATTCAGCCCCTTTTGCTGTACATGAGAATGACGTTTTTCAAATTGTTTAATCCCAAAGCCGACGGTTGGAGTTTATGTAGGTACAAACAAAGTGACATAATTAATTAACTAAATCCAACTGCTTTTGCAATGTTTATCATTTAATTTTAAGATGGAGAGGATAGGATAGAAAAAAAAAAATGAAACAATCATACATTGAAGTGAAATTTTATTTAATTGAACTGATGTAATTAATGTTGTCAAACTAACTCATAAGTTTAAATTCTTGTTGGGAATATAAATTCAAATCATAAACTCATAAAATTTACTTTTCTAGATAGATAGCTATTAAAAGTATGTAATTAACTAATTAAAATATAAAAAATGACGAAAATTTCATTTAAATATATTTACAATTTAAATAATTGAAATTAAATCTATATATCAACATTTATAGTTTATTATACTCAACAAAAAAATTTATGAAATTTATATATAAGCTTTGACATTTGCACTACTTATTTAGATCAGCTTATTTTAAATAATTTTATATTGTATGAAGTAAATATCTAAGAAAAATTCAGTTTTGTAAAGTGTACAGATATTTTTTTATTAATTGTTTCCAAACTAACACATGGTATAACTTAAATTGTCTCCTTAAAGAAAGTATATGTTAAAATAACTAGTTGGAAGTTAAAATAGAAAACTCAAGGAAATAAAGGAGATTTTACTGAATTGAAAATATAATTAAAATGTAAAAGAAAATATTTGTGAAATACATCTGAATAAGTCCAAAATCTCTGCCCAAAATAAACTCCACCTTCCATTTTAAGTTAAACCCCAAAAATCCCCGCAAAATCCAATCGAATTCAATAATTACATGCGGGAAAAAAATATTAAATGGAGAATTTATGAAAAAAATTACTAAATGAAGAATTTAAAGATTAAAATTCAGGAACTAAACACTTATTTTGCATGAATTAAAAAATTGCTAACAAAAATAAATAATGCTTAATTAAAATTAGCCTTAAATCAATATTAAAAAATATAAGCTAAAATGTTATAAATATATAATTAGAAAAGGGCGATTTATCATCAAAATATGATTTACTATTAGATGAAGAAATTCAAAGGCTCATGGCTAGAAAAGAAATAAATGAAGTGAAACTGGGGGGAAAAAGGGAAAAGACTCCAGAGAAGAGGATCAAAAACCAAGTGGCGGTGGTAAAGAAACAGAAACAGAAAGAGTACCTCGTTTTTCTCGTTTATTAATATCCATATCAATATCAATGTCAATATATATCAATCATCGGTATATTAACATTACTAACAACTCATCCATCAAATCACCTCTAAAAATGACACTTAATTTAGTGACTTTTTTGTGTGTCCAGAGACGGATAAATGACTTGGAGATAGGATTCTTGGGATCTCCGTTTCTTGTGGCTTTATCAAGCGGCTGCGTGCAAGGTTGTCTTAACAGGCTTTGAAATTCAATAAAAAGAATCTTTGAAGATATTTACCTTTCTCATCTTTTTTAAATATATAAAAATTTGAAAACTGGAAAAAATATTTTTAAGGTTACTAAAGATTATTTTTTAAAATTAATTAATATCCTTAGATGTCAGTTTCTTTAAGCAAATGCTAGGTTAAATAAAAGTCTAAATTGCCTCTAAAGGAAACTATACAATAAAAGAAAAATAAAAATATACCTAAAATGTAAAATAAGAATTTTATAAAATAGGTCCAAATAAACCCCAAATCTTAGTGAAAATAAACCCCCATCGTTTATTTCCAACTAAACTCTAAGAATCTATATAAAATTAAATAAAATTAAAAAATTTGACCTAATAATTATAAATAACTTAACTTAAGTATTTTCCAATAAGATTTAATAGTGACCTTTGTAAAAATATTGATAAACAAAAAATTTTTGGATTCAAGAATTAACCAATTAATTTACATAAATTAAAAATTGGCTTATAAAATGCTCAGTTAAACTCAATTAATTTTAAATTAATACTATTAAATATTACAAATTAAGAGAATACAAATATATAGAAATATAATTTATTATTGTACCACGAAGTCTGCCTCATAAAAGAAAATGCCATATTGTTTTACAAAACTTACACATATATGTTAGCAGCAAGTTGCTTCAAACGTAGAAATATCCTCATATTTAAATTAAATGAGGTCCTAAGTTCGAACCTGATATTAACATGTTTATATGTGTGCATGTGAATGTTTTTAAATTATATAAAATAAAATCAAGCTAGCCCATATTTCTCATTGGAAATTCTTAGATTAGGGTTGCAGTGATCCATTATTATGTTAACTTATTGTTATTAGCCGGATGAGTTGCACCTATAACTTTAAGTAAATTTTTAAGTACATAATAATAATAAATATTTCAATAAGAGTTTTTTTTTTTTTACCAATTCTTCCTATATAATACTTATTTTTGAATTTTGAGAAAGAGACTTTCTAGAAGAGAAACTAGATGCATTTATTATATTTTTAACTCTCTTCCCCAAGTCTCTTCTTTGACATTCACTCTATTGTCATTTTCGGAGAACAGTGATTGAAGTCTACCCATAATGTTTATGATACCACGTGAAATAAAAGATTTGAGAAAATACGAATGAGAACGGATTCCATGAATTTTCATTGTCAAAAGATACCAAATCTCATCAGGTAATGCTTTTATTTTCATCATCTTAGATGAAACTTAAAAGCAAAATATCACTTCATTACTTGTTTTCATCTGCTAAATAATTGACACGACTAAAATTAAGCCAATTAATCAACCATTACTGCATCTATAGTTCTACAAAGTATTAAAAACAAGGAGTAAAAATTAAGATTAAGATTAAAAATATGTGTTAAAAAGATGTTTAACATGAGTGATTTCCTATTCCATGTAGATAGGATTGAAGAATACCATCTCCTCTCACAGTATTCTCCAATCCTATATATGTGGATTTGTCTAATCTCAAGTATCAAACAATTACTCATGCTAAACACTCTTTTAATATAATTTTTCACTCTCAATCCTAATTCTTATCCCTCATATTTAATAATTCGTACCAAACGGGACCTATATGTCACTGTGAATCCCTCCGTTACTGCTCCAACTTGTGCTAGTAAAACAGGTCAGCCCGCAACAATCTGCGATTATGCGATACGGATAAGGTAACTGCACAGCCTGCCTTAAAATTGATTAAATTGGAACAAAACAATTTGATTAATCATAAAGTAAATTTAGAAAAAATTTTCTAATCTTATTTATAAGTTACTTTCAACATATTTCATCAAAACTAAGAAAATCTTAATGCCCATTAACTTTGCCTTAAAATTTAACAAAATTTTAACTTTATTTCTATTTAGTATATACACTTCCCAAAAAATAACAATATAATAAATATATAGAAGGTAAAATAGTACATTTGTGCTTAAAATTTAATGAAGTAATTTATAAATAAAACAGAAAAAAATTCCCTCTCTGTCTTATGTATAAGATTATACAAAGAGGAATGTCTCCATTTAATTTTCTTTCCACTTCCTCTCTATTTATTATTTTTACCATTAGATTAACATTCAATGATTGAGATTTAATATATTATAAAATTATTATTATAATATTAATTAAACAACAAATATAGTCAGAAATGCACATGCATATATTATTCTACAGATTTTTATTAAAATATTTTATAATTTTCATATTTTTTATCCTATGCTGTCTGATTAAAATAATATCATAGTATTTATTTATGTATAGGTTAAAGTTATTTATACATATTTTTATTATTTAATATTTATTTATGTATTGGTCATAGTATGGTGGGCTCAACAGTCAAAGAGTCGAACACTCTCATTAACAGAAGGGATTTAGCTCCTCAGAACATTGCAGACTCTTGGAGAAGCGTATTCCCAATCGGATGAAGCGTATAATTTGGATATAGTTTTCACATTGTTAATATAATACCCTAACCAATGACCTATGCATACTCATGAGTCATGACCCACCCAAATGGGTATTGTATGACCGTACGTAATTAGATTGTATATGACTAGCTAGTTTACTTGGCTTGTGGATGAATCCAGTGCCCAAAATTTCTTTACCAAAAACAAAAAAGGAGCCACAGGAAGGCTTGATTGTGATTCACGTGGAGCTCTCCAATCATCTTTCTATGTACGCAAATCAAGAGTGAGTGGCCCCAATTATATTAATTTTGTCTGTTGTTATCATGAAGTGAGTTGGGAATATTTTCCTACGTTTCAAATTTGAAATATATAAATCCTCACAATCATATGACGGGACAAGTTAAGATACAGATGGCGGCGCAAAAGTTTATTTGCTCTGAGATCATCATCATCATCATGAGTGAAATGAAGCCATTGATTGATTTTTTTTTAAAAAACAAAATCTTGCTCTTTCAAATCCGACGAAAAGAAATCCAAAACTAGTCTCTGGTTCCTTTCCTTATAAATGTTGTTTGTTTCTCCATTAACTCATCACTGAAACAACTTGAGTTCTGCGGCTCTTATATGCACTGCATTTTTTCTGTTCTCGTCCTCCTCCATTATTATCTCTTTCAAACCAATTCTTTAAGGTTGTTGTAGCCATGTCAAAGACATCATTAATTTCCCATATTCCTATTCTTTCCCATGATGATGATCATCATCACGAACCCTTAATCTTACCTGATGCTTCTAAGATCATCTCAGATTCAACCAAACTCATCCCTAACCCTTCTGAAGTTCTTTCAAACACAACCAATCTTGACACTGAATCTACCAATAATATCTTCATCTCAGACACTACCAATCTTCTCACTGAACCTTCCAAAATCCTCTCAGATACAACCGAACTTATTAATGATCCTGCCAAGATCATCTCAGACACTACCAAACTTATAACTGAGCCTACCAAGACCATCTCAGACTCAACTAAGCTCATTCCTAATCCTTCTGAGATCCTTTCATACTCAACCAAACTTATCACTGAACCTTCCAAAGTCCTCTCAGACACAACCAAACTTATTACTGCACCTGTCAGGATCATGTCAGGCACTACCAAACTTCTCACTAAACCTTTCAAGATCCTCTCAGGCACAACCAAGATTCTCCCCATGAATCTTCTTTCTGAGCCTTCCAAGATACTCTCTCCGACTAATCTTCTCAGGGGGCCTTCCAAGATTCTTTCCACATTACTTTCATTAGCTACCAACAATCCTCTCACTTCAGTGCTGTCGAAAGTCGCAATAAACCCAGCACAGAAGCTACTTGAGTTCTTATCATTTTCGCCTCGTCAACTTCTGATCATCGGAGCCGTGTTGCTCCTCCTTATCGGGCTAATCATTTTGTTGCCCTTGATCGTCATACTAAGCCCCGTTTGGGTCCCGGCCAGCGCAGCTCTCTTTGTCGTCACCGTGGGATTCTTCTCCATGTGCGAATTGATGCTTGTTAGTGTCATTGTCGTGGCATGGCTCGCGCAACTTTTGCGTAATGCACTTGATCTTGCTTGAGATATCCAACGTCTTCATATTTTACGAATTAATATTAATTAATAATGACGGTTCAATTATTCACCAAATGTATGGTTGTCTGGTTGAGACTATTTATTTGCATGTTATTTTTATGCTTTTCATGTCTTTCTTGTATTTGAAAATAAAAATATTTAATTAAGTAGTGATGTTTAGTGTACCTGATTACGATATTTTCTGTGATACATTTAAAAATTTATTAAACCAACTCATGTTGACATAAGCAATAGCGGTATTTATTAAATTAGTCTTTGCTACTGGTAGTTTCACAAGAAACAAGAATTTATGAAGTTGTTTAACATATTATATATATTTTTTAGATCATATTTAAAATAAGGATGATTTTGCTCTCAAAATATTTCTGGATAAACCTTTGGCTTTAAAAATAGCAAAACGTTGTGTCTATATGTAGCTATATTTGCAAATGAAATAACGGGTGTTTATCGTCAAACTTAAAATTCAATTAAACGCAAAAATATATATTTAGTCATTTAACTTTATACTAAATTTTAATTTATTTTCTTAACTTTAAAAAGTATACTTTTAGGTTTTTAATCCCAAAAATTGTTTTAAAAAATGGCATTAAGGTTTTAAATATTGATAACATATTTTTAAATACTAAAATTTTATGTTTAATTTTCAAAACATCCATGATTGTCACAAAAAATCATCATTGAAATTTAATAATTTTAGAGTTAAAAAACCAAATGTATGCTTTTCACAGTTAAAGGATCAAATTGAAACTTTGTATAAAGTTAAAGGACTAAATGTATACTTTAGCCTTTAATTAAATAAGCACATGATAATTAACAAGATGATCACTAAAATTCATAATCAGTCATTAGTAATACAACTCGTTCTTTTATAGTCACACATTATAGTGTGTGTGTGTGTGTGTGTGTGTGTGTGTGTGAGAGCGTGCTGCAGTTTTTCAATTAAAAAATTCAGCTATATTTATAAAAAAAAAAAAAAGACAGAGAGAATAGACTTCTTGATACTATCGCCACATGGTTAGCAAATGAAATAACAGGTGTTTATAATCAATCTTAAAATTCAATTAAATAGTTATTTGGACTTTTTACATAATTTATATTATCAACCAATTAATCATGACCTATGAATCTCAGTCATCAACAAAACGAGAAGTTTGTTTAGAATATATAATTCAGTCCCTTTTGTTGTACATGGGAATGAATTAGTTTTCAAATTGTTTAATCATCTTACAGCCGATGTTTGGAGTCAATGTAGGCACAAAACAAAGTGACCTAATTAATTAAATAAATCCAACTGCTTTTGTAGTAATGTTTGTTATTTTAAGATATAGATGATTATCAGTTAAATAAAATCGGTTGATTAAAAAGTTTTATAATCAGTTAGGGATATTAGGTAAAGATTTTTTTTTTTTATGAAGGTAAAGAAAATTAGTCATTTAGACAAAATATGTAAATTTAGTGATTCCTAATTATATGATAAATTTAGACAAAAGATGAAGATTTAATCTCTTAGGCAATTAAGTAATGATATATAATTTTTCCCTCATGCAAAATCAAATGACATTTTAGCCATATAACATTACAAAGAATAATTATACCTCACAACAAATGATTATGACCATCATGATTCAACTAAAGCAATGTAGTTTTTAACCATTGTTAAAAACTGGATGGGTAGATTATAATGTTCTATTTTGATGGAAAAACATTCAAACCACATTGTGCTGGTGAAAGGGCAATTACAGAATTAGTGAAGAAGAATCTCCTCTTCTAGAAATCCAAACAAACGTTGCCGAATCATATTCAGATGATGCAAATGAAGGATATCAAATGATGGCAAAACATAATAAATTAATCTTCAAATGAGCAAAAGATATTTAATAGGAAGTGAAATTAACCATAAAAACTTCCAAACCTGACCATTGGACTTGAGCAGGCAAGTTTATTAAGGAAAATGGAAAAATGGCAGGGATGGCCAGGCACAGTAACGAATATTTTGAACTTGGTTATTTATAAGAAAAATTGAAGAAAAAATTTCTATTAAAAATTTTATTAAGTAATAGAACCTGATAACCTCTTAACCATAAAAGTTATCAATCCTATGTAAAGGGGTTGATACTATTTTTAATATTCGAAATTTAAAACTAATAAATTTGGTGTTTAAAATTTAACTTCATTTTGGTTTTAGTCTTTAAAATTTTATCTCAAAGATTGTTACAAGGACCAAAAATCTTGAAATGCACCAAAATGCTATCAAATTTTACAGACCAAAACTACTAGTTTCAAATTTCAAGGATCAAAACCAAAACAAAATCAAATTTTAGTGAGTAAAATGATATTAATCCATCAATGAATATTATACATGGAATACTGATGCTCTAAGTTAAATCATTCTCACTAAAAATATTTTTAATGGGATACTTTTTTTTCAATTTTTTCTTATTTCTAAAGCACTCGTAGAATAATAAAAGAATAATAGGAAAACTTTTTAGTAAAACAGAGGAAAATTAGAAAGTGGGTGAGCACCTTCGACGAGTAAATCTTAATACGGATCCAATGTTTTAAAAACTTAATCAATTTTTTAGTCATCACTCACCAATTTATAGTTTAAAGTCGCAGCTTCAAATTGAAGGAAATTTTAAGGGAAACACTTAATATCAGTTTGACAATAAGACCTTGACAAATTCAGGTTAATTTAATATACAAAAACATAAAATAGTAAAACATTTTAAAATCAAATATATCTTCAAAAATTAATTTTCTCGAACATTTTATGTAGACACTCTTGCATTACACTATAAAAGAAAGTTTAAAAAACAAAAAAAACAAAGGCTAAGACTGCCACGGTGTTTGGCTCGATGGATGGGAGAGAAGGAGAAGAATTTTAATGGAACTGATGGAAGGGATGGAAGGGAAGGGAAGGGAAAGGGAGGAAAGATATAGAGGGGAGGAGAATGAAGGGGAGGAAAGGGGAAGAATTTTAAGGATCTTGTGTTTAGATTGAATTGAAGGTAGGAAAGGTGAGACATTTTAGTGATACCTTCGTTATTCAAAAATTAATTATTTTATTCTTATAAATAAATTTTTTCTATTTTCAATTTTACGAATATGTAAATATGTATGAGGCAATTTACCAAGCTGAAAAAAAAAACACTAGATTGTGCTTTTGTCACAAACACAACTCGCTGAGAAAAACAAAAAAATAAAGAAATCTCATTTCTTTCATAATGTTGTTTGCTAGTTCTACTAGGCTCAAAAGAAAAGGAAAAGATTGAAAATAAATCCATCATTGAGAATTTAATTAGTAAATGATACCTAAAAATTTAGTGCATCTAAACTTTTCTTATGTTCAATCCATGTTCCCTTATATGCAATCATCTTCCCATGTGTCACATCTCTTTGTGTAACTGAACTTTCTTTATGAACAACTCATCTTTCTTTATGTGTAAGCAAGGTTATCGAACTTACGAGTTTAAACAAACTCATAAGAATGATATAAACTCGGATCGTAAACTCGTAAGAGTTTACCTTTATTAATAAATTGATGTTTACAAGTATATAATCAAATAATTAATATATTAAAAATAAGAACAATTTTATTTAAATATATTTTAACTTTAAATAATTGAAATTATATCCATCAATGTTCATAATTTATCACATTTAACAAAGAAATTTTTATAAAATTCATATATAAAATCATTAAACATAATCAAATCCAAAAATTTAGCACAAGTTTAAAAGCGAGTTGACGCGATTTTATAAGTTTAAAACGTAAAAACAGTAAACTCAGTAAATAAACTCATAAGTTTAATCGAGTTTATAGTTATCACAGGTTTAAGAGTGAATTGACACGATTTTGTCAACTAAAAACATAAAAACATTAAATTCGGAGAGTCAACTCATGAGTTTGACAATAGTGTGTGTAAGTTATCATCCTTATGTTCAAATTAATCTCTTATTATTTATGCAAATCATCTTTCCTATGTTTAACTTATCTTCGTTTATACAAACTATCACTCTAAAAATCTTAAGAAAACCAAAAAAAAAAGTTAAGATGACTTTTCGGATTTTTCTTTGGGTGCAGTAACCTAAAATAAATTTTTTTTTTGAAGCAACTTAAAATATTTTTCAGTTAAATTATATTTTAATGTATGCAGTACTCTAAAATATTTTTTCATATACATCCAATGTCTCAAATTGTTTTTTTGGATGCATCCAATACTCTAATTCGTATGTGTAAAATTATACTAAAAATATTTTAGAATGCCGGATACATTAGAGAGAATTACTTTAAGAGGCTAAATGCAATATTTAATATTTTAAAGGATTAAATGTACATAAAAAATACTTTATACTGAATGTACGTTAACCCAAAAAGGCAGCTCAACCCCAAAATGGTTTGCCCCTTTTGATAAAGAGTTTATATTTATTTTTGTATCAAAACGTTACTTCTTGCTTATAAATGTAAAGCTCATTTTGTAGGGCAGTTTATACTACAAAATTGATCTTATATTCAGGGTTTGATGAGTAATTTTTTCCTGTAGATTTATATTTATTTTATTTATCATATAATTAACCATTAGTAAATTAATAATTATTTTTTGAAAAAATTGGAAAATTAAGAAGGAAAGGAATTAAAAAAATTCAAATTTTGATGAAAAAATATTTAACCTCTATAGCATCTACTTGTTGGCCAGCATAAAATATTTCTTAAATTGAAAATAAATGCACTTGTACCCCTGCTTGGATTGAGAGAAAATTATGGAGGAAAGAAAACAGGAGAAGAAAACATGAGGGGAAACAACTTTTTTCTTGCTTGGGTAGGAGAGAAAATGTGGGAAGAAGGAAAAGTGAGGAGAAAATAAGGTGGGTCTCATGCCTCATTTTCTCTCCAAAAAAACTTAAATCATTTAAAAATTTATTCATTTTTATTTTTTTAATCTTAAAACAATATTTTTATTAAATAATTTGGCTTTAAAATATAATAATCTGAAAATATATATCAACCAAATAACTTGATTTTAATCATTTGATGATGCCAATGTTAGTATAATCTTTCTATCACAATATTTAATTTAATTTAATTTTAAATATGATATATTTGACAAGGACATTTTACTCATTTGGATATTTATTAATTTTCTTTTCTCTCTATTTTCTCTCATCTATCCAAGCAAGAGGGATGATAACATTTTCCCTCTAGTTTTTCCTTCTCTCTATTTTCTCTCCTCCCATTTTCTTTTCTCCCAACTTTTCTTCCTATCCAAGCAAAGCAGCCAAAGCATATGTGCTCAGCAAAATTATTTTTATCTTTAAAAATATAGTTTATCTTCAAGCTTCTTTTTTTTTTTTTTTTTGATACAATATCTTCAAGCTGTACGTGTACACTAATTAAAGCATGTTTGCATATTACAGTGAGGTAACGATAACGGTTACCCTATACTATCGTCCACGTCGAGTTGTTGGGACCATACTTACAGCTCGCGATCATTTCTTCAAATCTAACAGTTCACACTCTTCCATGGCGATCTCTCTGTTCCTTGTGATTTCTCTGTGGCTCTCCGATTTGGCTTCTCCTATATCTGCTTATCATTACTCATCTAAAGGTCTGTGCTTCCACCTCCATATACATTGCGCCATAATAACTGCATTTCCCAAACTTCAAACTTCTTTACTAGAGCATATTGTGTTTTTCAGGTCCTTCTCTTCGCCTTTCGAAGCCTCTGATTGGAGATGATGGAAGGGTTTATGCTTGTTCTGAGAATTATTTCTTTGCCTTTGAAAATAATGGTACTATCGCTTGGTCTGTTCATCTAGAATTCAAATGCAATGTCTCTATGGCTTTTCTTCGTGGAGGTCCAGGCAAGGTAAGTCTTCGATTTGTAAGCCTCATAACAAAATCCTGGTTTGATGGACAGTGACAAGTTTTGTTGTGGACACCATAGTATAATGTTTGTAACCTGCCCGAGGATATGTTTGTCTTTTTACCATTATTTTCTGTCAACTTCGTCGCCCTTGTCTTTATCTTTCTTTCATATATACATGGTCATGTATTCCGATTCTCTTATGCTTTTATGTACACTTCTCTGCCTACCTTATCCATGTTTTTTGCGATTTGGATGTTTATTTATTTATTTTTTTTCTTTCGTATGGTGGTGACATGATAAACATGAGCATTTTTATACACATATTTAAGAAACATGAAGATTGTGTATTGCAAAATTATCAGAAGCAACTGAAATTTCCAGAGGTTTCTAACTCCTGTAAAGCGCTTCCAGATATATTTGGTTGCAGAGAACAGAGTGCTGGAGAAATTTGGAAGCCGTGGAACTTCTGAGCCTGAGGCACAAGTTTTCTTTGGGCCGGAGACAAATCAACAGGACGCAGTCGAAATCATTGGACTCTCAGTGAGCACTTTAAGTTCCACATTATTCATCAACGTCAGGGATTGTGGACTCTCTGCATACCAGTTCTATGGACGCTTACGCTGGAGTGTTGGACCTGCGCTTAACCAATGACAAATTGTTTTTTCAAGTCACTCCCAGTGCTTGATCAATGTGAGGCCAGTATATATGTAAGGTTTTTTCCATCCCTAGTTCACTGCGTTTTATCTTTCTAACCTGCGGCTGTTGGAACAGCAACATATGTATTGAATGGAGGATTTGGGTCATTTGCAAGCATGATAAGCACTTGGAGAATAAGTGAAATAAGTGAGAGATAGATAAGAAAGAAGAATAAAACGAGAAGGAAAAAATCAGTCTCATGTACATTCTTATTCTCATCCTAGAGTCATTTTAACTTGAAAGAAGTCAGATTAGTGGGAAAAAATCAGTCTCATGTACATTCATTAAAAATATTTTTGTGCATGATATATCTTATTGGGCCGAACAGCCAGAAGCCTACAAGGGAAAGCTGTGCTAATTGCAACGTCATTCAGAGTTACTCAAATTTTACCTGCAGATATATTTTTACGTCGATCAGTGTGAATAAAATTTGCAAACCAGCCCTATTATGATTAGATGCACTGTAAGACAAATTTTTCAGCTGCACGTCTACTATACCCACTCCTCACAAACTTATATCTCTATTAATCATGTGAAGCGGATATATGAATTTCTCCTACTTGATACTGCTAAATGCGTTCTTAGATGGTTGCAAGCGATATTTCTTGTTTCCGTGCAGCATTATAATGACTAACTCAATGTGTGATGGTTTTTTTTTTCCCCCCTTCTTCTTTTACCGCTATGCTTTTTGCATTTCAGATCTCAAACACCGAAGGAGAACTATATTGTTTGTCAGTTCGCAGCCGTCAATTTAAATGGATACAGGATTTCACTTCATTAGATAAAATTTTCACAATCACCCCAGGAAACAATGGTCACCTTTATGTAGCTGTTCCAGTGAAGGCTCTTCTGTTGGCCCTTGATGTCTACTCAAGTAATATCTTGTGGCAGAAGAACATCGGACCATTGAGCACAGCAGACAGTGCACCTGTAGTTGATTCTAATGGTAAGCGTAAGCCTTTTGCTTTCACTCAATTTAAGAACCTGAACAGTATCAGTGAGGCTTATCTGTTGCTGTCGATGTACACTGAAAAGTGACTTGTAATGTCAATAATATGACTTCAATAGCTACTTTAAGTGAGACCAAAAACAACATCAACAAGTTTTGTATAGTGTTCTGATGAGAAATGAAAGTGTTTTTTGAGATCATATACGGCGTGTGCATGTGAAATCATCATTTTGTTGTAAATTGTTTTCATCCTACGTGAATCGTCAATTAGTAAAGACCTGGTTTAGGCCTTAAAAAACATATCCAGAGAATTTGTAGAGTCTCCTATGTTAAATTTCCATTGTTGAATTTTTATGGGCACATAAGGCCATCACCCCTATTTTTTTTTCTGAGTGATACTTTCTTTCCATTATCCATCGCTTTCCATGATTCTTTTTTCCAACTCATCATGAGGATCTGTAGGGCATGATCTGACCATACTTACACTTTACATGCATATTCTTTTGTCTAGTAATTTTACTGATATTCCATGATAGTCCAACGCCAGATAGTCAGATGTTTATTTTTAACGGTTAGACACTTGTCCCACTTTCCCGTTTACCCCATTTTTCAAGTTCATGGGTTAATTTAAAACTTTTGCAGTCGTCTGATGTTTCTCCAGAGCTAATGATTTTATTTTCTGTCAAAGGATGGGTGTCTATTGGTTCATTGGATGGATTCTTATACTCATTTTCACCAACTGGTTCTCTTCAAAAATTCTCAAGAATAAACGCAGAGAATGTTGTGATTCAAGTTGGTCCTATGCTTGATTGCTCTGGTTATGCAGTCTATGTATCCCAGACACAGATGGAAGGAAAAATCAGCAATGGTATTGATGAATTCACCCATGTTTCAGCTGGTCAACCTAAAGCTGCACTATTCACTTTACTGGTTCCTGCAACCGGGTCAGTTTATTGGTCCGAAAGCTATCCATGTATGCATAATATCTTTCCTTGTCTGTTTATCGTAAATTTTTCTTTTTGTAACAAAAAGTTTCCATAGATTGGAGCCTATCACAATTCCTCAATGTTGACTCAGGCCAGTTTTCATCTTTAGTGCAAGAGAGTGATCTAGGTCAATTTATAATCGATGAGGAGATTCTTCTTGCCTTTTTTGCTACCTCAAGTAAGAGCCTATTCCTTTAAATATCATGATAGCTTTTGAGATAAAGGACACTATGAGAATCACTTGATAGCTGTTTATACTCTCAATGTAGTGTTCACTAAAGCATAGTAATCATATAGATCAGTAATTTGCTTGAATGCACTAATGTCTTAATTATGATACTTAATGCAGATACAGGCAACCCACTGCGATGCCGTACAATAGGTAACCATTTTGGCTGCTATTAAGTTAAACTGAAATGTAGGTGTTGCGGTTGCATCATATGAGTCGGCTTTGATCTCTAAATGCCAGCTAAGTTACACCTGAGAATTTCTCTTAGCATGCGTGCTGCTTTTATCATGACAAGAGGGAAAGTGAAGATAAATGCCAGAATTTAGTAATATGCCAGGTTCTTCAAATAAAACATACATTAAAATACACATGTAAGACATTTTGCTCACTGAAAATTAGATGATAGCCTAAGAAAGCCAAATTTTCTTTAAGTTGGAGTTGGATAAAAGTCATTAAACAAGCTGATTTGCATCCGGCATGTCTTCGAATTCATTCCTGCGGAATTTATGGCGACCTAAGGCATAATTTTTTTTTTTTGGGGGCCTGAACAACCTAAGGCATATTGGGAATAATCTTCATAATATATCCAGCATGTCGTCAAATTTATTGCTGCTGTTATAATTTTTACATCAATTTATTTAATACCATTGAGTCTTAATGCCAATTTCTTCTAGCATATGCTTGTATAATTTCATCTGGTTGTCTTGGTTTGATTTTCAAATATCCTGAATACTTTTCATCCCTTTATAGATCAGAAGCTTACTTCTAGCTGCTCTCAAGCAAGGACCGAGCTTGTGAATATCTATACAGGTTAAGTTAAATTATGTAGAGCAACGAGATAGAAGTATAGCTGTTCAACATTTGAATGATTTTTTTCCCCCCCCTGCAGGCAATGAAAGGGCAATAATCTTGTTCCTTTTCTTCGAGTCAGCTCTTTTAGTGGCATTGGCTGGAGTTTTGAGATTCTGCTGTACATTCTGGGCAAAAAAGAAGATTCAAAATCAAGGCCTTGGTAGCTTTCTAGAAAAGCGAGTAAGATCTCAACACCCTTCTCATTCTCTTTTTCTTTAAAACCGTTACTTCTTTCTCCATTAAGCTTGTTTCTTAAATCAACATCTGCAAAACTGGGCGCATTTCAGCGATCTCTTCAACTCCAGAAGAAAGCATTTGTCAGGAAGATTACTGAACTAGAAGAAAAAGCCTTAAAGGAAGAAACAGGCGATGAAGTTCATGAAAAGATGGATGATATGGTACGAGAAAGGGAATGCATTGAAAGGAAGCTCTCAACCACCTTATAGTTTGGGGAGAGACAAGAATGACTCACAATCAAAATCTCTTCTTCCTTTGTATAAGAAAAAAGCAAAATTCTCTTCATTTCAGGGTAGATTCCATACTCTCAGTGATACAACTTCTGGAGAAAGTACCACTGAGGAAGATGCCAACATGCTTGAAGGCATGGACTCATCTGATACAGCAAATGGACAGACATCTATGGAGGATGACGCATCAAGTGATGAAGAGTCTGTAAGGAGAAGGTATATAAGTGCATCAGACGCAAAAGCTAGCCCTAAGTTATTCATTTCGTCTCCTGAAGAACAAGAGAGATTGGGAGTGATGTCACTTGAAGGGGGGAGAGAGTTTGTCCGGAGAAGTAGTAGAAGGACATGGTTAAAGAGAAGAAAAACCTTATCTTGAACTTACAAGAGGCCTATTTTAGGGGATCTCTCCTTCAGCAGTATTTATTGTTGTGACTCTGTATATGCACAGAAACCTGATTCCATTGTGAAAAACTCATGGAAAACTCTTGGAGAATTGTTCAGTACAAAAGGTCATTGGTCAAAACGTTGTAATGATGTTGTTGCATTAACACACTTGAAATTGTTGAGTCTGTAATCAAAATCCCAAAAAGCATTCTGGTTTCTATCCCCAAAATCTCCCTCTATAGAAATTCAACTAGGAAATTGACATTACAAAACCTGCGCATACTTGTGGTTGGAAATTCTTGTGTGAGGCTCATGGTTGTCCATTGATAGGTTGACTGTTATTGACCCAAAATCCATCCTTCCCCGTGTGTATATTTGCTTAGGTTTTTATTGCCAATAATATTTGCATCAAGTTTCTTATATTCATTATGTCAAGTTCCCTAATCATACACGGTTATGTCTTCTATTTTTAAAATATATTTTTTTTGCCAACTTTTAAAATATATATTAAATTATAGATAAAATAGTAAAAAGTCACTTGATGGGGGTATTAAGTTTTTTCAATATCACTCATATTTAAAATCATCAACTATAAAGTACATGCAATGCAAATGTAAAAAATTTCTATTTAAGTATGGATAAAATCATAAACTTATTTTATTCTCAGATAAAATCAATAACTTAACCAACCCTTCTTATTACCTTCACTAACGTGGTTAGATTACAAGGATAAGAAAAAGTACATACATTCAAAAGAAGTGTGGATCGTGATTCGCGTGGAATGCTCCAATCATCTTCCAATGCCAGGTCAATAACAAGTGGTTCTAAATTAAATTGATTTTGTTTAATGTTATCATGAGACATGGAGTCCCTAGGCAATTTTTGTTTCCCGACATTTCAAACTTGAAATTTGTAAATCCTCATAATTACTCCTTGTGGTTCAAAATATAAACTAAACTTTGTTCATTACGTTTATCAAGAAACTAATTGAAATTAATTTAAAACAATAAATATGTAAGGCATATATTTGTTTTTCCTAATATGCCATTGTTAATGAAGAGAATAAGTAAAAGATGTAATAAATGAATTAAAGAGGAAAGAGAATATATGTGGGTAAAATTAGAAAAAACTCATTAAGTGTTTGGACAAAGGTAAATGTTATCTTATCAAAAAAAAAAAAACCAACCCCTTTAAGAAAGTTTAGCTTATATTTTGAACCGGAGGAGTATATAACAAGACAAATTAAGATACAGGTGGCGGTGTGCAAAAGTTTATTTACTCTTAGATCATCACGTGTAAAATGAAGCCATTAATTAATTAATTAATTAAATAAAAGATCTCGCCGTTCCAAATCCAATTGAAAATAAATTCAAATAACTCTCCTGTTCCTTTCCTTATAAATGTTGTTTTTTTCTTCATCAATTGATCATCGGAGCAATTAACTTGAGTTCTCTTCTGGAAAAGCTCAGAACACACTGCAATATTTCTGTTCCCCTTCATTATCTCCTTGCTTAATTATCCTTTAGTTTAAGGTTGTAGCCATATCAGAGACATCATTTTTTCCTCGTACCCATATTTTCTCCCACAATGATCATCAATCTTCTCTCCTCGCTCACCCTTGACCCTTCTAAGATCATCTCAGACTCAACCAAGCTCATTCCTAATCCTTCTGAGATCCTTTCAAACTCAACCAAACTTATTACAGGACCAGCCAAGATCATCTCAAACTCAACCAAACTTATCACTGAACCTTCCAAGATTCTCTCAGACACAACCAAGGCCATCTTTTCACCCCTTGAACTTCTTCCAAACCCTAATAAGAGTCTCCCATCGAATCTTTTCCCTAAGGCTTCCAACATACTCGCTCCGACTAATCTTCTCAGGGGTCCTTCCAAGATTCTCTCTACATTATTTTCATCAGCTACCAACAATCCTCTCACATCATTACTGTCGAAAGTTCTAATAGATACGGTACAGAAGCTACTTGAGCTCTTAATGGTACTCCCTTTATCATTTTCGCCTCGTCACTTTCTGATCATCGGAGCCGCCTTGCTCCTCCTCGTCAGGTTGGCTGTCGCCGGGACCGTGCTGGGTCTGATCATTTTGTTGCCGTTGATCGTCATACTAAGCCCCGTTTGGGTCCCAGCTAGCACAGCTCTCTTCGTCGTCACTGCTGGATTCTTAACCATGTGTGGATTCGTGTTTGTTAGTGTCATTGTCGTGGCATGGCTAGTGCAACATTTGTTTAATGCACTTGATCTAGCTTAGTATATCGCACTTTTGCAAGTTTAATTAATCATATATAATAGTCCAACCTTTCACCAAAATAATCGCTGTACCTATTTGTGTGCTCTTTTCGTTTCTTCTTGTACTGGAAAATAAAAATAGTACTTAATTAATGATCTTTAGCATACACGAGTATGATATTTTCCATGATGTATTTAAAGATTTATTGATCCTCCTGGTGTTGACGTGAGCAATGGCAGCTCTCATCCTTTGAACATAGAGTTTTTTTTTTTCCCGGCCGGAACATTGTTACTAATTAAAAAGTCCTAATGATAACAGTTTACAATGACAAGTTCCAAAATAGTAAATGATAAAGACTCACTTCTCATTGAAACTTACTAATAATTATTTTCTTTTTTTGAGAATTCTTCCGATTATTTTTTGACCAGTAGTATTGAAATTTTAACTAGCAGAAGCTGTTCATGTATTATATTTTTAGAGAATATTTAAACTATCACGGCCCTCAAGCCAAATGTCACGATAGCTTAATAATACACAGTTAATATGAATGCAACTCTGGAGATATATATTGATAACCAAAGAAATCAGCCCTGGTAATTCATAGTATGAATACGGCCACCTCACAGACATGCAGAACGAGAGTTACAGTGGGAACGAAGGGAGAGAAAGAGAGAGAGAGATAGACGCACAGAGAATCTGTCAGAAAGAAAATAACCGAATACATGCACACCCACTACTAACAACCCAGGCTGTTATATAATATCTTCCGCATCGTCCAATTCCCTGAGCTTCCAGGTCTTTCTTCGGGCTCTTCGGCTCTTCCTCAATATAATGGGCTGCCCACTTGTATTTGGATCACTCCCATTTGAGCCCATCTCAACGGCATCTGTTACAATACCTCCCCCATTAAATGGGACCTTGTCCTCAAGGTCCATGTTGGGGTATAATGACCGGAGAGTTTCATCGTCTTCCCACGTTGTGTCAAGAGATCCATCCCATTGCACCAGAAATTGACGTACAGCGTTATGACCTCGTCGGATGATTCGGTTGTCCAGAATCGTGAGAGGTTGGCAAATGGGACCTTCTAGAGTAGTACATAGCGGAAGGGGTAAGTATGATGTTGGCTCGCCCTCCTCGTGGAACTTCTTGAGAACAGAGACATGAAAGACAGGGTGAATCTTGGCATGTTCCGGTAGTGCCAAACGATAAGCAACACTGCCAACTCTTTCAACGACTCGAAACGGGCCAAAATACACCAATGCTAACTTCTGATATCGACGAAGGGCAACTGAATGTTGACGGTACGGTTGGAGCTTCACCAGTACCCAGTCATCAACCTGGAATTCTACTTCCCGTTGTTTAGCATCGGCATAACGCTTCATTCGCTCTTGAGCGTGCCGGATGTTGATCTTCAGCTAAGCTAGCAACTCATCTCATTGCTCTAAGGCACGATGAACATCAAAGGGTGTATCTTCGAGAGAAGAGTGTCGGATCAGGGGTGGTGGTTCCCGACCGTATACAACCTTAAAAGGAGTCATGTTGGTTGAGTGATGGAATGAAGTGTTGTACCATAGCTCTGCCCATGGAAGATATGCAAGCCATTTTTTCGGGTAGTCATAGACCAAGCACCGTAGATACATTTCCACACACTTGTTGAGGGCCTCGGATTGACCGTCCGTTTGTGGGTGGTACGCGGAACTGAAATTTAATTGGGTTCCCTGTAATCTCATAAGGTGCCGCCAGAACGCGCTCATAAAGACTTTATCCCTGTCCGAAACTATCGTCCTTGGGATGCCATGCAGTTTGACGACATGCGCTACGAATGCTTTTGCAACCTGGGTGCTAGAGAAATTACCGGGAAGGCCTATGAAATGCCCATATTTAGATAGACGATCCACTACTACCAGAATAACAGTACAATTCTTAATCTTCGACAACCCGATAATGAAATCCATAGCAATATCTTCCCAAATGCGGTCCGGAATGGGTAATGGACTGAGTAGTCCTGCTGGATGGAGGTTCGAGATTTTAGCTTGTTGACATACTGAACATTGCCGAATAAAATCTCGAATATCCGCACGCATATTCCTCCAAAAAAACAGTCGAGCAACTCTATAAAAAGTCCTCATAAACCCTACATGACCACCTATAACAGATGAATGCAGCTCAGTAAGTATTAAAGGGATCAAGTTTGGTTTATCTCGGGGAATGACTAGTCGGTGGTTCCAAAAGAGATCGCCCTGTCTGATCATGTATTGTGGTTCGGTGATCAACCCCTGTTCCACTTTTTCCTTTAGTGTCGCAATTTCTGCAGACGAGCGCACTTCAACATAGACCCTCTGGATGAAGGGATCGGTCACCGAGGACAGTGCCATATAGCAGCTGCGGGACAAGGCATCTGCAGCTTTGTTATGCTTCCCGGGTTTATATTCAATTGTAAACTGATACCCCAACAGCTTTGGGAGGCAGGTCTCTTGTTCTGGTGTCTGAATTGTTTGATTATTAAGATGCCGCAAGCTAGCATGATTAGTGCAAATGACAAAAGGATGACCCAGTAGATAGTGGCGGAACTTAGCAACGGCTTCCGTGATAGCATGAAGTTCACGAACATAAACGGACTGAGCTTGCATCCTCGGCGAGAGCTTCTTGGAGAAAAATGCAATCGGGTGGTCTTGCTGACTTAATACAGCGCCCACCCCAACGCCCGACGCATCCGTTTCTAATATGAAAGGCTTGGAGAAATCAGGGAGGGCTAACACCGGAGCTTGGGTCAAGGCTGCTTTGAGTCCATCAAATGTTGTTTGAGCTTCTGAAGACCACTTAAACCCATCCTTACATAATAGACGTGTTAGTGGGCCAGCTCGCTGAGCAAAACGTTGAATGAATCTACGGTAGTACCCACTGAGGCCCAAAAACCCCTTCAGTTGACTGACGTTCTCGGGTGTTGGCCAATCCTGGACCGCCTTCAACTTACCCGGATCCACCTCCACTCCCTTCCCGGTTACAATGTGCCCAAGATACTCCACGCGCCGCTGACCGAAGGTACATTTCGTTTGTTTTGCAAATAACTGATGTTGCAACAGAGTCTCAAGCACCTTTTCTAAATGAATTAAGTGTAATTCCCACGTAGGACTATACACCAATATGTCATCGAAAAAAATCAACACAAAGTGACGAAGGAAAGGTCGAAAGATGGTATTCATCAGAGCTTGGAATGTTGCCGGTGCATTCGTGAGTCCAAATGGCATTACAAGCCATTCATACAACCTGAGATGTGTCCTGAAAGCAGTCTTTTCTCTATCAGCCTCCCTCATTAAGATTTGATGATATCCTGATCGGAGATCGAGCTTGGAGTAAAAAACAGAGCCATAAAGCTCGTCGAGTAATTCATCCACGGTTGGCATTGGAAACGCGCCTTTGATTGTAACAGCATTCAGGGCCCTATAATCGACACAGAAGCGCCATGTTCCATCTTTTTTTTTTTTTACCAAAATCACAGGGGCAGAGAAAGGACTTGAGCTAGCTTGTATCAACCCTTCATTAAGTAATTCAGAAACCATATTTTCGATTTCTGTTTTCTGACTGAATGGATACCGGTATGGTCGGACTTGAACTAGACCTGTGTCTACTATTAATTCAATCCGATGCTCGTGGTGTCACGAAGGAGGTAAACCCCGTGGGACCTCGAAAACCTTTTCAAACCCCTGCAGTAACGAAGTCAAATCTTCCGGCATGTCCTCCCTTGTTTTATCAGTTGCCGTGTCCTCAGATAAACTTTCAAGCACGAAGCATGCCGCCATAGCATCCATCTGGTGAATACGGGTCAAGTGGTGTAACTGAGCGTGAAGTAACGCTGGTCCCCTGAACCCAGTTAATGAAATATACTGCCCATCTTGGAGGAATTTTACGGTGGATGTACTATAGTCAGTTATATGAGGTCCTAATGTTTCGAGCCAATCTGCCCCGATTACCACGTCAGCTCCCGTGATAGGTAACACATATAATGTCATAGAGATCGTATGACGATTGATCTGTATTTCCACATTCCGTACTTCTTCAGCGCTTTTCAGGATTTTTCCTCCAGTACCACCCAAGACTCTGATTTCAGTCGTTTCCTCCACAGGTAGTTTGAGGTGGGTTACGATACGAGGATGGATGAAATTGTCAGAGCTTCCCCCATCTAATAAAACCTGCACCCTAGTACCCTGAATTGTTCCATGGAAGCGAATAGTCGCCAGACCTCTTGTCCCTCTTAGTGCGTAAAGTGACAGATGGTGCAACGTGGCATCAGCTTCTATAGTCTCAATGATCTCGTCATTTTGTTCCTCCGGTTCATCCTCGCTTTGTAGTAACATGAGCTATTTGTTTGGGCAATTGTGCGTGGGAGTGAATTTGGCGTCGCAAGTATAGCACAAACCCTTCTCACGCCGAATCTGCATCTCTGCCGGTGACATTTTCTTAATCGGAGGCATTTTAGGTGTCGGTAACAGTGGTGGAAGATTTGTCTTCCCTCCTCCTGACGATGTTGTGGAGACATTAGGACCGCCGCCCGTGTATGGTGTCATTGTCCTCGACGTATTGCTGTGTATAACTGAAGGCTTGGGCACCGAAAATCCTGTCGAAGTCGGTTCTGTAAAGAGCCTAGCCAGAGCCATGGCACTGAGAACAGAGGTGGGCCGTTGAACCAACACATCACGTTTTAACCCTGGTTTCAAGCCTCCCAGGTAACAATCCAACAGCGCAGATTCTGGTATCTCCTCGGTGCGGTTCGCCAAGGCCACAAACCGCTGGTTATAATCTTCCAGCTTGCCTCCCACGTCGTGTTACGTAAGCTTAAAGAGTAGAGACCGGGGGCAATCAAATTGAGTAGGTCCATACTGAACCTCTACCGCTTTTGCAAGCGTCTCCCAATTCGGTATACGGCCCTTCTTTTCTAGCATCTGGTACCATGGTAGAGTCTCTCCATCGAAGTGGACCGAAGCAATCATCAACCGTTGCGAGTCAGCTATGTCGTAATACCTAAAATATTGCTCAGCCTTGAAGATCCAGTTAAGAGCATCAGTGCCATCGAACCGCGGGAAGTCCACCTTTATAGTTTTCTACAGGTTCGGAACGTAGCCTCCATAAGTACCTGGTAGCGCCTCCTTCTCCTTGAACCCCGAGGATGCAGATTCGGACTTCATACTTTCCATCGACTGCATCATGGCTTTCATCATTGTTTCCAATGCATCAAATCGTTGGTCCATACGGTCGAAACGTTCCTTTGCATCTTCCACAAACTCATTTGTTTTTTTAACGTCAGCTTGCAGTTCTTTCAACCGCGTACCCTCTGCCATTGGACTCTCGACGAGAGCACCAAATGTCACGATAGCTTAATAATACACAGTTAATATGAATGCAACTCTGGATATATATATTGATAACCAATGAAATCAGCCCTGGTAATTCAGAGTATGAATACGGTCACCTCACAGACATGCAGAACGAGAGTTACAGTGGGAACGAAGGGAGAGAAAGAGAGAGAGAGAGATAGACGCACAGAGAATCTGTCAGAAAGAAAATAACCGAATACATGCACACCCACTACTAACAACCCAGGCTGTTATATAATATCTTCCGCATCGTCCAATTCCCTGAGCTTCCAGGTCTTTCTTCGGGCTCTTCGGCTCTTCCTCAATATAATGGGCTGCCCACTTGTATTTGGATCACTCCCATTTGAGCCCATCTCAACGGCATCTGTTACACCAAACCCAAGCAAGCATCAATCGATTAAATAGCAATTGAACCCCACGTTCAGTTTTAGGCTTTTTTTTTTTTTTTTTAATCTACACAGAGTGAGACGTGTCAGAAGCAATACCCAAATCTGACACAATCCTCTCGTCCGACCCCGACCAAAACTTTGAGCGACACGATTGTACGTGTTCAAAGAATGAGAAGAATCCAAATTTGAAGAATCAGAAACCAATGAGAGGAAGAAGAACCATATCCCTTACCTATGGGATGGCTCGTTCGGAGAATGAGATTGAGTGTGACGGCGGGTCAGCGATCTTCTCTACCCATTATTCACTACGGCAAATCGACGGCGTTCTCTTCCTCCTTCCTCACAGTGGCGATCCACGTCCATGTATCTTACTTCAAATGCCCGGTGCATAGCGTCATGCGAGCCATTTCCCTCCAAATAAACGACGGCATAACTCTGCTAGTCTTAAATTAACAGTCACAAACGGTTTTAAAAAATCAGGATTTGGAAAGAAAAAAAAAGTGTTTAGGGACCTGATTAAAAATTATGTAAAACTATAAATACCTGTAGATTTATCTTCCCTATTTTTTATCTCTGGATATGAGTTTAGATAAACATACGTACTCAGGATATAATAGGTATTTTAGGTAATCCTAAAGCCGATGTTTGAGTCAATGTAGGTACAAACAAAGTGACATAATTAATTAACTAAATCCAACTGCCTTTATATTAATTTTTATCATTTAATCTTAAATTGGAGAGAATAGGATAGAAAAGAATGAAACAATCATACATTGAAGTGAAATTTTATTCAGTTGAACTGATGTAATTAAACTCGCGTTGGGAATATAAATTCGAATCATAAACATAAAAATTTACCTTTCTTGATAGATAGCTATATTAAAAGTATGTAATTAACTAATTAAAATATACTCTTATAGACTTATTTATAAGTCACTTTCAACTTATTTCACATAGACTAAGAAAAACCTTAAATTTTATAATTCTTATTTAAAATTCAACAACTTTTTAACTTTATCCCTATTTAGTGTATATTGTACATCATGTAAACAAAGTCAGCACAATAATAAATAAAGAGTAAAATCAAATGTTTATATAAAAAATATCTCCACTCTTTATCCTATAAATAAGACCAGAAGAGTAAAACATAACCATGGGTTCATTTAAATATATTTCAAATCCAAATAATTTAAATTAAATCTATATATCAATGTTCATAATTTATTATACTCAACAAAATTTTTTTATGAAATTCATAAATAAACTCTAACAATAATCAAATAAAAAAAAGTTAACACAAGTTTAAAACTGAGTTAACATGATTTTGTAAATTAAAAATGTAAAAACAATAAACTCGTAGGTGAACTCATAAATTCAACCAAGGTCAGTTAGCACAAGTTTAAAAATGAGTCAATATGATTTTGTAAGTGAGAAACATAAAAGGGTTAAACTAGGAGAGTCAATTTGTAAGATAACAATGGATATAATCTAGGAAAAATTTCATTTAGGGCTTGTTTGGTTTGAGGGGAGGGTAGGGGAGGGTGGGGTAGGGAAAGGGAGGAGAGGTTTTCTCCTCACCTTGTTTGGTTTAATTAAAAAGGAAGGGACGGAAAAATATTTAATGATCTCTTGCTTGGTTCAAGAAGGGAAGAGGAGGGATAGTAATAATCAATTTACTATTTTACCCTTACATATTAGTTTATACTTTTTATTGATATATTATATAAATTAATTTACATCTTAATTTAATGAAAACTCAGTCTTATCATGTCAGTATGTGCATTAAAAAATTAGTACAGTAATTTTTTATTCTAATTAGTATAATAATATATTTGAAATAATCAAATTAACAAATTTTATATGCTTTAAGAAAAATGAAATTTTATTCTCTTTAGTCTATCCTTTTTTAAGCTTTAAAATATATTTAATAAATAATATATTTATAAAAAACAATTAATTTTATAATATTATGATTTTTTATTTTTAATTAATTTTTTATAATATATTTTTTACTTTTTACTTAGGATAATATATTTTTTATTTGAAATAAATATTATAATAATATATTTCATGGGTAGTGATAGAATATTAAAAAACCAGAAGAATATAATAGTCCAAAAATTTAGCTTCCCTTCAAAAACCCTAATTTGGGAGGGAGCTAAAACAGGGGAAGGGGAGGGAGGGGTAAGGACATTTTGGCTTCCCTTCCCTCCAAAATTTTTAACCAAATGAGGGGAGGGGCTCATTTTCCCTCTCCTCCCCTCCAACCAAACAAACCCTTAAGGACCGTTGTAACCAATTAATATCAGTCAACCCCCAAAACATTCCAAAACTTCAGTCAACCAAATCATTTACTCATATAATGAAAAGAAAAATACATATAAACAAATAAATACAAGTACTCAAGTGTAAGTGAACAAAGAAAATTTGACAATTTATAAGGAAAATTCAGTAATTTACAACAAAAATATGGTTATTTACAAGTAATATAATAGAATTCACAACTCCAAATACAAGTGTTTAAGTATGAGTCAGTAAGTAAAATTTGAAGATTCACAACAAATGTTCATGAATTTACAACCCAAATTCAATGATTCAAAGAAAAAAAAAATGGAATTCACAATCCAAAATGTAAATGTTTGAGTGTGAATGAACAAGTGAAATTTAGCGATTTTTAACAAAAATTCAGATATTTACAACACGAATTCAACGATTCATAAGAAACATGAATATTTGTATTTGAAGTTGTGAATTCTCTTATTAGTTTTGTAATGTTTATATTTCTTATGAATTTACAACCCAAATTCAATGATTCAAAGAAACAAAATGGAATTCACAATCCAAAATGTAAATGTTTGAGTGTGAATGAACAAGTGAAATTTAGTGATTTATAACAAACATTCAGATATTTACAACCCGAATTTAACGATTCATAAGAAACATGAATACTTGTATTTGAAGTTGTGAATTCTCTTATTAGTTTTGTAATGTTTATATTTCTGATGAATTACTGAATTTGAGTTGTAAATAACTGAATTTCACTTGTTCATTCACACTTAAACACTTACATTTTGGGTTGTGAATTCTTTTGTGTTTCTTGTGAATTGCCAAATTTGGTTTCTAAATTCATAAACTTTTGTTGTAAATTTTCAAATTTTACTAATTTATTTGTACTTAAATACTTATATTTGGGGTTGTGAATTCCATTATGTTACTTGTAAATTGTCAAATTTTTGGGATAAATTACTGAATTTCACTTATAAATTGTCAAATTATACTTGTTTACTTATACTTGAATACTTGCATTTGTTTTATTATATATATTTTTATTTGCATTGTATGATTAAATAGTTTGCTTGGCTTAGTGGTCACATCACTTTTGATGTATCAATGGGTCATGAGTTCAAACCTTCCCTTGGTCAGCCACCGGAACTATAGTAGCCACCACTAAAGCTCTCACCTCCGGTGGCTGCGGCCTAAGTACTGGTGGCAAGAACTTTGAGGACAATTAATATTTATTTTTTAAAAAAATAAAAATGATGGGTATTATTGTAATCTTACTCTTAATTTTAATTTTATTAATTTTGATAAAAGGAAGTTGATTGAAATTTTGAAATATTTTGAGAGTTGACTGATATTAGTTGATTACAGCGGTCCTTAAATGAAAATTTCCCTAGAATCTAAAATGAGTTTTCGTGAATAAATCAACAAAGTTAGGGGCATCAACTCACAGTACAGTATTATTTCTTTAAAAATGTCAAGTTCATGCATGTAAATTTAATCTCATGAATCTTGAAATTGATATCTACATTTAAAAAGGTTGTTGCAAAAATAATTATAGATTATTATTAATTAAACGATATATCGTGTCAATAATTATATTGGACTCAAAATACACTTTCTTGTATATAAGACATTGAGTTTACATTAGCAATTGATCTTTACCTACATGAAAAAGTACCAAATTTCTTTTCGAGCTTATATTTCTTCCGCCAAAAACGTGCTCGTTAATCTTCAAGCGGAATTTGGGACATATTATAATAGACTACTTCCAATCCTAAATATGAAAACCAGTTGACAATTCTAAATATAAGACCACATCCCACTATGCCTATTAAATTTATAATGTTTTCTCAAAAATATCCCCATTGATTATAAAGTATTTTCACCCAAGTGTAATTTCAATGTACATGATTGATAAAGGCAATTTAGAAAAGTTAACACATATTTGTTATAAATAACTGATTAAACTAGTATTTTAGTCTCCCTAAATTAGTTATCTAACTCTTACATTAAGAATTGGATGTATTATATTACTGCCCGGATATTAAGGAACGACCTTCTATTATCATAATAATAAAAGAAAAAGTAAATTAGTGCCAAAATTTAGTGACAGATTGTTCATCACTAATTAGTTTAATGATGGAATTCTATTGCTAATTAACTGATAACAATCTTTCCTGTGATGAAATTTAGAAATTTTGTTATTAAATTTCATTGGTTTTTTTTTTTTTGGTTCACGTATACATTTGATTTTCTTCTATATCATCTATATATGATGTACAATATATATGTATTCATATTCTTCAAAGAACTAGGAGCTAAGAAAGCTTCACCGACTGAATTCTAAACATTGACTTTTCTTGTGTCCTATTTGTTTTT
Source organism: Neltuma alba (assembly GCF_004799145.2). Classification (NCBI taxonomy): domain Eukaryota; kingdom Viridiplantae; phylum Streptophyta; class Magnoliopsida; order Fabales; family Fabaceae; genus Neltuma; species Neltuma alba. The sequence goes on along the minus strand of NW_021634192.1, from coordinate 148,005 downwards.
TACTTTATACACAGTATTAATTTAAAGCTTTTCTTTCATCATTTCAAAGGGATAATTACTTTCTTAATTTGCTTTTAGAATTTACTTTGGGCTTGTTTGAAATGACGGTATAATCTTTCAAAAGCAGCTTTTCAATCATAATTAATATATGTGAGAAGTGTTTTAACTCAAATTACGTAAATAACTGGGAATCCCAATCTTGATGCCGAATAACTGAACAAGTACTTTGACATCAACCAATCAAATATCTTCTTGATCTTTCTTGTAAAACTCGTACTTTAAATTATATGAACGATAGAGCAAGTTTCTCTTTTGTTTACGAAGCATACATGAAAGCTGTTAACAGTTTCAAGATGACATTAAAGGGGGGAAAAAACTTATAGATGCTCACAACACATTCCTAAATATTTTTAGAAAAATAATCCTTAAGTTTTTGACATTTGCACTACTTATTTAGATCAGCTTATTTTCAATAATTTTGTATTGTACAGAAGTAAATATGTAAAAAAAATTCAGTTTTGTAAAGTGTAAAAATACTTTTTTATTAATTGTTTCCAAACCAGCACATGTTATAACTTAAATTGTCTCCTTAAAGAAAGTACATGTTAAAATAACTGGTTGGAAGTCAAAATAGAACACTCAAGAAGGATCTGTTACTTTGCCCAAAATAAACTCCACCTTTCATTTTAAGTTAAACCCCAAAAATTTCCGTAAAATCAAATCGAATTCAATAATTACATGCGGAAAAAAATATTAAAAGGAGAATTTATGAAAAAATTAATAAATGAAGAATTTAAAGATTAAAATTCAGGAACTAAACACTTATTTTGGATGAATTAAAAAATTGCTAAGAAAAATAAATAATGCTTAATTAAAATTAGCCTTAAATCAATATTAAAAAATCTAAGCTAAAATGTTATAAACATATAATTAGAAAAGGGCGATTTATCAGCAAAATATGATTTACTATTAGATGAAGAAATTCAAAGGCTCATGGCTAGAAAAGAAATAAATGAAGTGAATGTGGGAAAAAAAAAAGAAAAAGAAAAAAGAAAAAGAAAAAGAAAAAAACCCAGAGAAGAGGATAAAAACAAAGGTGGCGGTGGTAAAGAAACAGAAACGGAAAGAGTACCACGTTTTCTCGGGTATTAATATCCATATCAATGTCAATGTCAATGTCAATATATATCAATCATCGATATATTGATATTACTAACAACTCATCCGTCAAATCACCTCTAAAAATGACACTTAATTTAGTGACTTTTTTGTGTGCCAGAGACGGATAAATGACTTGGAGATAGGATTCTTGGGATCTCCGTTTCTTGTGCCTTTGTCAAGTGGCTGCGTGCAAGATTGTCTTAACAGGCTTTGAAATTCAATAAAAAGATTCTTTGAAGATGTTTACCTTTCTTATCTTTTTTAAATATATAAAAATTTGAAAACTGGAAAAAATATTTTTAAGGTTACTAAAGATTATTTTTTTAAAATTAAGTAATATCCTTAGATGTCAGTTTCTTTAAGCACATGCTAATTTAAATAAAAGTCTAAATTGCCTCTAAAGGAAACTATACAATAAAGCCAAAATAAAAATATACCTAAAATGTAAAATAAGAATTTTATAAAATAGGTCCAAATAAACCCCAAATCTCAGTGAAAATAAACTCCATCGTTTATTTCCAACTATACTCTAAGAATCTATATAAAATAAAATAAAATTAAAAAATTGACATAATAATTATAAATAACTTAACTTAAGTACTTTCCAGTAAGATTTAATAGTGACCTTTGTAAAAATATTGATAAACAAAAAATTTATGGATTCAAGAATTAACCAATTAATTTACATAAATTAAAAATTGGCTTATAAAATGCTCAGTTAAACTCAATCAATTTTAAATTAATACTATTAAATATTACAAATTAAGAGAATACAAATATATAGAAATATAATTTATTATTGTACCGCGAAGTCTGCCTCATAAAGGAAAATGCCATATTGTTTTACAAAACTCACACATATATGTTAGCAGCAAGTTGCTTCAACCGTAGAAATATCCTCATATTTAAATTAAATGAGGTCCTAAGTTTGAACCTAATATTAACATGTTTATATGTGTGCATGTGAATGTTTTTAAATTATATAAAATAAAATCAAACTCGCCCATATTTCTCATTGGAAATTCTTAGATTAGGCTCGCAGTGACCCATTATTATGTTAACTTATTGTTATTACTTATTAGCCGGATGAGTTGCACCTATAACTTTAACTAAATTTTTAAGTACATAATAATAATAATAAATATTTCAATAAGAGTTTTTTTAACCAATTCTTCCTATATAATACTTATTTTTGAATTTTGAGAAAGAGACTTTCTAGAAGAGAAACTAGATGCATTTATTATATTTTTAACTCTCTTCCCCAAGTCTCTTCTTTGACATTCACTCTATTGTCATTTTCCGAGAACAGTGATTGAAGTCTGTCCATAATGTTTATGGTACCACGTGAAATAAAAGATTTGAGAAAATACGAATGAGAACGGATTCAATGAATTTTTATTGTCAAAAGATGCCTAATCTCATCAGGTAATACTTCTATTTTCTTCATCTTCGATGAAACTTAAAAGCAAGATATCACTTCATCACTTGTTTTCATCTGCTAAATAATTGACACGACTAAAATTAAGCCAATTAATTAACCATTACTGCATCTATAGTTTTATGGTCCCGTTTGGTACAGAACATTAAAAACAAGAAGTAGGGATTAAGATTGAGATTAAAAAGATGTGTTAAAAAGATATTTAACATGAGTGATTTCTTACCATATAGGAGAAAGCAATCCCATATAGATAGGATTGAAGAATACTGCCTCCTTCCACGGTATTCTCCAATCCTATAAATGTAGATTTGTCTAATTCCAAGTATCAAACAATTACTCATACTAAACATTCTTTTAATATAATTTTTCACTCTGAATCCTAATTCTTATTCCTCATGTTTAATACTTCACACCAAACGAGACTTATATGTCACTATGAATCCCTCCGTTACTGCTCCAACTTGTGCTAGTAAAACAGATCAGCCTACCACAACCTGCGATTATGCGATACGGATAAGGTAACTGCACAGCCTGCCTTAAAATTGATTAAACTGGACCAAAACAATTTGATTAATCATAAAGTAAATTAGCAAAATTTTTCTAATCTTATTTATAAGTTACTTTCAACATATTTCATCAAAACTAATAAAAATCTTAATGCCCATTAACTTTGCCTTAAAATTTAACAAAATTTTAACTTTATTCCTATTTAGTATATACACTTTCCAAAAAATAACAATATAATAAATATATAGAAGGTAAAATAGTACATCTGTGCTTAAAATTTAATAAAGTAATTTATAAATAGAACAGAAAAAAATTCTCTTTCTCCCTTATATATAAGATTATACAGAGAGGAATGTCTCCATTTGATTTTCTTTCCACTTCCTCTCTATTTATTTTTTTTACCATTAGATTAACATTCAATGATTGAGATTTAATATATTATAAAAGTATTATTATAATATTAATTAAACAACAAATATATATATGTAAGCAGTCAGAAATGCATATGCATATATTACTTCTACAGATTTTTATTAAAATATTTTATAATTTTTATATTTTTTTTATCCTATGCTGTCTGATTATAATAATATCATAGTATTTATTTATGTATAGGTTAAAGTTATTTATACATATTTTTATTATGTAATATTATATTATAATATTTTTATAATGTATTAAATCTCAACTATTAGATATTAATCTAATGGTAGAGATATATGGTAAATGGAGGAAAGTGAAAAATAAAAACATAAATGGAGACATTCTTAATCTGAATCCTTCATGTTGATTTTAAACGGTACATATTCAATTTAAGTTATTTTTATATTTTAAATAATTTTATTATTTTAATAGATATAAAATTGAAAATAAAGATAATCATATAACTCTCACTTCTTTTTTAAAAAATAAATTTCTTACTAAAAAGTTGAAAATTAAAAATTTTAAATTTGCACCATCTAGATCAAATGTTGAGTAGCTCAGATTTTACCAAGTGTGCATGAGCATTGAATAAGGACCCCCTAAAAGAGATGCATCTACCTTAATATAAGTCACTTGATGCGATATTAAGTCTTTCCAACTATCATTCCTATTTAAAATCATTAACTATGAGATAGAATGTAAATGAAAATATTCTATTTAAATTTTATCTCTGATCCTAAATATAAAATATATTTTGTAGTATATTACACTACAAAATAAATTTTATATTTAGAACCAGAAGAGTATAAGTAAAATCATAAATATATTCTATTTTTAGACAAAGTTAATTAATTATTCATCTCTACTTAATTTTGATATATTGATTAGCAGTTCCTTAATATATGTAGGAGAATATTGAATTTGTAGTGTTTTGATTCTCTCTAAGAGACACAAGAAGTCGACCCATCATAGTATGGTGGGTTCAATAGTCAGAGTCGAACACTCTCACAAACAGAAGAGGTTTAGCTCCTCAGAACATTGCAGACTCTTGGAGAAGCGTATTCCCAATCGGATGAAGCGTATAATTTGAATATAGTTTTCACATTGTTAATATAATACCCTAACCAATGACCTATGCATACTCATGACCCACCCAAATGGGTATTGTATGACCGTACGTAATTAGATTGTACATGACTAGCTAGTTTACTTGGCTTGTGGATGAATCCAGTGCCTACAATTTCTTTACCAAAAACAAAAAAGAGCCACAGGAAGGCTTGATTGTGATTCACGTGGAGCTCTCCAATTATATTAATTTTGTTTGTTGTTATCATGAAGTGAGTTGGGAATATTTTCCTACGTTTCAAATTTGAAATATATAAATCCTCACAATCATATGACGGGACAAGTTAAGATGCAGATGGCGGCGCAAAAGTTTATTTGCTCTGAGATCATCATCATGAGTGAAATGAAGTCATTGATTGATTTTTTTTTTAAAAAAATCTTGCTCTTTCAAATCCGACGAAAAGAAATCCAAAACTAGTCTCTGGTTCCTTTCCTTATAAATGTTGTTTGTTTCTCCATTAATTCATCACTGAAACAACTTGAGTTCTGCGGCTCTTATATGCACTGCATTTTTTCTGTTCTCGTCCTCCTCCATTATTATCTCCTTCAAACCAATTCTTTAAGGATGTTGTAGCCATGTCAAAGACATCATTAATTTCTCATATTCCTACTCTTTCCCATGATGATGATCATCATTACCAACCCTTAATCTTACCTGATGCTTCTAAGATCATCTCAGATTCAACCAAACTCATCCCTAACCCTTCTGAAGTTCTTTCAAACACAACCAATCTTGACACTGAATCTACGAATAATATCATCTCAGACACTACCAATCTTCTCACTGAACCTTCCAAAATCCTCTCAGATACAACCGAACTTATTAATGATCCTGCCAAGATCATCTCAGACGCTACTAAACTTATAAGTGAGCCTACCAATATCATCTCAGACTCAACCAAGCTCATTCCTAATCCTTCTGAGATCCTTTCATACTCAACCAAACTTATCACTGAACCTTACAAAATCCTCTCAGACACAACCAAACTTATTACTGAACCTGCCAAGATCATCTCAGGCACTACCAAACTTCTCACTGAACCTTTCAAGATCCTCTCAGGCACAACCAAGATTCTCCCCATGAATCTCCTTTCTGAGGTTTCCAAGATACTCTGTCCGACTAATCTTCTCAGGGGGCCTTCCAAGATTCTCTCCACATTACTTTCATCAGCTACCAAGAATCCTCTCACTTCAGTACTGTCGAAAGTTGTAATAAACCCAGTGCAGAAGCTACTTGATCTCTTATCATTTTCGCCCCGTCAATTTCTGATCATCGGAGCCGTCTTGCTCCTCCTTATCGGGCTGGCCGTCTCCGGAACCGTGCTGTTCTTAATCATTTTGTTGCCGTTGATCGCCATACTAAGCCCCGTTTGGGTCCCGGCGAGCGCAGCTCTCTTTGTCGTCAGCGCGGGATTCTTCTCCATGTGCGAATTGGTGCTTGTTAGTGTCATTGTCCTGGCATGGCTCGCGCAACTTTTGTTTAATGCACTTGATCTTGCTTGAGATATCCAACATCTTCACATTTTACGAATTAATATTAATTAATAATGATGGTTCAACTTTTCACCAAGTATATGGTTGTCTGGATGAGCCTATTTATTTGCATGTTATTTTTATGTTTTTCATGTCTTTCTTGTATGTGAAAATAAAAATATTTGATTAATTTGTGATGTTTTGTGTACCTGATTATGATATTTTCTATGATATACTATCTCCGGTCTTTAATATAAGACCCTGTTTGACTTTTATTTTGGTCTTAAATATAAGACCCCAATCCACTTTGTCTCTCATATTTATACTTTTTTTTTTAAAGTAGCCCTTCTAACAATGATAGTTCTAGTCAATACACTTGATTAGTAAGGATATTTTAGGAAAGACAATACCTATTTAGGACAAATAACCAACTCAATTTACTTCCTTAATCTCCTCAAATTAATCAACTGACTCTTATAATTAAGATTGGAGGTAGTATTTAAAAATTTATTAAACCAACTCATGTTGACATGAGCAATAGCGGTATTTATTAAATTAGTCTTTGCTACCGGTAGTTTCACAAGAAACAAGAATTTATAAAATTGTTTAACTGTTATGGATAAAGAAGAAATAGAGAAGAATCATACAGAGAAAAAGAGGATCCACAAGAGAGAGTATTTCTCATTCTATTCAAGTGTACTCAATACATTATACATGGCCTCTATTTATAGGCACAGCCTTACACCTTTGATAGAATCTACAGATTACATAATAATAGGAGATAATTGTGGGATATAGAGATAATGGGAAATATTAGAGATTATAGGAAATATAGGAGATAATGGGAGATATATGGACATCCACAAAGATATTATTATATTCATAACACTCCCCCTTGGATGTCCAATATATATGAATGTGCCTCGTTAAAAAACTTCAACTAGGAAAAATCCTGTGGGATAAAAACCTAGCGAAAGAAAAAGAGTACATCATTCATTGATACACTATGCAATGCTGCCTCATTAAAAACCTTGCTAAGAAAACCCGATAGGACAAAACCATAGACAAGAAAAAAAAAAGTACAACGTGTATCAACTCCCCCTCTTGGCAACATCAGTTGACATCTTGGAGCTTGCAAAGTCTAATATAACAAACAATCCTTCCAAATATTATAATGAGATAAAAACGTCAAATATGAATTTCATAATCTTTTGAAAATTATGAGACAAATAGTCCTTTTATGGTTTACCCACACGTAGATCATAGTATGATCTCTTGACATGAGGATCAAACAAAAATACTTTATTTATATACCCATTAAGATTAGTCTTGGGTACCTTCAAATAAAATAATATTACCTCCATGGCACCCTTAAAGTAACGAAGAATATTTTTAATTCCATTCCAACATCTTTATGTTGATAAAAAAAAAACTATATCATGCTAATTAGCAAACGATATATCAGATTCTGTATGGCTAGATATATAAATGCTTCAGTGATACTAAGATATGGTACTTCTGGACCAAGTGTTTATTCATTACCTTCTGGAGGTCTAAATCGATTTTTAGTTCATATCTAAAGATCTTGCAACTACCGAAACATATAATGGATGTTGCTTATCCACATAATGGATGTAACTTATCCATATGTATTCTTCCGAAAGCTTTCATTTCAAACTCTTTCTTTAAGTAATTCATAACTTTTGAAAACTCATCAGGAGTTTTGATACTATCATCATAAATAATATTGATAACAAACTCATTTTGAATCTTTTCACAAACAGATAAGTTGGAATATGTTTATATCATTCTTTTAGTCAATATTAACCACATATGTCTCATATAGAGACTTACTTGAATAGTGTCCTTGAGAACATAATTGTATGCTTCTAGAAACTTAAATCCTTCAAGGATTTTCATACATTATGATCCATATCTATTTATATATTGGATCGTTTGAATTTATACAAGGATTTGAATCCTTCAGGGATTCATATAAAATTTTGCTATAAAGTGAGTCATACATTATAGTTATATATTTCTAAGACGCACATGAAAAAATTTCATTTATTACCAGACTGCCAGATTGATAAGACATGTAATTTAATCCACCACAAGACTTTATTTCTCTTTATATTGTACAAATGCCTATTTATATAATACTAGCATTACACTTCAAGTGCATAGGCCAGAGATACACAAATCCCTGTTAAATTGCGTCTTTTCTTTTCTGTTGGCCAACCATTTTTTTGTCTGTATCTCATGACAAATTTATATATAAGATCCTCATTTGATCACATGATATCATCAATAAAATTATTGTCAACAACTTTATTCCTTTATTGTTCCCTTTTCTTTTATGACATAACATATCGAGATCGCTTTATTGCTTTCAGACACTTAAACCTCTTCAAGGGTCAAACAATTGTGTCTTAATCTCTTTTGCAATTCATGCCTCCTTAGTATGATCATTATGATCATTTTCTCCCTTTTCTTTTCTTTTAGAACCGATCATAAGCTCATCCTTTTAACATGTCTATAATAATAGGAGTACTTTTAGCTGGAATATAAGAATTAAGAATTCTCATTTTAATCAGTAATTACATCTGGCAAATATTAATAATATTTTTTTGAATACAATACTTTATGAACTTCTAGTTCATACTACAATATTTGAGGATCTATATTTGATAGTAAAAATACATTCTATGTATTCTCTTTTCCAGCTACATATTTTCTCCCCCTCATATTGGAAACATATAATGTAGATCTCCTAAATCCATAAATCTCCTTTAGAAACATTATTTTGTTTCATTTAGAGACAAATAAGAATAAGGAGATTTTATCCAACGGTGATCCCAACTTACTTTTAATATCCATATATGTGCGTTATTACAGTGGAATAATAGATATCACACATTTTAAGATGAAAAATGTATGGCTCCTGACCAAAACCCTATTATAATGGGAGAATTCACAATACATTGTTGGCTTGATGCATTTATGTGTAAAAATATATAAAATCAATCATCCCAACACTCAAATGGGAATTATGTTCTCATAAACTCTGATCTAGTTACTTATGAAGGCTTTTATAAAACATATAATCATCAGCAATGTGAGGAACAATCATTAGCAATCTCAACGAGAATCATATTGATTTTGTAATAAAAAACTTATGTACTCAATGTAATTATCTAAACATATTTGCAAACTTCAAGTTGCAAGTTTTTTTTATTATAAACACTAGTGACCATTTTATAGATGCATCTTTCACTTACAGAGTATTATTTTGGTCCACATGGTGTCTAAATGGGCCCATATATAAAGTTGATACATTATAAATCTGTATGGATCCGATTTTGAGCATAGCTAGTGATGTTCTCTTTGAGAACAAACGACACATAAAAATTATTGAATTATATATCATTTTTAAAGAATCTTCTGGTTCTTTAATAAATGACAATGCACATTTTTCATGATATTTTGCATCATTATGATCCGGGATGATCTAACCGGTCATGCCAAACTATAAATGTATAAACTTCTAGTTTATTATAAAATTATTTTCAATTATTAATAAACTTCTTGTTACCATGTCATATTATTCATTTTTCACCTTAATATTTCATAAAGAATATGCTATCAATTATAGATTTTATCTTCAGGATAATGAATCATGATATAACTCTTCTAGAGTGTTATTTTTCATCTTTTACCTAATGGTAAAAACTTGTGCACTCATGGAAGGTTGAGAGCTGCTGACTCTTTTGGAGCCTTTTTTAAAAAGAATATGAGATATAAGAAATGATATTAATATTAATAATAACAAATTTCATCCAACACAATTGACACTTGTATTTCAACAATCTTCCCCTCAAGTGTGAGTCATATAAATATATTTTTCTTATTTCTATATTTCAAATAGAGTGAATAGAGTAAGCTAATAACATATCTTTAACTTAGAAATTCAAATGCTTCCTAATTCAGATATAATAATGAATTTTAATCCAATTGCGCTATCATCTTAAAACCCTTTGATAAACAAATATTCTAATATATATAGTTGTTCAGGAACTAACATATATTATTTTTCACTATATGATATACTTTACTTCTAGTTATACTTTTTCAAAGCGTTAAGTGTTTTATGGATATTTCGCTATTCAAAAACTTCACTTATTTGTATATATTATGTAATGCTTCAAAACTTATTCATAAAATTATAAATCCAACAAAAATTTGAGAAGATGTACAAGGACTAAAATCAAACTATACAGTTATGAAGATTTAATTCATAAGCCTTCAGGGCTATTTATAAGTTATTAGTCTTCAAGACTCTATATAGTAAATATATATTTTAAAAATCATCTGTGTCCCTTAATATTTGAACTATAAGCTTTCGGGGCTTTAAAAACATCATAAGTTGTTATTTTCATGTCATTCAATAACATGAGTATAATGGTTGATGGCCATTTAGTAATAGGAAATTATAATATTAATAAATATCAAATTGAATGTGAAGAATATATGAGAATAAGATAAGAATAAAACTTAAATTTTAAATTAATTAAATGTAACATGAAATAAAGAGAAAAGGTAAACTCTTTTACCAACAGTCCAACACATCCTTCACTATATAGTGATATTTTCTCATAATCAAAACTATATCAAGAAAATAAAGATACATGGCATCTAGCTATTTAATTTCAAAACAAAAAGATTAAAGATATATGGTTTCTGACCATAAGATAAAACTTTGATGTTATATGGCTTCAAGACAATTAATAAAATAACAAAATTAAATATTTATGACTTCTAATCATAAGATAGAAAATCAAAATTATATGAATGCGAACCATTTAATAAGATAAAAGAAAAATTAAATATATATAAATGGTTTCTGGTTATAAAATAGAAAATTCAACATGATATATATAAATAAAAAAAATTAAATATATATATGGCTTCTGGTCATAAAATAGAAAATACAAATTATATGGCTTCTAGACTTTTAATGAGATAAAAAAATTCAAATATCTATGGCTTCTGGCGGTAAGATAGAAAATCAAATTTATATGGCAACTAGCCATTTAATAAGATAAAACAAAATTATATATATAACTTTTGGCCATAAAATAGAAAATTCAAATTACATGGCTTCTAGCCATTTAATAAGATAACAGTAATCAAATATATATGGCTTCTAGCCATAAGATGGAAAATTTATACCTAAATACTTCCAGTTATTTAATAAGATAAAATATCAAATATATATGGCTTCAAACCATTTTTAAAAAAATAGAGAATTAGCCATATATATATGGCCTCTACCCATAAGATAAAAAAAAATCAAAGTTGTATAGCTTCTAACTATAATATAGAAAATCAAAATCGTATGGCTTTTAGCCATTTAATTTGAAAAGAATGAAAAATTAGAGTTATATGGCTTCTGGCCATTTAACTTTAGATGGTAACTCTTTAAGGATACTGCTAGTATCTATTGGAATTTCGAGTTTCATTAAAATAGTGACATCAGGTCAATAAGAAATAGAGGGAAAAAATCATATCATCATAATTAGTTCGGAAGGTATAATATCTATGTCAAAATTAAATTGTAGCATTAAAAAGTAAAGCAAAATCTCCAATCATAGCCATGGAACCCGATGTTTAAAACATCGGTAGATAATCTTTTTAATTCCATATAATGGCTTAGATTATCCTAGATAAATTGAATAGAAATACGGATACTCTGAAACACCATATATATGATGCTCGAGGTATTTTTATTTGAATAGAGCAAATGATACTCTAGAAAAATAATAAAGATGATGCTCTAAAATTATGATGGGGTAGAAAAGTATATCATACGCACCTTGGCTAGAACTTCGTGCTGATAACGCTTTATGAATAAAGAAGAAATAGAGAAGAATCATACAGAGAAAGAGTGGATCAACAAGAGAGAGTATTTCTCATTCTATTCAAGTGTACTCAATACATTATACATGGCCTCTATTATAGGCACAGCCTAGCTTATACCTTTGATAGAATCTACAGATTACATAATAATAGGAGATAATTGTGGGATATAGACATAATGAGAGATATTAGAGATTATAGGAAATATAGGAGATAATGGGAGATATATGGACATCCACAAAGTTATTATTATATTCATAACATTAACATATTATATATTTTGTTTAGATCACATATAAAATAAGGATGATTTTGCCCTCAAAATATTTATGAATAAACCTTTGGCTTTAAAAATAGTACAGCGTTGTGCTTATATATAGCTATATTTGCAAATAAAGTAACGGCTGTTTATCATCAAACTTAAAATTCAATTAAAAGCTAAAGTATATATTTTATCCTTTAACTTTATATAAGGTTTCAATTTAGTCACTTCACTTTAAAAAGCATACTTTTAGTTTGTTAACCCCAAAAATTGTTTTAAAAAATGACAACATTAAGATTTTAAATGTTGATAAAATATTCTCAAATAGTAACATATTAAGTTTCAAAATATCCATGATTGTTAAAAAAAATCATTATTGAAATCCAACTATTTTAGAGTTAAAGGACCAGATATATTCTTTTTAAAGTTAAAAAACTATTTGAGAATATTTTATCAACATTTAAAATCTTAATGTTGTCATTTTTTTAAACAATTTTTGGGGTTAAAAAACTAAAAGTATGCTTTTTAAAGTTAAGGGACAAAATTAAAATCTTGTATAAAGCTAAAGGACCAAATATATATTTTAGCTTTCAATTAATGAGCACATGATAATTAACAAGATAATCACTAAAATTCATCATCAGTCACTAGTAATACAACTCGTCTTTTTATAGTCATACAATATAGTGTGTGTGTGTGTGTAAGAGCGTACTGCAGATTTTCAATTAAAAAATACAGCTATATTTACAACAAGAAAAAAAAGACAGAGAATAGACTTGATGATGCTATTGCCAAATGGTTAGCAAATGAAATTACAGGTGTTTATAATCAAACTTGAAATTCAATTAAATGACCACATGTTAGTTAACAAGATAATCCCCGTAAATTATAATTATAAATAGTTATTTGGACTTTTTACATAATTTATAGTAATCATGACCTATGAATCTTAGTTGTCAACAAAATGTGAAGTTTGTTTAGAATATATAATTCAGTCCCTTTTGTTGTACATGAGAATGACGTAGTTTTCAAATATTGTTTAATCATCTTACAGCCGATGTTTGGAGTCAATGCAGGCACAAAACAAAGTGACCTAATTAATTAAATAAATCCAACTGCTTTTGTATTAATGTTTATTATTTTAAGATATAGAGGATTATTAGATAGAAAAGAAAGAAACAACCATGTATTAAGAAGTGAAATATTTTAATGAATTGAACTGATGTAATCTAAAATGATTTTTCATGAATAAATTAAACCAAGAAGATTAGTGACACCACCTCACAATACTTTTTTTCCCTTTAATAATAAATGAAAGTTCATGTAGATTCAATCTCATGAGTCATCAAATTCAATCTCATCAAATTTCAAAAGTGTGCTTGCACATAGGGTATTCTTCCCGTCTTAGATATAACGGTTGGATAAGGAGTTCACTTTGATCCTAATTAAATATAATATTTCAATCCATTTTACCTTTGATATTTATAGTTTCTTTCCTAAAATATTTCTACTGATTGCATATATCAGGCGCTTCAATCAACGGGTAGAAACTTTTTCTAAGCAAATATATCCTCCTATTAAAAGAGATCCTATTCCAGACACTATTGGTTACTACTTCTGGTTCTTAATATAAGAGTTAGTTGACTAATTTGAATTAATTAAAAAAATTAGTTAAATTAATTATTTGTAATAAATAGGTTTTGTTTTTACCAAATTACCTTTGCTAATTATGTATATATGTAATGAAATATTTAACGTGTATAATTATTATAAGAACTACCTTTACAAAAATTGATAAATATGAGAGATAAAATAGATCAGAGTCTTATATTTAGAATCAAATTAAAAATCAAACTAGTTCTTACATTAAGAATAGAAAGTAATACTAAATATTAGTACATCTCTTAATATAAATTCGAACATGTAGTGACCCCTTCCTAGATCCAATCTTTGCCGGCATTCACGAAGAAATTTGTGAAACAGCATCGTTGATTGAAAGAAACTGGGCAATAAATGGATAGTTGGGCCTAAAAACTATGAGACCAATGTTCCTCTTTTTTTCTTGGGTACTTACGAGAGAAACAAATCAAAAACTTCGTAACACTTGACCTGCTCCTACAACAAAATCTTTATACCTGTTGCTTGGAGTGATGAACCTAAATATTACTCCCCATAATTTTTATTATAAGCATATACGAGTAATAACAACTTTACATAAATCAATGAAATTAATTAAAATTAGTTTTTGTTGTAAAATATCAAAATTACTTTAAATAAAAGTTATTAGTTAAATAAAATCGGTTGGTTAAAAAGTTTTATAACCAGTCAGGGATATTAATTAGGTAAAGATTTTTTTTATGAAGGTAAAGAAAATTTAATGATTTAGACAAAATATGTAAATTTAATTACTCCTAATTATATGATAATTTTCTTTGGCTAAAAAATGGTGTGATAATTTTCTCGCCACGATTTTCAGTTCCACGTACATTTCATTCCAAATCAACAATTACATGCTTCTTGAGGAATTTTTTTCTATGATCACACGGATATCATAATATTACAATATCATAACGGTACACTTTGTGTGTGTGTGTATATATTGTTGGCAAAATATATGTGTGTGTGTGTTAATTGGAAGTAATGAGATTGGAATGATGAAATCTCTCTGGAATTCTTGAAGTGTTGTGCTGCTAGCTGGTGGCAAACTTGGAGGGAAAGGTTCGAGAGAAAGACATGAAGTGTCTTCCCCATCTAGGAATTTGAGTAATTCTTCTGCAATATGTAGTCCAGGATAATACTGACTATTTTTAAAATTCATTCCAAGAAATTCTATGCTTTTGACACTTATTTCTCCTTTCTTTGCACAAGGCTAAAAAGAACCAAAAGAAAATAATATTTTGTCTTTTAATTAAAAAACACCCTGGGGGTTGGGCGAAAACACTGGCGCGCATGTGTGCGTGTTTTTTTTTTTTTTCAATTAAAAGATCAAAAATGGCATTTAAGATAACAAAAGTAGTTACAACGTAGATTTTAAAGAGGTAAAAAAAAACTTAAAAAAAAAGAAATAAGTGAAGGAGGTAAAGACTTGATGAACCCTATACTAAAAATAACGAAGCAGCTTAATCAGAGGTTGCACAAGATTTTGTTTGACAATATTACTTGATTCTTTCAATGTTTGCTTACAGAAAGAAATCTATTTTTTTTTATGCCCATAAATCAAAGGTTGCTGATTCATTATTAAATAATGGAGACTAAATAAGTCATCAAAGACTAGCTCTCATTTATTTGAAATTAAAGGAGGGATCACTTCAAGTTAACATTTTCCATACAAAATGTTGAAGGAAACATATCCAAATATGACGAAAAGCATTTCTTTTTTGCTTGACATCATGCAGAATGATGGTCCATCCAGAGGAATAAGATGAAAGCTATAATTTTTTAGCTGCAGGTAGTGAGAAAGAACATGATTACCCTTTTGATGAGATGTAAAGACCATATCACGAAAGGAAGATAAAGATTTAATCTCTTGGACAATTAAGTAAGGATCTATAGTTTTTCCCTCATGCGAAAACAAATTGCGTTTCAGCCATATAACATTACAAAGAATAATTATACCTCACAACAAATGATAATGACCATCATCATTCAACTAAAGCAGTGTAGTTTTTAACCATTGTTAAAAAGTGGATAGATTATAATGTTCCATTTTGATGGAGAAACATTCAAACCACATTGTCCTGGTGAAAGGATAATTACAGAATTAGTGAAGAAGAATCTCCTCTTCTAGAAATCCAAACAAACGTTGCCGAATCACATTCAGATGATGCAAATGAAAGATATCACATGATGGCAAAGCATAATAAATTAATCTTCAAATGAGCAAAATATATTTAATAGGAAGTGAAATTGACCATAAAAACTTCGAAACCTGAGCACTGGATTTGATTAGGCAAGTTCATTAAGGAAAATGGAAAAAGGTCAGGAATGGCCAAGCACAATGACGAATATTTTGAACTTGGTTATTTATAAGAAAAATTGAAGAAAAAAATTCTATTAAAATTTTTGTTAAGTAATAGAACCTAATCACTTCTTAAACATAAAAATTATCAATCCTATCTAAAGGGTTAATACTATTTTTAATATCTGAAATTTAAAATTAATAGTTTTGGTGTCTAAAATTTGACTCCATTTTTATTTTAGTTCTTAAAATTTTGTCTCAAAGACCAAAAATTCTTGAGATGGAATACTGATACTCTAAATTAAATCATTCTCACTAAAAATATTTTTAATGGGACACTTTTTGGGAGAATTGCAATTAAGTTCTAAGGAAGGAACATAATTGTTATAAAGTCCCAATGACAACTGAGCAGCTTGTAATAACAAGTTTTAGAATAGAAAATAACAAGTTTTTACTTATTATTGGGACTTTTAGTAGTTATTTTCCTTTTAATTTTTTTTTCTTATTTCCAAAGTACTTGTAGAATAATAAAAGAATAATAAGAAAACTAAGAAAAACCTTTAGCAAAAACAGAGGAAAATTAGAAAGTGAGTGAGCACCTTCGACGAGTAAATCTTAATACGAATCCGATGTTTTGAAAACTTCGATCATTTTTGCAGTCATCACTCACAAATTTATAGTTTAAAGTCGCAACTTCAAATTTAAGGAAACTTCAAGGGAAATACTCAATATTAGTTTGACAATAAGGCCTTGACAAGTTCAGGTTAATTTAACATACACACACATAAAATAGTAATAAAACATTTTTAAAACAAAGATATCTTCAAAAATTAATTTTATCGAACATTTTATCTAGACGGTCTTGCATGATACTATAAGAGGATTTTTTTTTTTATTCTTTTTAAAACGAAGGCTGAGTGTACCACGTTGTTTGACTTGACGGAAGGAAGGAAAGGAGAGGAATGTTAATATAAGGGATGGAAGGAAATGGAAAAGGAGAAGAGGATAGGGATTTTAACAATCCTCTGTTTGGATTGATTTGAAGGGAGGGAAGGAGAGACATTTTGATGATACCTTGTTTGATATAGGAGGGAGCTATTCCAAAATTAACTATTTTATCATTATAAATAAATTTTTTCTATTTTCCATTTTATCAATGGGTAAACATGTATGAGGCAATATACCAACTTAGAAAAAAAATACGCTAGATTGTGCTTTTGCCACAAACACTACTCATTGGGAAAAACAAAAAATAAAGAAATCTCATTTCTTTCCATAATGTTGTTTGCTTGTTCTACTAGGTTCAAAAGAAAAAGGGAAAATTGAAAATAAATCCGTCATTAAGAATTTAATTGATAAATAATACCTAAGAACTTGTTGCAACTTAACTTTCCTTATGTTCAATCTATGTTTTTTTGTATGCAATTATCTTCTCTTGTGTTACATCTTCTTTTTGTACAACTGAACTTCTCTTATGCGTAACCTTTTTTTTTTTTTTTATGTGCAAGTTATCATCTTTATGTGTAAATTAATCTCTTATTATTTATGCAAATCATTTTTCCTATGTGCAACTTATCTTTCTTTATGCAATTTATCATCCTAAGTACTATTTGCCAATTTTCCTATGAGGAATTTGTCCCCAATTTTTTTGAAGAAAAATTGCATTTTTACTTTTTTTTGTCTTTTATTCCTTATTCCTTATTTTTAATTAATTAAAAGATTAAAAGATGCTCATTAATATTTTTATCTAGCTTAAAGTTAATATCACTCTATAATAAATAATCAAAATTTAAAATAAAATCTGGAATATATGAAGATTCTTATAAAATGGAACCAAAATGAAACCACAAAAGTAGAATAGAGAAAGACGAAGACAAGATAATGAGAGAACTATTGTATTTCTTCACTTGTACTACAACCCTAATGACATGCCCTATTTATAGGCATAGTGTAACATCCTTATTTTTATCTAGTATTTAATTAAATTTATAAATAAATATATTTTAGTATTAAGTTAATAAAAAAATTTAGATATAGGCAAATTATTATTATTATTTTAATAATGTTTTTGTGTGTGAGTGTGTGTGTGGATGATATTCTAGAAAATTACACCATGGTATAGAAGTCCCACATCGACTCTTATTTAGAGTGAAGGAGTTTGAGGAGCCTATATATAGGAGATAGTAGATGGAGTTTGAAGTGAGTAAATAATTTTCGCACATATCTGAGGTAGTCTCAGAAAAGTGCTAGTTTTGAGTTTATTAACCGTTGGATCGAACTGAAATGTGGTCAGACCGTTGGGGACATCCAAATCATTAATTTCAACGGTTGGATATTCATTTTAATCTCCGAGTTACAAGTTATTAGGTACGTTTTTAATTTATTTTTTTAGATTTAGCAGATAGAGTCCTGAATAGTAAATTGGCATGTTAAAGTTCGTTCACTGTTAGATTAAGCTATAATTTGGAGGATAGTATCATGATAGATAGGAAATTAAATTCGACAGTCAAATTGAGGGTTTAACTTCTATAGTTAGAATAACATGGCTCATATTAAATCTATTTATCTAAATCATTCGAAGATAGAACAAAAGTTATAAATTACGGTCTGTCTATTTACATTATAAATTTGATGATTCTAATAATATAATCTAATAATTAAAGGATACTTAAGCAAGAAAAATTTAGGAATCAAGTGTAAATTATATATATATTCTCATTCCAAACCTTAGAAAAAAGGTCTTCTAGGCTAGAATTCTGAGTAAAAATTAAAGCTTTTAGAGGAGAAATTAGATACTAGAATTTTATGAGTAGTCTACTCTAATACTATAGAGATAACATTTTAATTTCGTTTGTAAATATAAACTCTATTGTGACATTTTCAAGGTTGGACTTTGGTTGTATTTGACTGTTAGCTAAGAGACCAGGTAACTAAATTTCTATCTGTTGCATGCTCTAGTATGAAGTTGGTGAGCAGCTTTATAACTAATTCTATAAAAGTATATTACGTTTTGTATGAACTATCTTGTGGGATGCTATTTTAAAAAGGATTGACATAGTTTGTATTGCAAGAAATTGGTGATCATGATTATGATGTGTTATTATGAAATTCGATTGATTACGCATATAAATGTGTCATTTTGAACCCTGTGTATCTATTTTGGGTGGGGAAAGGAGATAATTGGATATTGAGATTCATATATTTTCCACGTGGTATTAGCCTCTATATAGAGCTCTATGGTTGGCCGCTATTATTGTCCCACTAGTTCTTCGAGGGACTGCGACACCCCCTAGTTCTTCGAGGGGAGACCCATGGTCCACCAAGTGCTCTGTGGTCTTTGGCTAATCCATATCACTCGTGTGGTGAGCTTGTCAGAGTTACCAGTCAAATGGGAAGAACTTAACCCATGGGTCCAGTTAGCGGAAATAAGGAGGATATAAGGATAGATTTGGGTTCAGGGATTGCATATGACATGGGATGTTCATTGATATTTATATCTTTTAAATAAATGAAAAGTATGTTATTTCTTTTGAAATGTATCAATTGTATGAGATTAGTGGAAATACTTGTCTTATATGATTATTGTGAGTTTAAATATTAAATAGATGTCTATCAACTATTATTAACTCTGTGTATCCCACTTGACACCTTGCTAGCCCATGCTATTAAATAGACGTTGTCTCACTCCCATTACTTTACCATTTTCAGGAAACAATACGTTAGCAGGACCTTTGGGGAAGACTCCTGAGACTCAATAGCTGTAGCTGACAGTGTAAAGTTTCTGGACCTTATTTTATGCAATCTTTTTGTATATTGCCACGCATCAGGACTACATTCATTTGGGACTTATTTTACCTTCTCACATTTTTATGTCGTTTGACTTGGTGAACGTGTTATACCTTCTATCTTTAGTTTATTTTGTCTGAACATTGGACTAGAGTGTTGGTAGTGGGCTTAAGGCCCTTAGATTGCATGTGATTGAATTATTATGGATCCACGATGTGATAATGACAATTTTTGTAAGTTTAGTGGTTGCTAGTATTGACTATATAGTCAAATCTGAACTGCTATTATAATTTATTGAGGCGTTTATTTTATAACCTTGTTAGCTATGATTACAGATATAGATTATTCTTTTTCTAACCATGATAGTCTTATTTGAGGTCAAATGCTTTTCTATCATAGTTAGCCCCATAGGGATGTGATTGCTTCTAAATAACCATGATAGGATATGTATACTAGTTTTATTCCTTTCTATCATGGTTAGTTCTAGCTAGTAAATATTGATGTTACATTTTGGTATTCAGAGCCATCGGTTTTTCCTTTTCGTGATTTTGAATTGCTTCCTCTATGCATATAGTGGCAATATACGTAATTGCATAAACTTTCCTGAAATGTCCTTAGTTTTCTCATGTTTTCTTTCATTTGGTTGTATTCAACAGCAGAATAACGAGGGTCTACTAACACAGTTACGACAAGTAGTGGCTGAAGCCGTGGAAGAAAGGCTTAAGAAGCTAGAGGAGGATATGATTGGACAAAGGAATACTGAGATCAAGCATAGGGAAACCAGTTGAGAGTAAAAGTGTAGGTGACTTGCAGTCTAGAGAGCGAGGTGCTCCCAATACTGAGAGCGGGAAAGAAACTGTCCAACGAACTTCTCTAGTGGATGTTTCAATGAAAACAGTATGAAAAGATATGAGCTGTCATAATCCCTGAGATTTAAGGGTGACATAAATCCAGTTGAGGCTGAAGGTTGGCTTGATAAACTGGAGACCATTTTCAAAGCTGCCCCTCACACTACTCAGTATAAGGTGCAAGTAGCGATTGTGCTATTAGAGGGACGAGCTAAGTGCTGGTGGGAAAGTGTAAGCCCAACTATGACTTACAAGTTACTTGGGATGAATTCAAGAGAATATTCTTTGATCACTATTTCCCGCCTACCCTACGTTAAGACAAGGAATCAGAGTTCTTTGCCTTGCAACAAAATAATATACATGAAGATGACTTCATCGCTAAGTTTATAGACTTGTCCAAGTATATATGTGACATTGTTGCGGAGAGATGAGGACTCAGGTTGGATGGCATGGCAATTACAAGAAAGAGCTAGACCAGACTTGAAGCAACAACCGGCCCTGGTTGTAGTGACTGATTTTGGAGGCATTTGTACCAACCTTTGAGTTGTAGCTAAGTGGACTCGTGAGGCTAAGGAAGCTCGTAGAAGGGATTCTCAAGGGCAGTTTTCCTCATACCCTGGACCAATTGGAGGGGTTAGTAAGAGAAATAATACGGGCATAGGAAGCGTAGGTCCATATGGAAAGAATTGAAGTTTAAGTAACAAGAAGTCTGTACAGAAGGCTCAGCCCAGAAGAGCATAATCTCAAGATCTCAATCTAATAGAAACCTGATCACTCATCATGAATTAGTGATGTCAACCCCTACTATCCATGGACCTTGCTTATAGTGTGGAAGGAACCATCCTGGAAAATGTTAGGAATGCTACAAGTGTCACAAGATGAGGCACATTGCTCGTTATTGTCCTGAGAATCAGCATAACACTCAGAACTCTAGGGATACTTGATCAATAATGCTAGGCCGTGTCTTTGCTATTACTCAGGAAGAAGTAGGTGCTGCCCTTAACGCCATCAAAGGTATGATATCCCTTCAGGGACATAACGTCGAAGCACTATTTGATTCTGGTGCTACCCATTCTTTTGTTTCTCATAAATATGTCTTGTATTCTAATTTGCACATCTCTGAGATGCCTATTATTTTGAGTGTGTCTACTCCTGCGGGTTTATCTATTAGAACTACTCAAGCTTGTTTAAACCTTACGTTAGATTTTAAAGGTCATAGAACAACAATAGATCTAATTTGTTTGCCATTACAAGGAATGAATGTAATTATTAGGATGGATTGGTTATCACGTAATAATGCTATACTAGATTGTAGAAAAAGAATAGTTGTCTTCCCTAGAGATGTGGTGCCTATTGAACCATCTAGTGGGTCGGTATTCTTGTCTGCCGCGCAAGTAGATGAATGCATACGAAAAGAATGTCAAGCCTATGCAGTGTTCTTCTCAATACAATTGGATATTGAGGAAGGAATCCATCATATTGATGTGGTTAGGGAATTTCCTGAAGTCTTTCCTAAGGAAATAGTCATCTTTATGTAACTGTTCCAGTGAAGGCTCTTCTATTGGCCCTTGATGTCTATTCAGGTAATATCTTGTGGCAGAAGAACATCGGACCATTGAACAAAGCAGACAGTGCACCTGTAGTTGATTCTAATGGTAAGCGTAAGCCTTTTGCTTTCCCCCAATTTAAGAACCTGACCAGTTCAGTGACGCTTATCTATTGCTGTCGATGTACACTGAAAAGTGACTTGTAATGTCAATAATATGACACAATAGCTACTTTAAGTGAGACCAAAACCAACAATAACAAGTTTTGTATGGTATTTTGATGAGAAATAACAGTGTTTTTTGAGATCATATATACAGCGTGTTCATTTGAAATCATCATTTTGTAGTAAATTGTTTTCATCCTACATGAATTGTCAATTAGTAAAGACCTGGTTTAGGTCTTCACAAACATATCCAGAGAATTTGTAGAGAAATTTTTTATTTTAAATTTCCATTGTTGAATTTTTATGGGCACATGAGGCCATCACCCCCCCCCCTTTTTTTTTTTAGTGAAACTTTCTTTCCATTATCCATTACTTTTCATGATTCCCTTTTGCACTCATCATGTGGATCTGTAGGGCATGATCTGACCATACTTAACACTTTACATGCATATTCCCTTGGCTAATAATTTTACTGATATATGGCACTCCAACCTCGGACACTCAGATGTTTACTCTCAGCCGTTGGATACTTGTCCCACTTTCCCGTTTACACGATTTTTCAAGTTCATGCGTTAATTTAAACCTTTTGCAGTCGTCTGATGTTTCTCCGGAGCTAATGATTTTATTTCCTATCATAGGATGGGTATCTATTGGTTCATTAGATGGATTCTTATACTCATTTTCACCAACTGGTTCTCTTCAAAAATTCTCAAGGATAAATGCAGAGAATGTTGTGATTCAAGGTGGTCCTATGCTTGAGCTCTGGTTATGCAGTCTATGTATCCCAGACACAAATGGAAGGAAAAATCAGCTACGGTATTGATGAATCCTCCCATGTTTCAGCTGGTCAACCTAAAGCTGCACTACTCACTTTACTGGTTCCTGCCACCGGGTCTATTTATTGGTCCGAAAGCTATCCATGTATGCATAATATCTTTCCTTGTCTGTTTATCATGATCATTTTTTTCGTAACAAAAGTTTCTATAGATTGGAGCCTATCACAATTCCTCAATGCTGACTGAACCAGGCCAGTTTTCATCTTTATTGCAAGAGAGAGATCTAAGTCAATTTATAATCGATGAGGAGATTCTTCTTGCCTTTTTTGCCGCCTCAAGTAAGAGCCTATTCCTTTAAATATCATAATAGCTTTTGAGATATAAGACACTATGAGAATCACTTGATAGCTGTTTATACTTTTAATGTAGTGTTCACTAAAACATAGTAATCATGGAGATTAGTAATTTGCTTGAACGCACTAATGTCTTAATTATGATACTTAATGCAGATACAGGCAACCCACTGCAATGCCGTACAATAGGTAACCATTTTGGCTGCTATTAAGTTAAACTGAATTATAGGTGTTGCGGTTGCATCATATGATTCGTCTTTGATCTCTAAATGCCAGCTAAGTTACATCTGAGAATTTCTCTTAGCATGTATGCTGCTTTTATCATGATTTAGTTACATGTCAGCCTCTTCAAATAAAACATACATTAAAATACACATGTAAGGCATTTTGCTCATTGAAAATTAGATGATAGCCGAAGAAAGTCAAATTTTCTTCAAGTTGGATTTGGCTAAAACTCATTAAACAAGCTGATTTGCATCCGGCATGTCTTCAAATTCATTCCTGCAGAATTTGACGCAACCTAAGGCAGAATTTTTTTTTTTTGCTTTTGGCTGACCAACCTAAGGCATAGTGGGAATAATCTTCATGATATATCTATCATGTCTTCAAATTTATTCCTGCTGTTATAATTTTTACATCGGTTTATTTAATACCATTGAGTTTTTATGCCAATTTCCTCTAGCATATGCTTGTATAATTTCATCTGGATGGCATGGCTTGATTTCCAAATATTGTCATCCCTTTATAGATCAGAAGCTTACTTCTAACTGCTCTCAAGCAAGGACCGAGCTTGTGAATATCTATACAGGTTTAAGTTAAATTATGCAGGGCAACGAGATAAAAGTATAGTTGTTAAGCATTTGAATGATTCGTTTTTTTCTGCAGGCAATGAAAGGGCAATGATCTTGTTTCTTTTCTTCGAGTCAGCTCTTTTGGCAGCATTGGCTGGAGTTTTGAGATTCTGCTGTACTTTCTGGGCAAAAAAGAAGATTAAAAATCAAGGCCTTGGTAGCTTTCTAGAAAAGCGAGTAATATCTCAACATCCATCTCATTCTCCTTTTCTTTAAAACCATTACTTCTTTCTCCATTAAGCTTATTTCTTGAATCAACATCTGCAAAACTGGGCTCATTTCAGCGATCTCTTCAACTCCAGAAGAAAGCATTTGACAGGAAGATTACTGAACTAGAAGAAAAAGCCTTAAAGGAAGAAACAGGCGATGAAGTTCATGAAAAGATGGATGATATGGCACAGGAAAGGGAATGCATTGAAAGGAAACTCT
Source organism: Neltuma alba (assembly GCF_004799145.2). NCBI lineage: Eukaryota > Viridiplantae > Streptophyta > Magnoliopsida > Fabales > Fabaceae > Neltuma > Neltuma alba. Next base: position 122,985 of record NW_021634192.1, on the reverse strand, counting down.
CAACCACCTATAGTTTGGGAAGAGACAAGACTGATTCAATCAAAATCTCTTCTTCCTTTGTATAAGAAAAAAGCTAAATTCTCTTCATTTCAGGGTGGCTTCCATACGCTCAGTGATACAACCTCTGGAGAAAGTGGCACTGAGGAAGATGCCAACATGCTTGAAGGCATGGACTCATCTGATAGGGCAAATGGACAGACATTTATGGAGGATGACACATCAAGTGATGAAGAGTCCGTAAGGAGAAGGTATACAAGTGTATCAGACACAAAAGCTAGCCCTAAGTTATTCATTTCGTCTCCTGAAGAACAAGAGAGATTGGGAGTGATGTCACTTGAAGAAGGAGAGAGACAGTTTGGCCAGAGAAGTGGTAGAAGGACATGGTTAAAGAGAAGAAAAACCTTATCTTGAACTAACTAGAGGTCTATTTTAGGGGATCTCTCCTTCAGCAGTATTTATTGTTGTGACTGTGTATATGCACAGAAGCCTGATTCCATTGTGAGAAACTCGTTGAAAACTCTTGGAGAATTGTTCAGTACAAAAGGTCATTGGTCAAAACGTTGTAATGATGTTGTTGCATTAACACACTTGAAATTGTTGAGTCTGTAATTAAAATCCCACAAAGCATTCTAATTTCTATCCCCAAAATCTCCCTCTATAGAAATTCAACTAGGAAATTGACATTACAAAACCTGCGCATACTTGTGGCTGGAAATTCTTGTATGAGGCTCATGGTTGTCCATTGATAGGTTGACTGTTATTGGCCCAAAATCCATCCTCCCCCGTGTGTATATTTGCTTAGGTTTTTATTGCCAATAATACTTGCATCAAATTTCTTATATTAATTACGTTAAGTTCTCTAATCATACACAGTCATGTCTTCTATTTTAAATATATATATTTTTTGCCAACTTTTAAAATATATACTCCTCCGACTTTTAATATAGGACCCAATTCTTGAATTAGTTTTGGTCCTAAATATAAAACTCATTTATCATATTTATCAATTTTCTCTAAATTACCCCTATGGATACTTCCTCAACCATAATCAAGTAGAAGAAGGAGATGAGATCTTAAGAAAGATGATTATGGTGTTTTAGGAAAAATTTGTCACTTTTTTTATAATTAACTAATTTACCTAACTTTCTTAATCTAATCAAATTAGTTAAATGAGTTTTATATTAAGGACCGGAGGAGTATTAAATTATAGATAAAATAGTAAAAAGTCACTTGATGGGGGTATTAAGTTTTTTTCAATATCACTCATATTTAAAATCATTAACTATAAAGTACTCCCTCCGTTCCTTATTATAAGAGACATTTGATACTTATGGCATGTTCCTATATATAAGAGACACTTAAAACTTGTCTCTACTTTTTTGTGTTGATTTCCTATTTTACCCATATTTATTGTCTCCAACTCACACTCTCTCCCCCTCTCACTTCTCTTTCTTTCAATAATTTAATTGTTCTCTCTCATGCTCTCTCTCCTTATTAATGAGGGCATTTTTGGAAAAAAAAATTATATTTTTTACACATTGATTGTTCTTAACTAATTTTAACTGCTTTTTTGATCAACGTAATTCGGTTATTCGTCTCTTATAATAAGGAACGGAGGGAGTACATGCAATACAAATGTAAAAAATTTCTATTTAAGTATGGATAAAATCATAAATTTATTTTATTTTCAGATAAAATCAATAACTTAACCAACCCTTCTTATTACCTTCACTAACGTGGTTAGATTACAGGGATAAGAAAAAGTACATACATTCAATTTCTAGTGTTTTGATTCTCTCAAATAAACAAAAGAGGTGTGGATCGTGATTCGCGTGGAATGCTCCAATCATCTTCCAATGCCAGGTCAATAAAAAGTGCCTCTAAATTAAATTAATTTTGTTTAATGTTATCATGAGACATGGAGTCCCTAGGCAATTTTTTTTTTCCCGACATTTCTAAACTTGAAATTTATAAATCCTCATAATTATATAACAAGACAAATTAAGATGCAGGTGGCGGTGTGCAAAAGTTTATTTACTCTTAGATCATCACGTGTAAAATGAAGCCATTAATTAATTAATTAAATAAAAGATCTTGCCGTTCCAAATCCAATTGAAAATAAATTTAAATAACTCTCTTGTTCCTTTCCTTATAAATGTTGTTTTTTTCTTCATCAATTGATCATCGGAGCAATTAACTTGAGTTCTCTTCTGGAAAAGCTCAGAACACACTGAATATTTCTGTTCCCCGTCATTATCTCCTTGCTTAATTATCCTTTAGTTTAAGGTTGTAGCCATGTCAGAGACATCATCTATTCCTCGTACACATATTTTCTCCCACAATGATCATCAATCTTCTCTCCTCCCTCACCCTTCTAAGATCATCTCAGACTCAACCAAGCTCATTCCTAATCCTTCTGAAGTTCTTTCAAACACAACCAAACTTATTACTGAACCTGCCAAGATCATCTCAGACTCAGCCAAGCTCATTCCTAATCCTTCTGAGATCCTTTCAAACTCAACCAAACTTATTACAGAACCAGCCAAGATCATCTCAAACACAACCAAACTTATCACTGAACCTTCCAAGATCCTCTCAGACACAACCAAGGCGATCTTTTCACCCCTTGAAATTCTTCCAAACCCTAATAAGATTCTCCCCTCGAACCTTTTCCCTAAGGCTTCCAACATACTCTCTCTGACTAATCTTCTTCGGGGTCCTACCAAGATTCTCTCCACATTATTTTCACCAGCTAACAACAATCCTCTCACATCAATACTGTCGAAAGTTCTAGTAGATACAGCACAGAAGCTACTTGGGCTCTTAATGGTACTCCCTTTATCATTTTCGCCCCGTCACTTTCTGATCATCGGAGCCGCCTTGCTCCTCCTCGTCGGGTTGGCCGTCGCGGGAACCGTGCTGGGTCTGATAATTTTGTTGCCGTTGATCGTCATGCTAAGCCCCGTTTGGGTCCCAGCTAGCACAGCTCTCTTCGTCATCACTGCTGGATTCTTAACCATGTGTGGATTCGTGCTTGTTAGTGTCATTGTCGTGGCATGGCTGGCGCAACATTTGTTTAATGCACTTGATCTAGCTTAGTATACCGCACTTCTGCAAGTTTCCAACCTCTTAATTAATATCGTCCGAAATAATATTAATTACTCATATACAATAGCCCAGCCTTTCACCAAAATAATCGATGTACCGATTTGTATGCTCTTTTCATTTCTTCTTGTACTGGAAAATAAAAATAGTACTTAATTAATGATGTTTAGTCTACATGATTATGATATTTTCCATGACGTACTTAAAGATTTATTAAACCTACTCGTCATGTTACCAACTAGATATTATCACCATAAATATGGCCTTTCTATGATTCGAACCCCTGATCTCCTCCTTCTGCATCACTTCTTCTTGATATTTTGTGTCGCTGCTGAGAGTCGCTGCTGAAAGTTATTTTTTTTACAGTGTAACCATTGTGTTAATCTTAAATTAACTGTGAGGATTAATGTCACAAATGGTTAAAACAACAAGGATTTAAAAAGAAAAAAGAAAAAAAAGAAAATTTCAAGGACCTGATTAAAAATTACGTAAAACTATAAGGACCTGCAGATTTATTTTTTTCCCTATTTTTTATCTCCTGATATGAGTCCAGCTAAACAGGTATTCAGGATATAATAGGTATTTTACGTAGTTCAAATGTTTCTTTTTATTTTTAGTTATGAATTACGAGTTTTATATGATTGTATTTGTTTGTTCTTAAGACATATATTGCAATTCGAATTTGCTATTATATTTATGAATATAGAACTTGAATATTTCTCATCAACATATTTTATAACACTATCTAACCTGCTTCTAAATATAAGATTTATAGTTTGTAATTCAAATTGAACTGTTACATACTTGATCTTATATTTAGGGCGGAAGGTGGCTAGTAACATATAAATATTTTAACAACAAATTTCATCATTCACAAGTCATGTGACTCATTTTTTCTTACTCCATGCAAAATGCGTGCTGCATTTTTTTTAATGAAAAACTATGGTTACTTTGCAAAAAGAATATAACATTATTCCCACAGGTTTAGCAAATAACAGGTGTTTATCATGACCTATGAATATTACTTATCAACAAAATGTGAAGTTTTGTTTAGAATATATAATTCAGCCCCTTTTGTTGTACATGAGAATGACGTTTTAAATTGTTTAATCCTAAAGCCGACGGTTGGAGTTTATGTAGGTACAAACAAAGTGACATAATTAATTAACTAAATCCAACTGCTTTTGCAATGTTTATCATTTAATTTTAAGATGGAGAGGATAGGATAGAAAAAAAAAAGAAACAATCATACATTGAAGTGAAATTTTATTTAATTGAACTGATGTAATTAATGTTGTCAAATTAACTCATGAGTTTAAATTCTTGTTGGGAATATAAATTCGAATCATAAACTCATAAAATTTACTTTTCTAGATAGGTAGCTATTAAAAGTATGTAATTAACTAATTAAAATATAAAAAAATGACAACAGTTTCATTTAAATATATTTAAAATTTAAATAATTGAAATTAAATCTATATATCAACATTCATAGTTTATTATACTCAACAAACAAAATTTATGAAATTTATATATAAGCTTTTGACATTTGCACTACTTATTTAGATCAGCTTATTTTAAATAATTTTATATTATACGAAGTAAATAAATATGTAAGAAAAATTCAGTTTTGTAAAGTGTACAGATATTTTTTTTTATTAATTGTTTGCAAACCAACACATGGTGTAACCTAAATTGTCTCCTTAAAGAAAGTACATGTTAAAATAACTAGTTGGAAGTTAAAATAGAACACTCAAGAAAATAAAGGAGCTTTTACTGAATTGAAAATATAATTAAAATGTAACAGAAAATATTTGTGAAATACATCTGAATAAGTCCCAAATCTCAGCCCAAAATAAACTCCACCTTCCATTTTAAGTTAAACCCCAAAAATCTCCGCAAAATCAAATCGAATTCAATAATTACATGCGGAAAAAAATATTAAATGGAGAATTTATGAAAAAATTATTAAATGAAGAATTTAAAGATTAAAATTCAGGAACTAAACACTTATTTTGCATGAATTAAAAAATTGCTAACAAAAATAAATAATGCTTAATTAAAATTAGCCTTAAATCAATATTAAAAAATCTCAGCTAAAGTGTTATAAACATATAATTAGAAAAGGGCGATTTATCATCAAAATATGATTTACTATTAGATGAAGAAATTCAAAGGCTCATGGCTAGAAAAGAAATAAATGAAGTGAAAGTGGGAAAAAAAAAAGAAAAAGAAAAAGACCCCAGAGAAGAGGATCAAAAACAAAGGTGGCGGTGGCAAAGAAACAGAAACGGAAAGAGTACCACGTTTTCTCGTGTATTAATATCCATATCAATATCAATGTCAATATATATAACTTAAATTGTCTCCTTAAAGAAAGTACATGTTAAAATAACTGGTTGGAAGTTAAAATAGAACACTCAAGAAGGATCTGTTACTTTGCCCAAAATAAACTCCACCTTTCATTTTAAGTTAAACCCCAAAAATTTCCGTAAAATCAAATCGAATTCAATAATTACATGCGGAAAAAATATTAAATGGAGAATTTATGAAAAAATTATTAAATGAAGAATTTAAAGATTAAAATTCAGGAACTAAACACTTATTTTGCATGAATTAAAAAATTGCTAAGAAAAATAAATAAATCTTAATTAAAATTAGCCTTAAATCAATATTAAAAAATCTAAGCTAAAATGTTATAAACATATAATTAGAAAAGGGCGATGTATCATCAAAGTATGATTTACTATTAGATGAAGAAATTCAAAGGCTCATGGCTAGAAAAGAAATAAATGAAGTGAAAGTGGGAGAAAAAAAAAGAAAAAAGAAAAAGAAAAAGAAAAAGAAAAAAACCCAAGAGAAGAGGATCAAAAACAAAGGTGGCGGTGGTAAAGAAACAGAAACGGAAAGAGTACCACGTTTTCTCGTGTATTAATATCCATATCAATATCAATGTCAATATATATCAATCATCGATATATTAATATTACTAACAACTCATCCATCAAATCACCTCTAAAAATGACACTTAATTTAGTGACTTTTTTTGTGTGTCCAGAGACGGATAAATGACTTGGAGATAGGATTCTTGGGATCTCTGTTTCTTGTGCCTTTATCAAGTGGCTGCGTGCAAGATTGTCTTAACAGGCTTTGAAATTCAATAAAAAGAATCTTCGAAGATATTTACCTTTCTTATCTTTTTTAAATATATAAAAATTTGAAAACTGTAAAAAATATTTTTAAGGTTACTAAAGATTATTTTTTAAAAGTAATTAATATCCTAGATGTCAGTTTCTTTAAGCATGCTAGTTTAAATAAAAATCTAAATTGCCTCTAAAGGAAACTATACAATGAAACCAAAATGAAAATATACCTAAAATGTAAAATAAGAATTTTATAAAATAGGTCCAAATAAACCCCCAATCTTAGTGAAAATAAACTCCATCGTTTATTTCCAACTATACTCTAAGAATCTATATAAAATAAAATAAAATTAAAAAATTTGACATAATAATTAAAAATAACTTAACTTAAGTACTTTCCAGTAAGATTTAATAGTGACCTTTGTAAAAATATTGATAAACAAAGAATTTATGGATTCAAGAATTAACCAATTAATTTACATAAATTAAAAATTGGCTTATAAAATGCTCAGTTAAACTCAATCAATTTTAAATTAATACTATTAAATATTACAAATTAAGAGAATACAAATATATAGAAATATAATTTATTTTTGTACCGCGAAGTCTGCCTCATAAAAGAAAATGCCATATTGTTTTACAAAACTCACACATATATGTTAGCAGCAAGTTGCTTCAACCGTAGAAATATCCTCATATTTAAATTAAATGAGGTCCTAAGTTCGAACCTGATATTAACATGTTTATATGTGTGCATGTGAATGTTTTTAAATTATATAAAATAAAATCAAACTCGCCCATATTTCTCATTGGAAATTCTTAGATTAGGCTTGCAGTGATCCATTATTATGTTAACTTATTGTTATTAGCCGGATGAGTTGCAGCTATAACTTTAAGTAAATTTTTAAGTACATAATAATAATAATAATAAATATTTCAATAAAGAGTTTTTTTTTTACCAATTCTTCGTATATAATACTTATTTTTGAGTTTTGAGAAAGAGACTTTCTAGAAGAGAAACTAAATGCATTTATTATAGTTTTAACTCTCTTCCCCAAATCTCTTCTTTGACATTCACTCTATTGTCATTTTCCGAGGACAATGATTGAAGTGTATCCATAATGTTTATGATACCACGTGAAATAAAAGATTTGAGAAAATACGAATGAGAACGGATTCAATGAATTTTTATTGTCAAAAGATACCTAATCTCATCAGGTAATACTTTTATTTTCTTCATCTTCGATGAACCTCAAAACAAAATATCACTTCATTACTTGTTTTCATCTGCTAAATAATTGACACGACTAAAATTAAGCCAATTAATTAACCATTACTGCATCTATAGTTTTATGGTCCTGTTTGGTATAAAACATTAAAAATGAGGAGTAGGGATTAAGATTGAGATTAAAAAAATGTGTTAAAAAGATGTTTAATATGAGTGATTTCTTATCATATGGGAGAAAGCAATCCCATGTAGATAGGATTGAAGAATACTACCTCCTCCCACAGTATTCTCCAATCCTATAAATGTGGATTTGTCTAATCCCAAGTATCAAGCAATTACTCATACTAAACACTCTTTTAATATAATTTTTCACTCTCAATCCTAATTCTTATTCCTCATGTTTAATACTTCACACCATAGGGGACCTATATGTCACTATGAATCCCTCCATTACTGCTCCAACTTGTGCTAGTAAAACAGGTCAGCCTACCACAATCTGCGATTATGCGACACGGATAAGGTAGCTGCACAGCCTGCCTTAAAATTGATTAAACTGGACCAAAACAATTTGATTAACCTAAAGTAAATTTAGCAAAATTTTTCTAATCTTATTTATAAGTTACTTTCAACATATTTCATCAAAACTAAGAAAAATCTTAATGCCCATTAACTTTGCCTTAAAATTTAACAAAATTTTAACTTTATTCCTATTTAGGATATATACTTCCCAAAAAATAACAATATAATAAATATATAGAAGGTAAAATAGTACATCTGTGCTTAAAATTTAATGAAGTAATTTATAAATAGAACAAAAAAAATTCTCTCTCTCTGCCTTATATATAAGATTATACGGAGAGGAATGTCTCCATTTAATTTTCTTTCCACTTCCTCTCTATTTATTATTTTTACCATTAGATTAACATTCAATGATTGAGATTTAATATATTATAAAAGTATTATTATAATATTAATTAAACAAAAAATATATATATGTAAGCAGTCAGAAATGCATATGCATATATTACTTCTACAGATTTTTATTAAAATATTTTATATTTTTTATATTTTTTTATCCTATGCTGTCTGATTATAATAATATCATAGTATTTATTTATGTATAGGTTAAAGTTATTTATACATATTTTTATTATGTAATATTATATTATAATATTTTTATAATGTATTAAATCTCAACTATTAGATATTAATCTAATGGTAGAGATATATGGTAAATGGAGGAAAGTGAAAAAAAAGAAAGATAAATGGAGATATTCTTAATCTGAATCCTTCATGTTGATTTTAAACGGTACATATTCAATTTAAGTTATTTTTACATTTTAAATAATTTTATTATTTTAATAGATATAAAATTTAAAATAAAGATAATCATATAACTCTCACTTCTTTTTAAAAAAATAAATTTCTTATTAAAAAGTTGAAAATTAAAAATTTTAAATTTACACCATCTAGATCAAATGTTGAGTAGCTCAGATTTTACCAAGTGTGCATGAGCATTGAATAATGACCCCCTAAAAGAGATGCATCTACCTTAATATAAGTCACTTGATGCGATATTAAGTCTTTCCAACTATCATTCCTATTTAAAATCATTAACTATGAGATAGAATGTAAATGAAAATATTCTATTTAAATTTTATATCTGATCCTAAATATAAAATATATTTTGTACAAAATAAATTTTATATTTAGGACCGGAAGAGTATAAGTAAAATCATAAATATATTCTATTTTTAGACAAAGTTAATTAATTATTCATCTCTACTTAATTTTGATATATTGATTAGAAGTTCCTTAAAATATGTAGAAGAATATTGAATTTGTAGTGTTTTGATTCTCTCTAAGAGACATAAGAAGTCGACCCATCATAGTATGGTGGGTTCAACAATCAAAGAGTCGAACACTCTCATTAACAGAAGAGGTTTAGCTCCTCAGAACATTGCAGACTCTTGGAGAAGCGTATTCCCAATTGGATGAAGCGTATAATTTGGATATAGTTTTCACATTGTTAATATAATACCCTAGCCAATGACCTATGCATACTCATGACCCACCCAAATGGGTATTGTATGACCGTACGTAATTAGATTGTATATGACTAGCTAGTTTACTTGGCTTGTGGATGAATCCAGTGCCTAAAATTTCTTTACCAAAAACAAAAAAAGAGCCACAGGAAGGCTTGATTGTGATTCACGTGGAGCTCTCCAATCATCTTTCTGCGTACGCAAATCAATAGTGAGTGGCCCCAATTAAATTAATTTTGTTTGTTGTTATAATGAAGTGAGTTGGGAATATTTTGCTGCGTTTCAAATTTGAAATATATAAATCCTCACAATCATATGACAGGACAAGTTAAGATACAGTTGGCAGCGCAAAAGTTTATTTGCTCTGAGATCATCATCATCATCCCATGAAAAGAAATCCAAAACTAGTCTCTGGTTCCTTTCCTTATAAATGTTGTTTGCTTCTCCATTAATTCATCACTGAAACAACTTGCGTTCTGCGGCTCATATGTGCACTGCATTTTTTCTGTTCTCGTTCTCCTCCATTATTATCTCCTTCAAACCAATTCTTTAAGGTTGTTGTAGCCATGTCAAAGACATCATTAATTTCTCATATTCCTATTCTTTCCCATGCTGATCATCATCATCACCAACCCTTAATCTTACCTGATGCTTCTAAGATCATCTCAGATTCAACCAAACTCATCCCTAACCCTTCTGAAGTTCTTTCAAACACAACCAATCTTGACACTGAATCTACCAATAATATCATCTCAGACACTACCAATCTTCTCACTGAACCTTCCAAAATCCTCTCAGACACAACCGAACCTATTAATGATCCTGCCAAGATCATCTCAGACACTACTAAACTTGTAACTGAGCCTACCAAGATCATCTCAGACTCAACCAAGCTCATTCCTAATCCTTCTGAGATCCTTTCATACCCAACCAAACTTATTAGTGAACCTTCCAAAATCCTCTCAGACACAACCAAACTTATTACTGAAGCTGCCAAGATCATCTCAGGCACTACCAAACTTCTCACTGAACCTTTCAAGATCCTCTCAAGCACAGCCAAGATTCTCTCCACATTACTTTCATCAGCTACCAAGAATCCTCTCACTTCAGTGCTGTCGAAAGTTGTAATAAACCCAGTGCAGAAGCTGCTCAAGCTCTTATCATTTTCGCCCCGTCAATTTCTGATCATCGGAGCCGTCTTGCTCCTCCTTATTGGGCTGGCCGTCTCCGGAGCCGTGCTGTGTCTAATCATTTTGTTGCCGTTGATCGCCATACTAAGCCCCGTTTGGGTCCCGGCGAGCGCAGCTCTCTGTGTCGTCACCGCAGGATTCTTCTCCATGTGCGAATTGGTGCTTGTTAGTGTCATTGTCGTGGCATGGCTCGCGCAACTTTTGTTTAATGCACTTGATCTTGCTTGAGATATCTAACATCTTCATATTTTACGAATTAATATTAATTAATAATGATGGTTCAACTTTTCACCAAGTATATGGTTGTCTGGTTGAGCCTGTTTATTTGCATGTTATTTTTATGTTTTTCATGTCTTTCTTGTATTTGAAAATAAAAATATTTAATTAAGTAGTGATGTTTAGTGTACCTGATTATGATATTTTCTATGATATATTTAAAAATTTATTAAACCAACTCGTGTTGACATGAGCAATAACGGTATTTATTAAATTAGTCTTTGCTGCCGGTGGTTTCACAAGAAACAAGAATTTATAAAATTGTTTAACATATTATATATATTTTTTAGATCATATTTAAAATAAGGATGATTTTGCTCTCAAAATATTTCTGAATAAACCTTTGGCTTTAAAAATAGTATAGCGTTGTGCTTATATATAGCTATATTTGCAAATAAAATAACGGGTGTTTATCATCAAACTTAAAATTCAATTAAAGGCTCAAGTATATATTTGGTCCTTTAACTTTGTATAAGTTTTCAATTTAGTCACTTAATTTTAAAAAGCATACTTTTAGTTTTTTAACCTCAAAAATTGTTTAAAAAATGATAACATTAAGATTTTAAATGTTGATAAAATATTTTCAAATAGTAACATATTAAGTTTCAAAATATCCATGATTGTTACAAAAAATCATTATTGAAATCTAACGATTTTAGAGTTAAAGCACCAGATATATGCTTTTTAAAGTTAAGGGACCAAATTGAAATCTTGTATAAAGTTAAAGCACCAAATATATATTTTAGCTTTCAATTAATGAGCACATGATAATTAACAAGATAATCACTAAAATTCATCATCAGTCACTAGTAATACAACTCGTTTTTTTTATAGTCATACAATATATAGTGTGTGTGTGTGTGTAAGAGTGTACTGCAGATTTTCAATTAAAAAATACAGCTATATTAAAAAAAAAAAAAGACAGAGAATAGACTTGATGATGCTATTGCCACATGGTTAGCAAATGAAATAACAGGTGTTTATAATCAAACTTGAAATTCAATTAAATGAGCACATGTTAATTAACAAGATAATCCCCGTAAATTATAATTATAAATAGTTATTTGGACTTTTTACATAATTTATAGTAATCATGACCTAAGAATCTTAGTTAGCAACAAAATGTGAAGTTTGTTTAGAATATATAATTCAGTCCCTTTTGTTGTACATGAGAATGACGTAGTTTTCAAATTGTTTAATCATCTTACAGCCGATGTCTGGAGTCAATGCAGGCACAAAACAAAGTGACCTAATTAATTAAATAAATCCAACTGCTTTTGTATTAATGTTTATTATTTTAAGATATAGAGGATCATTAGATAGAAAAGAAAGAAACAACCATGTATTAAGAAGTGAAATATTTTAATGAATTGAACTGATGTAATCTAAAATGATTTTTCGTGAATAAATTAAACCAAGAAGATTAGTGACACCACCTCACAATACTTTTTTTTTTCTTTAATAATAAATGAAAGTTCATGTAGATTCAATCTCATGAGTCATCAAATTCAATCTCATCAAATTTAAAAAGTGTGCTTACACATAGAGTATTCTTCCCGTCTTAGATATAACGGTTGGATAAGGAGTTCACTTTGATCCTAATTAAATATAATATTTCAATCCATTTTACCTCTTAAATTTATAGTTTCTTTCCTAAAATATTTCTACTGATTGCATATATTAGGGGCTTCAATCAACGGGTAGAAAGTTTTTCTAAGCAAATATATCCTCCTGTTAAAAGGGATCCTATTCCAAACACTATTGGTTACTACTCAGGTTCTTAATATAAGAGCTGGTTGACTAATTTGAATTAATTAATAAAATTATTTAAGTTAATTATTTGTAATAAATAGGTTTCATTTGTACCAAATTACCCTTGCTAATCATGTATATATGTAATAAAATATTTAACGTGTATAACTATTATAAAAACTACCTTTACAAAAATTGATAAATATGAATTAGGGTCTTATATTTAGAATCAAATTAAAAGTGAAACTAGTTATAGAAAGTAATACTAAGTATTAGTACATCTCTTAATATAAATTCGAACATGTGGTGACTCCTTCATAGATCCAGTCTTTGCCGGCATTCACGAAGAAATTTGTGAAACAGCATCGTTGATTGAAAGAAACTGGGCAATAAATGGATACTTGGGCCTAAAAACTATGAGACCAATGTTCCTCTTTTATTTCTTGGGTACTTACGAGAGAGAAAAGTCAAAAACTTTGTAATACTTGACATGCTCCCACAACAAAATCTTTATACCTGTTGCTTGGAGTGATGAACCTAAATATCACTCCCCGTAATTTTTATTATAAGCATATACGAGTAATAACAACTTTACATAAATCAATGAAATTAATTAAAATTAGTTTTTGTTGTAAAAAATCAAAATTGCTTTAAATAAAAGTTATTAGTTAAATAAAATCGGTTGGTTAAAAAGTTTTATAACCAGTCAGGGATATTAGGAAAAGATTTTTTTTATGAAGGTAAAGAAAATTAATGATTTAGACAAAATATGTAAATTTAATAATTCTTAATTATATGATAATTTTCTTTGGCTAAAAAATGCTGTGATAATTTTCTCGCCACGATTTTTCAGTTCCACGTACATTTCATTCCAAATGAACAATTACATGCTTCTTGAGGAATTTTTTTTTCTATGATCACACGGATATCATAATATTACAATATCATAACAGTACACTTTATGTGTGTGTGTATATTGTTGGCAAAATATGTGTGTGTTAATTGGAAGTAATGAGATCCGAAAAAATAAGTATTCACAAGGCTAAAAAGAACCAAAAGAAAATAATATTTTGTCTTTTAATTAAAAAACCGCCCCGGGGGTGGTCGAAAACACTGGCGCGTGCGTGTGTCACTACAAAAAAATAAACTTTAGGCGACTTTTTTTGTCGCCACTGAAAGTTCGCTGCTGAAACTAAGACTTTCAGCGGCGACAAAAAAAGTCACCGCTGAAAGTGTTGCCGCTGAAAGTGTAATATAATAATATGTATTTTATTTTACAATATTAATAAACAAATTCAATATGGCTCAGTAGCAAGAAGATTAGACACGAAAGGAGGTGGTCACGAGTTTGAACATTGAAGAAGACACATTTAAGGTGAAAATATTTGGACGATGACGTGGCAGGGAGGAATGATGTGGCAATGACGTGGAGTTAGCTAGTGATGATGTGGCGGTCGGCGGTGATGATGTGGCCGCCGGTGATGATGACGTGATGACCGGCGGTGATGACGTGGCACTGGCGGTGATGCTGTGACGTTGGTAAAACCAATTCTCCTTAGGCATTACTTTTAGCAACGACAAAAAAGTCACCGCTGAAAAGTCTTTTAGCGGCGACAAGAATGTCACGGCCAAAAGTGTCTTTTAACGGCGACATTCTTACTATCGCCGAAAGTGTTTTCTGCGGCGACACGACTGCTACAGCAACGACTTTTAGTTGCCGCTGACTTTTGTCACTACTAAAAGTCAATTTTTTTGTGGTGTGTGTATATATATTTTTAATTAAAAGATCAAAAATGGCATTTAAGATAACAAAAGTAGTTATAATGTAGATTTTAAAGAGGTACAAAAACTTAAAAAAGAAATAAGTGAAGGAGGTAAAGACTTGATGGACCCTATACTAAAAATAACGAAGCAGCTTAATCAGAGGTTGCACGAGATTTTGTTTGACAATATCACTTGGTTCCATCGTGAACTGTAGTTTGAATAAGATGGCCCGATCTTTCAATGACAAGGACAAAGAGGTATGGAGATATAGGATCCCCTGGCCTAACTCCGCGAGAAGGGATAAACTCCTCAGTGATAGACCCATTCCAAAGGATTTTCATATAAGGAGAAGAGACGCATTCATGTATAACCTGGTTCAAGTTCTCCGGGAAATTCAGCTCCTTCAAGCAGTCAAAAATAAAGGACCAACGAACTCTATCATATGCCTTCTTAAGGTCAATCTTTATGGCCATAAATCCATGTTTTTTCTTCATAGTACGCATAGAATGGATGATTTCCTGAGCGAGAATAATGTTATCAGAGCTTTGTCTTCTGCTAACGAAGCTACACTGATTTGGAGCCACCACTAGAGGTATGATAGGCTTCAGTCTGTTGGAAACAACCTTCGTTACAAGTTCATAAATTACATTACACAAGTTGATTGGCCTGAAATCTCGTATTGTCTCAGGATGATCCACTTTAGGAATCAACACAATATGGGTGCCATTAATTTCTCGTACAAGACTCGGTTCCAGAAATATTCGTTTCACCAGATGAACAACATCTCCTCCTACTGTATCTCATTGGCTTTGGTAAAAGAGAAGATTTAGGCCATCGGGCCCAGGGGACTTCAGTGGGCCCATATCGAAAAGAGATCGCTTGACTTCTGTATCCTCCACCTCTTTCCCCAAGTTATTCACATGAACAACATCTATAGTTGGGTATTTCATCCCAAACTCAAGAGATGGCATCCCTGCTCCAATCTCTGTGTATAGTTCCTTAAAAAAACAACATCCTATATCCATGATTTCCCCAAAGTCATAGGACCAAATGCTTGACTCTAGTTTCAAGGCCTCTATCCGGTTCTGTTTTCGCCTGCCAATCGCTCTTATGTGGAAATATCATGAATTACAATCACCGTGAAAAAACCATTGTGCTCGAGAATATTGCTGCCACATTAACTCTTCCTTCAAGAGTATTTTCTCCAGCTCATACCAAAGTTCCTTTTGAATCCTTTCTAAATTTCTGAATAAACCAGACAAGGAAGATTTGTGCAAAAGGCCTTCCAATCTTCTATAAAGTTTTCCTTTGGCGCGTTGAATATGTCTGAAGACCTGTATATTCCATCGGGATAAAGCAGCAGTGAAGTCATGGACGTTTGAGTTCCAGTCCCCCCCTCATTGCCCAATTGTCTTTAACGAAGTTCCCAAACTCCTCATGAAGGACCCAAGGGGCAAAAAAACTGAAGGGCCACTCATTGGTTGAAAATGAAGCAACTTTCTTAGTTCTGAGTAACAATGGGTAGTGATCCGATTTGAACTTTAGAGGTTGGAGAACCAAAGCATCCGGGAAGCGTTCAATCCATAATTCATTGAAAAGAACTCTATCAATTCTATTCTGGCTAGACCCTCTCCCCCAAGTAAAGCAAGGTCCGGAAAACCCAATATCGAGCAAGCTGCTAGCGGGGATCCAATCTTGGAATTGTCTCTCCACTCTACCGCTAATGCCTATGCAAAGCCCAAAGCGATCATCACGATGAGGAATCACGTTGAAGTCCCCTCCCACGACCCATTTGCCATTCATCGATCTTTGAATAGAAGTAAGTGACTCCCAGAGACTTCTGCGAATAATGGCATTTGGATGTCCATATACTATCGTAAGATACCAATCCTCATTACTGTCATCTTTCACCATGCCATGCACGAACTGCTCTATTGTTGATAAGACTAAGAAGTGCATTTATCGTCCTAAAAAAGCCATATGCCACCACTAAAACCCCTTGCTTCCACCACGTACGTATTAGACCACCCGAGCTTATGGGCTATTAATTTAGCTCTATCCCCTGCTTGTCTCGGTTCCAGGAGAGCCAGGAAAGTTAATTTATATCTTAGTTTCAAGTCCTGAAGAAGGCAACAAAAGGAGGGCCCACCGGCACTTCAAGAATTCTAAATCACCATATTCATTATAACAAGTAAGATAAGAGGAGAACAAGTCTGACAGAGGTGGTCCTACAACCCAGCGGTTACGCGTGGAGCTTCTCCACCCACAAGCATCTCAACATCTTATTATCAACAAGTGGGTTTGAGTGCATGAAAATAACCAGATCACCCGCAATGCCTGGGTCTATCAGGTTTGAAGAAGCACTTTTAATGGCCAGGATAGATGTAGTTGGAAGAGCACAATCTAGTGGGGGATCGTTAAGCGCTATAGTCCGATGATCCGCATAGTTATTCTCCATTGAAATGTTCACGTCAGTTGGCTTGCTATGAAAGGGAGCCTCAACATTCGATATCTAACTAGTGGAGTCCTATTTATAAGGATCCATCTTATTTTTAATAGACATGTAGGCTTCCATTGGGCTAACTACTGAGTTCCTTCGGCCCACACCCACGGTTTTGAGCCTGCTTTTTTGCACTCCCAGCTTCTTCTATTTTTTTTACAGATCCAGCTCATTGCCATTATTACAGATTTTGTAGTGCTTTTTTACCTCTGACTCCTTAAAGATAATACCATTACAAGAATCTCGGCCCAAATCCTGCTTTTGGTTGCTCTTTTCCAACTGAACAGAATCTTCTCCAATATTATCAGTTAGCACCGTAAACCGTGATCCACCATTAATCTCCTTTGATTTTCTGTGATAATCACGTCCTGAATCACGCACATGATCCTCGCCTACTGCCTGTTGGGGTCGTTGGGGCTGTCTCCGCTGTGGAGCCACCATCCAGTCGTCGAAGTTCGTTTCCTGAGGATTCTCTAATACTGATGGTGCAACTCCCTCACTACCAGGTGTAGTGTTTGACTCTGTCCCTTCCGATGGTGCTGGTCACCTCTGGGAGTGGCTGGGGCAGTGTTTAGAATCGTGCCCGTATCTGCCGCAAATAAAGCATATGGAGTGTAACCCCTCGTAGACAACTTTCTTCTCCTTCCCATTAATGAAGATCGACAGTAGTAGAGGCGCGGTAAGATCTAGTTCAATACATATGCGAGTCCCTTAACGTGTCAAAGGGTGTTTTTTTATCCACCTTGAGGACTCTCCCTATTTGGCTTCCTACGACATGCAAAATACCCGGTTCGTAGTAGTCTACTGGAAACTTTGGAATTTTGATCCAAGCAACAATCTTCGTGACCTCACTTGCATCCGGATCAAAGTCTAGTTGCCAAGGTTGAATAGCGAGGTAGTGGTCAAAAATCATCCAAGGACCCTCTGTGAGAGCGAATTCGTAGTCCCTTTCGTTACTTCGACGGACAAGAAAGAGCCCCAATCCTATCTCCAAAGTTTCAACTTCACCATGACGACCCCATAACTGTTGCAACTTATTTCCAAGGTAGTCCTCGCGAACCATACGACCCAGCAAGAGAACGAACAACGACGTTGCCCACTTTGATGCCAGTTGCTTCTGGCCTGGTACTCTGGTAGGATAATAACATTAGGACCCTTCTCCGTGCGTTCCACTCTCATACGTGATTTCCATCCATCCCCAGTCCACCGATCTTCATCATCTATAGGGTCCTTGGCCAAAATGTTTTTCGCACAAGCTTCCTTATACGATTGTCGTGTCTGATCTGCATTCTCGGGGTTAGCCACATCCTCATCAGTCATCCAATCCTCTACCCTAGGAATAGCCGAGCGATCAGTGACAAGCACCGTATTTCCCCATCCTCACCTTCTTACGATAACGAGCCAAAACATCAGCCTCCTCCGTTGAGACGGCCACAGCAAGAGAGGTTTCCTCCATCTTTTGTTAGGGACCAATGTTTTGCTGTGGGTATTTATTTAGTCAGTCTTTGCTACCGGTAGTTTCACAAGAAACAAGAATTTATAATATTGTTTAACATATTATATATTTTTTTAGATCATATTTAAAATAAGGATGATTTTGCTCTCAAGATATTTCTGAATAAACCTTTGGCTTTAAAAATAATATAACGTTGTGTCTATATATAGCTATATTTGCAAATGAAATAACGGGTGTTTATCATCAAACTTAAAATTCAATTAAACGCTAAAATATATATTTGATCCTTTAATTTTGTACAAAATTTTAATTTGGTCCTTTAATTTTAAAAAGTACTCTTCTGGTCCTATTTATAAGGTACAGAGAGAAGGTTTTTTTTTGTCCTATTTATAAGTCATTTCATTAAATTTTTATCATGAATGTACCATATTGTCCTTCATTTGTTATAATGTAGACAGTTATTTTTTTTTTAAAGAAGTATATATTAAATAGGGGTAAAGTTGAAAAGTTGTTATATTTTAATGAAGAGTTAATGCAATTTAAGGTTTTTCTTGGTCTGTGTGAAACATATTAGAAATATCTTATAAATAGGACCAGAAGAGTATATTTTTAGTCTTTTAATCCCTAAAATTGTTTTTAAAAAAATAATGACATTAAATTTTAAATGTTGATAAAATATTCTTAAATACTAACATTTTAAGTTTAATTTTAAAAATATCCATGATTATTACAAAAAATCATCGTTGAAGTCTAACGATTTTAGAGTTAAAAGACTAAATATATGCTTTTCAAAGCTAACTGACCAAATTGAAACTTTATATAAAGTTAAAGGACCAAATGTATACTTTAACCTTCAATAAAATGAGCACATGATAATTAACAAGATAATGACTAAAATTCATCATCGGTCATTAGTAATACGATTCGTTTTTTACAATAGAGTGTGTATGTGTGTGTAAGAGTGTACTGCAGTATTTCAATTAAAAAATATAGCTATATTTAAAAAAAAAACAGAGAGAATAGACTTGATGATACTATCGCCACATGGTTAGCAAATGAAATAACAGGTGTTTATAATGAAAATTAAAATTCAATTAAATGAGCACATGATAATTAACAAGATAATCCACGTAAATTATAATTATAAATAGTTATTTGGAATTTTTACATAATTTATATTATCAACCAATTAATCATGACCTATGAATCTTAGTTATCACCAAAATGTGAAGTTTGTTTGGAATATATAATTCAGTCCCTTTTGTTGTACGTGAGAATGACGTACGTTTTCAAATTGTTTAATCATCTTACAGCCGATATTTGGAGTCAATGCAGGCACAAAACAAAGTGAGCCAATTAATTAAAGAAATCCAACTGCTTTTGTATTAATGTTTATTATTTTAAGATATAGAGGACTATTAGATTGGAAAAGAAAGAAACAACCATGTATTAAGAAGTGAAATTTTTTAATGAATTGAACTGATGCAATCTAAAATGATTTCTTGTGAATAAATTAAACCAAGAAGATTAGTGACACCAACTCACAATACTTTTTTTTCTTTAATAATAAATGAAAGTTCATGTACATTCAATCTCATCAAATTTAAAAAGTATGCTTACACAGAGTATTCTTCCCGTCTTAGATATAAGAGTTGGATAAGGAGTTCACTTTGATCCTAATTAAATATAATATTTTAATCCATTTTACCCCTTAAATTTATATTTTCCCTAAAATATTTCTACTGATTGCATATATTAAGATTGCATTTATTAGGGGCTTCAATCAGCGGGTAGAAACTTTTTGTAAGCAGATATATCCTCCTATTAAAAAGGATCATATTCAAGATACTGTTGGTTACTATTTCTAGTATTTAATATAAGAGTCAATTGACTAATTTGAGTCTATTAATAAAATTATTTAAGTTAATTATTTGTAATAAATAAGTGTTGTATTTGCCAAAATACCATTGCTAATCATGTGTATATGTAATGAAATATTTAACATGTACAACTATTATAAGGACTACTTTAAAAAAAAAAGATAAATATGATAGACAAAAGAAATTGAGGGTCTTATATTTATAACCAAATTAAAAGTTAAACTAGTTTTTATACTAAGGATAGAAAATAATACTAAATATCAGTACCTCTTTTAATATAAATTCGAACACGCAGTAACCCCTTCCTAGATCCAATCTTCACTGGCATTCACGAAGAAAGTTGTGAAACAGCAGCGTTGATTGAAAAAAACTGGGCAATAAACGGGTAGTTGGGCCTAAACATTATGAGACCAATGTTCCTCCGTTATTTCTTGGGTGCCCACGACAGAAGCAAATCAAAAACTCTATAATGCTTGACCTGCTCCTACAACAATCTTTATGCCTCTAGCTTGGAGTCATCAACCTAAATGTTACTCCCCGTAATTTTTATTATAAGCATAATGGAATTAATTAAAATTATTTAAATTTTTTGTAAAATATCAAAATTACTTTAAATAAAAGTTATTAGTTAAATAAAATCGGTTGGTTAAAAAGTTTTATAATCAGTCAGGGATATTAGGTAAAGAATTTTTTTTTTTTTTTGCTAAGGAGGTAAAGAAAATTAATGATTTAGACCAAATATGCAAATTTAATTATTCCTAATCATATGATAATTTTCTTTGGCTAAAAAATGGTGTGATAATTTTCTCGCCACGATTTTTCAGCTCCACGTACTTTTCATTCCAAATCAAGAATTACATGCTTCTTGAGGAATTTTTTTATATATGATCACATGGATATCATAATATTACAATATCATAACACTTTATATATATATATATATATATATTGTTGGCAAAAGATATGTGCGTGTCTTAATTGGAAGTAATGAGATCGGAAAAAATAAATGTCCGCAAGGCTAAAAAGAACCAAAAGAAAAGAATATTTTGTCTTTTTATTAGAAAACAGATAGAGAGAGATAGAGAGAGAGAGAACACTGGAGCGCACGTGTGCGTATTTTTTTTTTTCAATTAAAAGATCAAAAAAGCATTTAAGATGACAAAAGTAGTTACAATGTACTCCCTCCGTTCCTTATTATAAGAGACATTTGATGCTTATGGCATGTTCCTATATATAAGAGACACTTACAAGTTGTCTCTACTTTTTTGTGTTGATTTACTATTTTACCCATATTTATTATCTCCAACTCACACTCTCTCTCCCTCCCACTTCTCTTTCTTTTAATAATTTAATTGTTCTCTCCCATGCTCTCTCTCCTTATTAATGAGGGCATTTTTGGAAAAAAAATTATACTTTTTACACATTAATTGTTCTTAACTAATTTTAACTGTTTTTTTTATCAACGTACTTCGGTTATTTGTCTCTTATAATAAGGAACGGAGGGAGTAGATTTTAAAGAAGGACAAAAACTTAGAAAAGAAATAAGTGAACGAAGTAAAGACTTAATGAAACATATACTAGAACTAACGAAGCAACTTAATCAAAGGCTGCACAAGATCTTGTTTGACAATATCGCTTAATCCTTCTAATGATTGCTTACAGGAAGAAATCTACTTTTTTGATGCCCGTAGATCAAAGGTTGCTGATTCATTATCAAATAAAGGAGACTAAATAAGCCATTGAATGCTGGCTCTCGTATATTTGAAAGTAAAGGAGGAATCACTTTGAGTTAACATTTTCCATATAAAATGTTGAAGGAAACATACCCAAATATGACGAAAAGCATTTCTTTTATGCTGGACATAATGCAGAATGATGGTCCATCCAGAGGAATTAAGATGAAAGTTAGAATTCTTTAGCTGGTAGCAAAAAAGAATACGATTACCACTACTACAAAAAAAACATATAAAATGACACAATTTAACAGCGGTTATAGGGAAAAACACCGTGAAAAAAAAAAGTAGTGGCATTTTTGTAAAGAAAACCCATGACGTTTCACCTTCTACAGAGGTTATTAAGATAACCGCTGTAGAAAGTTTTAAACTTAACCACATTGCCCATTTTTGTCTTCATAGTCTCACAGTTTCACAGCTATAGAGCACCATAGTCGTGTTTAGACCTCCACTTACAGCAAATCCTCACTATTTTTTATCATGTTTGGACCTCCGTTTGCCTCGTTGTTGCTTTTCGCCGTCTTTTGCCATTTATTCTCGCCTCTTTTCATGTTTTACTCATTTCTCACTGAGTAAGTTTCCTTTTCATTCATTCTTTTCTTTTTTTCTTGGTGTCTTGGATGTTTTGATAATATAAATCTGTTATATATCAAATGGATTGATTGGTTTTACATTTTGGATGTTTTGTATTGTTTATTTTGCGTATCTTATGTGCTTGAAGGATTGGTTGGTGACATTTAGAGTTAAAAAACTGTAATTACTTCCTGTACACGGCATTAGAGATATGTTTAAACACTCAAAGTTGATTAGTTCTTAAGTTTGTAATTTTTTTAATAATTTTTTGATATTTTATTTTGAATTTTGTCAAATTTTTATACAAAAACTTTGAGAATTTACCAACAAATAATCTGTTAAGTGTTTTGGCCAAATTTTTTTTTCTATTATGAACTTTGATTGATGATAAAGTATTTTTTAAAATTTCATAGCAAATGGATATCATTTGTGTTCCCATTTTGGATTCAAAAGTTTTAGCTTTAAGAGAGTATCTTTTATGTTTGGAGAGTTGGTTGATGATATTTGAAATTAGAAAAATACAATTACTTCATATACACAACATTAGAGACATGTTTAAATCTTCAAAGCTAATTAGTTCTTATGTTTGTAATTTTTTTATATTTTATTTCGAATTTTTGTCAAATTTTTGTAATAAATATTGAAAATTTACCAATAAATAAGTTGTTAAGTATTTTAGCCAATTTTTTTCCTGTTATGAACTTTGATAGATGACAAAGTGTTATTTAAAATTTCATGACAAATTGATATCATTTGTATTCCCATTTTGGATTCAGAAGTTTTAGCTTTGAGAATATTTATCCATTGAATTAGTTTGAGATTGTTACTTTTGTTTTGTTAGTTACAGTTGTTCATATTTATCTTGTATTTGTTTCTTATATTGTTAGTTAGTTAATTGATTGATTTGTCTATTGTTTAAATAATTTGGAATTCGTTCTATTTGAGGAAAAATTCTGTCAAAATTTTTATAAAATAAAAAAGATATTCCCTTTAATTTATAATGAAATATTAGTCAATTTTAATTTATTGACTAACATTTAATTATTTTATTTATTTGAATATTTGAATTAGGCAATTAGAATTGAGCTTGATAGTACAACCATGCTCATTGACTCTGTAAAACAATGAATCACAGTTGGATAAAAGCTAAGAGAATTAACAAAAAATATGAGGATGGGGTTAAAAAGTTTCTTAAGTTTGCTCAAAAAAATGCCCCTAGTATAAGAGATGGTTTGTATTGTTGTCCTTCTGTCAAATGTTTAAACAACAGTCAGTAGAGTATCACTGAGATAAGAGAGTATCTTATATGTAATGGGATAAACTTGACTATACAAATTAGATATGGCATAGCAAAATTAGAAAGACTGCGCTGTCTAGAAAGGAGAAGGTTGTGAATGATGACTGTGGTGATAGAATTGTTTCATGGCATAAGGTTTGAGTCCTTTACACAGTTCTCTCCCACATGTGGAAGCTTATGTATTGATGCAGAGACGCCTTTGTAACTAGGATGTAAAGACGATTACACAAGGTTGACAAACATATTGAAGTTGATGAACTTGAATGCAAGAAATGGTTTGACCGATACTAATTTCACATAATTGTTCAAACTATTGAGTGACATTCTTCCAAAAGGGAATTTACTTCCAAAAGAAATGTATGAGGCAAAAATTTTTTTGTATCCGATAGATTTGGAATATGAGAAGATACACACATGCCCTGATGACTGCATACTATTCAGAAATGGGTATGAAGGGTTAAATAAGTGGCCTAAATGTGACACTTCAAGATACAAAGTGAACAAATATGGTGGCAATTATGATGAGATGACCAAGGGTTCTCCTTTGAAGGTATTGTGGTACCTTCCAATAATGCTATGGTTTAAATGTTTATTTGCTAATGTCCCAGAGGTAAAGAACTTGAGATGGCATTCCAATGAGAAGATATATGATAGAAAACTTCATCACCCTCCAGATTCTCCTCAATAGAAGGTAATAGAGCAAAAATTTTCTCAATTTGGGAGTTAACAAAGAAACCTTCGACTAGGGCTCTGTACGAACATAATTAATCCATATGGTAATATTAATAGCACACATAGTGCTTAGCTAGTTCACCTAGTAATTTACAACTTGCCTCCTTAGTTACGTATGAAAAGAAAGTATACCATATTATCTTTGATGATCTCAGGGCTAAAATAGCCAAGAAACAATATTGATGTGTATTTGGCACCTTTGATTGAGGACCTGAAGAAATTATAGGAAGAAAGTGTTGATGTGTTTGATGCATATAAACAAGAAACCTTCAATCTATGTGCCATGATCTTTACCATAATAAATGAATTTTTGACACATAAAAATTTGTCAAGATATAGTGTTAAGGGATATAAAGCATTTCTGGTATAAGTAGAAGACACTCACTACATGCAACTCAAATATGAAAGGAAGAAGGTCTATCTTTGTCACATAAAGTTTCTTATCGGCACCATCCTCACCATAGGTTGAAGAAGGCATTTAACAACTCATAAGAATACCAAATGACTCCAATACTATTAGCCGGAAAAGAAGTTTATCAACAAGTGGAGGGAATTAATGTGATCTTCAGTAAAAAGAAGAAGAAAACTGCCAGTAAGAGGAATGTATAGAAGAAAAAATCTATCTCTTTTGATCTTCCATATTGATGGAGTCTTAATGTGAGACATAGTCTAGATGTGATGCATGTGAAGAAAAACAAATGTGAGAACCTTGTT
Source organism: Neltuma alba (assembly GCF_004799145.2). Lineage (NCBI taxonomy): Eukaryota > Viridiplantae > Streptophyta > Magnoliopsida > Fabales > Fabaceae > Neltuma > Neltuma alba. The sequence goes on along the minus strand of NW_021634192.1, from coordinate 97,597 downwards.
CATACTCTTTTGATGGAATTAATGCAAGACAGGACTTAGTCAAAATTAGAATAAGAAAACTCCTTTACCTACAAGAAAGAGAGGGTAAAAGGGCTTATTTGTATCCAGCTACGCATACATTATCAAAGGAAGAAAAAACAAGTTTCTGTGGTTTTTTTAATGGTATTATGGAGAGAAGAGATATGAGAGATTAGCTATACCAAGTTTAAAGTTCCCATCTTCAAATGTAAGGAGGTTAATAATAATGCTGTGCAAGTAGATGAAGAATTTGGATTTGTTTCGGTTGATCTTAAGAGAGTTGGATATAGAGATGAGCCATTTATTTTAATAAGTCAAGTAAAACAAGTATTTTATGTCACAAATTTAGCAAAGAAAAAATTGTCTATCTCAAAGCAAGTAGTTGGTAGAGATGACAGTGACTCAAAGTTCAATTTCGACGAAACCCCGCCTTTCACAGCTACTCAAACTAAAATAGCTGAATTAGATTTGGTAGATGACGACTATGCTGTTAGGGATGATCATTATGAAGAAATTTGGTAGGATAATCATTGTAAGGCCTAAATAAATTATTTGGTGTTTCTTATTAAATGTAGTTGATATTTATCATTTTTTATTTTTTATTATTTATTCACAATGTGATGTTTCTTGTTAAATTTACTTGATATTTCTTATTCTTACATTTGTTGGTTGTTCTTTGAACAGGAAATAGACAGATTTGATCAACAAGGTTCTGGAAATGATAGCTCCTTTACATGCAAGAAAAAAGGTAGATGGGCTGACCCATATGGAAAAGTTAGCTTTACGTGATGAGACCACACAGCTCACAAGGATAACAATACAATTTGATGACGATTTGAAGGGAATAGGTCCTGAAGGGACTCATTTTAATAGTTATCTAGGTTATCTAGCACATAGTAAGATTAGGATTGACATTCGTAATTAGAGGATGATAGGCGAGAATGTCAAGAACAAGCTTTGGGAGGATATTTTGGTATATTACAAATTCTTTTTTCTACTTGTTTCAATTATAATTGATTATTTACTTCTAACTCTATTGTATTTTATTGTAGCTCATATTTGATATTCCTGCAACAGAGAAAATGAAATATTGTGTGTTAAAGCAACTTGATGAGCAGTTGAGAGATTTTAAATCCATGCTTACAAAGGAGTATCTCCATGGAAAAAGAAAGGGCGAGCATCATAAGGATCGATACTCTTTTGTTAATGATGAGGCATGGGAGAGGTTTGTCAAGCAAAGGGAAGACCTTGCATTTTAGGTTTTGTTTCTTCAAACTTAGTTATTAATGAATTTATATTTTATTTAATTAAACTAACTTTGTTGAATTTGTTTCATTGTTATAGGCACTGAGTAGGAAGAATAAGTAAATATTTGAGCTAAATTTGTACCCACATACCGGCTCTCATGGAGGGTACAACGTGTTAGAAAGAAGTATGATAGAAGAGTGGTTGGAGGCTGCACAGATGGCTACTACTTCAACTCTTACAAGAGTCATCCCATCCATCTAGCGTCCTTCTCATCAAGAAAAATAGAAGGCGATGAGGGTTAAAAAGGGTCAATATATCACTTCAGAGATTGTTAATGTTGCTGAGAGGATTGTAAGTTATATCAAACATTATACTTCATTAATTGCTTTTCCAATTATCTTAAATTGAATTTGTTGCTTTTATGTTACAAGATACACTTGAATGGAAAGAATCCTAAGGTACATTCATTCCTCATGTACGGATGGATATCTTAGCTATTGTGACTAGGAAGGTTGACCATCTTAGTAGAGTTAGAGGGGCTCACAAAGGGATTGGTATTAAACAGTTCTTTGGCCCTAGTTCACAAAGAAGCATTGGTTCATCCTCTACTGACATGGCATTTAAAGAGGAGCTTGACCAGTGATTACAAGAAGAAACGGAGAGAGTTTGAGCTCAACTCAGTCAAGAAAACAAGGCAAAGATGCAAAAATTGTGTGAGGAGTTTGATGCTAAGTTTTAACAAGCTATGATGATAATGGTCACAACTGGATTCTAGATACCTTGAGTGTTTGACCCATCACAGGTAATAATCACACATCTTCTTAAAGTTCATTTCATCCATTTAAGTTTATTTAATGTGCCTTAAGTAGTTTCTTTCCATGTTTAAGGGTTTACCTATGATTAAAGCTCAAAAAGACAGTAATAATCAGATGCAACAGCTGATAGTGTCTAATGCTGGCTCTAGCCCTAGTCATGTCCAAGACAATGGCCTGTCATGTGCTCTCTATGTAGACATTGAAGGTTCATCTCATCATGTCTCTAATGGTCAAGTATTCTTGGGCAGAACGATCCATGGAAGAAAGTTCTAAAAGATCCAGTGAGGATGACAGTGGATAAAGTCCGTAATGGTCAAGGTGGTACATCACTACCCAACCTACTGACGAGGTTCGACTACTAGCCAAGAAGACTTGTTGGAAAGCCAGTAACAGCAGCAAAGAAAACAACAGCGAAGAAGCCGACAAAGAGTACGAATCATGTCCTCAAATCTCTTCATTTGACATTGGGGTTAGGTATGGAAGTTGGCGGTTCTTCATTCCATGATGAAAAATATGGAGTGGCCACTTACTTTTAAAATGCCGCTAGGAGTTATAGGTTCAGATTTAACATATAACTTCACCATTGACAAGAAGGACCTCGTTTAGTTCTTTAACTTTGAGGAGCTGGATATAGTTTTCATGTAGCTAGCTATGTTGCAAGTTACAATATCATTTTCTTATTTCATGTTATATCTTAATACTTCTTATTTGAACAATATGCACTTTACTCTTGTCTATAGGGATAGGGGACTTGAGGGTACATATGGCCTTATGCGTCTTCAAAAGGTGCAGAAAATAATAAATATTGTAGAAGTGAGGTCAATTTATATGATGACCACTATGATTCAGATCAAAAAGAAATTATATTTTATACCTTATGTGGAAGAATAAGTATATTATTGTATTTAAGACACACAAATTATATATACAAGATTATAATTAACATGGTTCGTATTTTACAGTTATCATTAGACTCTCATTGTTTTTGCCTCCTTGATAACAATGTCTACTGGTTTGATTCCCTTTGTGGAGGTCCACGGGACGAAACCAAAGATGTCATTGACACGTGAGTTTATGTTTACATATTTATTATGTGTAAAGTTTACAAAAATGTGATCTAATATCATTTTTTTCTAATTGCTGATAGGGCTTTTCATAGTTTCAATGTTATGGCCAAACAAAAAAATAAGCCACCACCGACATGGATTCTCCTACAAGTATATTGTTTTGAGCTAAGTATATGCTTATAAATTTTTTCAATAATCAAAGTTAATGTTTATAAATTTTTTTAGATAATCAAAGTTAGATATTCCATTTTATATTTCATTTTGTTAGTACCATTCTCAATCCAAGAATGTTGAATACGAATATTATGTCATCCGCTATATGAATAACATCATTCAGACTAGGGTTACTGAGAAGTTAGACGAGGTAAATATAAGTTATATTGTAATTCTTCAATTCTTTTCACATATTTGATCAAGTTGACTAATGACTATCTTATTTTTAATTTACAAGCATTCTAAGATAATGTGCTATATGATGATGAGGAAATTAACATAATAAGGGATACTTTGTTAACAATATTGCTTGAGAATTTTGAAAATATGAAATAGTTCATTGTTTGATTATTAACTAGTTAAGTTGTTGATTATTAGGTGTAGCTAATTGAACAAGAATCGGATGTTAGTGTCAAGATTGAGTTTATGTCTTGAAATGGTTTTGCATTCTTCTGCTATGCTCATTATAGTTGGTTTGTAAATTGCAAGGAGGTTGTATAGGAAATTGAACACAATATGTTAAAAAATATTCAAACATTTAATAGCAGTTATTTTGATAACCGCTATGAAAAAAGTACTTAACGGCAGTTTTATATATAACCATGGTTAAAAACCCACTTTCCACAGCAGCCGCGGAATTCACTATGTCTCCAAAACTGCCGTGTAAAGTGCATTTTAACCATTGTTAAATATCTTTTTTCTAGTAGGGTACTTTTTTATGGGATGTAAAGACCATATCACGAAAGGAATATGAAGATTTAATCTCGTGGGTAATTAAGTAAGGATCTATAATTTTTCCGTCATGCAAAATCAAATTATGCTTCAGCCATATAACATTACAAAGAATAATTATAGCTCACAACAAATGATTATGACCATCATGATTCAACTAAAGCAATGTAGTTTTTAATCATTGTTAAAAACTGGGTAGATTATAATGTTCCATTTTGATGGAGAAACATTCAAACCACATTGTCCTGGTGAAAGGACAATTACAGGATTAGTGAAGACGAATCTCCTCTTCTAGAAATCCAAACAAACATTGTTAAATCACATTCAGATGATGCAAATAAAGCATATCACATGATGGCAAAGCATAGTAAAATAATCTTCAAATGAGCAAAAGATATTTAACAGGAAGTAAAATTAACCATAAAAACTTCCAAACCCGTCCATTAAATTTGATCAGGCAAGTTCATTAAGAAAAACAGAAAAAGGTCAGGAGTGGCCGAGGACAATAATGAATATTTTGAACTTGGTTATTTATAAAAAAAATTGAAGAAAAATTTCTATTAAAAATTTTATTAAGTAATAGAACCTAATAACTTCTTAAACATAAAAATTATCAATCCTATGTAAAGGATTAATACTATTTTTAATCGCTGAAATTTTAAACTAATAAATTTGATGTTTAAAATTTGATTTCATTTTGATTTTTGCCCTTAAAATTTTGTCTCAAATATTGTTACAAAAACCAAAAATCTTGATACGGATCACAATGATATCAAATTTCAAAAACCAAAACTACTAGTTTTAAATTTTAAAGATCAAAACCAAAACAAAATTAAATTTTAGTGAGTCAAAATGATATTGATCCATCAATGAAAATTATACACGAAATACTGATACTCTAATTTAAATCATTCTCACTAAAATTAATAGTTTTAGTGTCCAAAATTTGACTTCATTTAAATATTAGTTCTTAAAATTTTGTCTCAAAATTTGTTACAGAGAAAAAAAAAATCTTGAGATGGACCTCAATAATGTCAAATTTTGGAGACTGAAACTATTAGTTTTAAATTTTAAAGACTAAAACCAAAATAAAATTAAATTTCAGTGAATAAAAATGATATTAATCCATCAATGAATATTATACACGAAATATTGATACTCTAATTTAAATCATTCTCACTAAAAATGTTTTTAATGGGATACTTTTTTGGGAGAACTGTAATTAATTTCTAAGGAAGGAACACAATTGCTATAAAGTTTTAATAATAACTAAACAGTTTATAATGACAAGTTTTAAAATAGAGAATAACAACCCTTCATTTGTTATTGAAACTTTTTGGTAATTATTTCCTTTTTATGGGACTCTATTGCAATTCTCTCTATTTTTTTATAATTTTTTCTTATTTCTAAAGCACTTGTAGAATAATAAAAGAATAATAAGAAAACTAAGAAAAACCTTTAGCAAAAACAGAGGGAAATTAGAAACTGAGTGAGAACCTTCGACGGGTAAATCTTAATACGGATCGAATGTTTTAAAAACTTCGATCAGTTTTTTAGTCACCACTCACAAATTTATAGTTTAAAGTCGCAACTTCAAATTTAAAGATATTTCGAGGTAAATACTTAATCCTAGTATTAGTTTGACAATGAGGCCTTGACAAGTCCAAGTTAACTTAATATACACACATAAAATAGTAATAAAACATTTTTAAAATCAAATATATCTTCAAAAAATAATTTTCTCGAACATTTTATATATGTAGACACTCTAGCATGATAATATAAAAGGAAGTTTTTTTTTTTTAAAAAAAAACAAAACAAAACAAAGGCTGAGAGTACCACAGTGTTTGACTCGAAGGAAGGAAGGGAAGAAGAGGAATTTTAAAATAAAAGATAGAAGGAAAGAGAAAGGGAGGAGAGGGAAGGGAGTTTAATAATCATGTGTTTGGATTGATTTGAAGGGAAAGAAGGAGGGACATTTTAATGATACCTAGTTTGATATGGGAGTGAAGCTATTCAAAAATTAACTATTTTATCTTATCAATAAATTTTTTCTATTTTCTATTTTATCAATGTGTAACTATGTATGAGGGAATTTACCAATTAAAAAAAAAAATACTAGATTGTGTTTTTACGACAAATACAACTCATTGAGAAAAACCAAAAATAAAGAAATCACATTTCTTTCCATAATGCTGTTTGCTAGTTCTACTAGGTTCAAAAGAAAAAGGAAAAATTAGAAATAAATCCGTCATTGAGAATTTAATTGATAAATAATATTGAAAAACTTAGTGCAACTTAACTTTCTTTATGTTCAATCTATGTTCTCTTGTATGCAATCTTGTATCACATCTTCTCTTTGTGCAACTGAACTTTCCTCGTGTGTAGATCATTTTTTCTTATGTGCAAATTATCATCCTTATATGCAAATTAATCTCTTATTATTTATGCAAATCATTTTTCCTATGTGTAACTTATCTTTCTTTATGCAACCTCCTAGGTACCATTTGCCAATTTTCCTTTGAGGAATTTGTCCCCAGTTTTCCAGCAGAAAAATTAAATTTTTACCTTGTTTTATCTTTTATTCTTTTTTTATTTTTAATTAATTAAAAGATTAAAAGATGCTTATTCATGTTTTTACCTAGCTCAAAGTTAATATCACTCTATATTGACTTTTCAAAAATATTATAATTTTTCATGGTTTTTTGGTCCCAATAATTTTCGTTATTTCATATTTTTCAACAAAATCTTGAGTAGTTTTGTTTTCCTAGTTGAATTGTTGAATATGGGATGAGAATGAAATTGAGTTTATTAGAGTTATTAAAATTGCAAGATTAAGAGAGTAGAGTGAGACGGCCAACCAAAGGATAAAAAGATAATTGTGTTATTTTACTAAGACTAATTATGAAATAAAATATTTTCTCTCATCTCATTCTCAAAAATCTCAACTTTCGGAAGAGAGGCTAGGAAGAAAAAAGAAGGGGATGTAAGCCCTTAGTCTCTTTAAAAATTATTCTAGCCAAATAAAGAGAAGAGAGCAACTCTCCTCCTCTCTTAATGCTTCATTTAGATGGGAAAAAATCAAGAGAAAAGAAAATGAGAAGAGAGAAAACAGAAAAAAAAAAATTAAAGAGAATATGTTATCATCTTTTCTGTTGGATAGAGAAGAAAAAGTAGAAAGAAAAGAAAATAAACAAATATATGAATGACTAAAATATTTTTATCTTTATGGCAAAATATATCATATTGTAAATCATATTAAACATCACAATGAAAACATCATATTAAGACTAACAAAGTTAAATAATTTAAAATCAAATTATTTGGTAAAAGTATATTATCATGTGATTATATTTTAAAAACCAAATAATTTAATAAAAATATTATGTTTTAAGGTGGAAAAAAGTGGGTAACTTTTTTAAATTAAACATAATTAAAGAAATAAATATATTATATATTATTTAAATTATTTTAAATAATCAAAATGTAAAATAAAATCTGGAATATATGAAGATATATGTGTGTGTGTTAATTTGTGCATGTATTTCATTGACACTGTTTGGTATGGGATTTTTGGAGGGGTTGTTTCCCTCCCCTCATTTGGCTAGTGTAATTTTTTAGGAGGGGAGGGGAGTAGTCCCCCTCCTCTCATTTGGTTAAGATATTTTTTAAAGAGGGGAGGGACTCTTCTCTCCTCCTCTTCCTTTCTAACCTCTCTTTTAAAAGTGGGGTTTTTTAAAAAGGAGATGAGAGATAATATTTTAATTATTCATATACCCTTTCGATTTGTTAACCCCTAATCAGTTGTAAACATTTCTACATAAGAGTTCTTTTAAACATCTAGCAAGAGGTTGTTGAGTTAATTGTCTCCAAAATTAGTGAGCATTTGTAAACCTTTTTTTTTTTCTCTTATTCTAATTCCAAGAGGCTGTCGGTATTTTTTTAACCTTCAAGGTCTTTTCTCTGATTGAAATCTATCACTAATGACTTTTTATTTTGATATTCTATAAATGTGTGACTGTACCTTGTAAATCAAAATTAGTGAATTACATTATATATAGTTATATCTTAACAAAATACAAAAGTGAGGAAATTCATTTAAATTTTATGAGGTTAAAATAGTTAATTTTTTATTAGAACAAAATAAGGTATTATTAAAATTGCTCCCTCCCATCCCCTCTAATCAATCCAAACAGGAGATTATTAAAATCCCTCCCCTCCCTCCCTCCCTCCCTCCCTCCCCTCTCTTTTGTAGCTACCCTCCCCTTTCCTCTCCTCCCATTTCCTTAATTAAAATCCTTTTCCTTCCCTCTGTCGAGCCAAACACAGAGTAAATGTGAAAAAATGGAGTTTGAATCTTAGTCATAATATAGTGAGATAATTTATTAATTTTAATTTGCTGAATTATGAAGCCGCAATAAATAAAACTAAAAAGAAAAATTTGCATCAAACGCAGAAAGTGAGATTATTAAACTATATTTGAGAAGAGCATAGATTAGATTTGAGGAGAGTATAAGAGGAAAGTGAGTTTTTTTTCTCATCTTTCTCTTTGTATTCGGAGGGAAAAGTTAAAAAGAAAATAAGATGGGTTTTATATTCTATTTTTTTCTCTATTTTTTTTTTCTTTTCACTTTTCTCCGATAATCCAAATAGGAAAAAAAACTGTTTTTTTTTCTCAGTTTTTTTTTCCTCATTTTCTCTTCATCCAATTAAAAAAATTAAAAAATATCCATGGCAAACGAGAGGAGGGAGCAACTTCCCTCACCTCGTCTTTGAAAACTCCTTATCATGGCCGACGGTGTTTTAATTTTAAGAAAATGGACCGTCATTGCTCTTTGCCAGCCGGTTTCATCCACGCACTGGACACATGGCGCAATATTGAGAGTTACAACTGACGGTTGAGATCGCTCGTCTTTGACCTTCCGTCACCCTACGTGCCTCTCACGGACTGCGGAAATGACTCCAGCAGACGCAAAATGGAATCTTTATTTTAACTTCTTTTTTTTTTTGGGGTCAACAATCCAATCAACGTAAATTAAAGAAATGCATTTATTGTAAATGTGCATTCCCTCCGTACGTTATTCCTTCCTCAAAATGAATTTTATTTCTTCCCCATCCATTACTAATATCTTCTTTTTTTTATTTTGATTGATATTCTCTTACACTTTTTAATTATCAATCATCAAAATTAATTTGTGTAACTTAATGAAATTATCAGAAAAATTAATCATCTAATTCTTGTAAGTTTGATTGATTAAAAATTATTTCTTAAATTGTTAAATTTTTTTAAAAAAAGGTACATACTTATAAAATTTTTTTTACACAAAATGCATACTTAGCTTATAGAAATTGAATGGTTAGTTTTTCCTAATATCTGATGCATAGAAGATAATTATTTTAGTTCACTGGTTCCTTGATTGTAAATATCTACATGTCAAAGACAAAAAGAGCATGTGCTAGAGAGAATTCATTTTATGCAATTTTGATGTAATATTCTCGTAAAGAACCTGATAAATTGAATAATACTGCTGATATTATTGATGCAGGCCACATGGCCATGAAACTTTAACTGTACAATGATGGACTCTATAACCTGTATTTATGAGCAATGAGGCTAAAATTAACTACTTTAGGCCCATTTATGACACAATAGACAATGCATCTCTTAACATCTTTGGTTATTATTACAATAATCCACAATAATTCATATAAAATTACAAAATGTTCTTTCAAGATACAATAAAATCACATTTCTCCCAATACAATCTCTTTGCCTTTCTCCTTACATGGTCCAACCCCCTAATTGGTGAATAATTGGATATAAAGAAATGAGATTTCATAGAAAATCTTAATAACAATGAATCATAATCATACTACGCAAAAATGTGGCATGTTACTATAAAACTAGAATTATCATACAACATTTCATATGCATTTCATTGCCATGGATAGAGAGCCACATATCTAACCATTAAGCCATTCCACATTGCATATTGCCAAGGTACATTTGACATAGAAAGCTCAATCACATCATAGCAGCATAAAACAAGTAACACATACACATTTAAACAAGCAAGAAAGCAATCAAATTATGGGTTCAATGCTACCTCTTGTTCAAGTATCTAATTTGGCCTCCTTAAATATTTGGTACTCCTCTTTGTTTTCTTACACAATACCTATCAATCCAAGTATAAACACATTTCATATTACCAATAATCTAAGAAATAAACACTATTGTTTCAATCAATCTCTTGGGCCATTCCTACATAATTTTTTATGTGTAGAATCCAAATATCAAATAAGATTTAACAAAATTACACTCCTTCCGCCTTAACTCCATTTGGCCAAATAGGGTATATTAAGGGTCCTTGGTTTCCACTTTTGATTCCAATAATGTTAAACACTTTTCCTTAGTGTTCCCTATACAAAATCACCTTTTAAACTCATTGGACTCATCAAATCACATTGAAACAATTTCTAACCTCAAGAACAAGAAGTGGCTGAATAGGCCCCTTAAGGATACAACTTAAGATTTCTTCCAAAATTTAATCCAAACATCAATCAAATACACCATTCCAAGCTCATATTCATGGTTTCTATCCTTCCCTAATGCTTTCTCATTTTGACCAAATTTTGGCAGCATAAAGGCTTAGGCTTTGTCACAAAACTTTAACCAAAACAACCCTTAAACCTAACCAAAATCAAACTTGAAAATACCTTAATGGATCCTTGGTTGAATCTTGATGATTTCCCTTGATTTTGCACAGTTTTTGGGTGCTGTTTAGGTGAGTTTTTTTAGCTGAACAGAATTTCTCCTTGTTTTCTCTATTTTTGGCCTAATTGTTGGCCTTATAAGGGGGTATTTATAGACCCTTAAGCTGGCCATATTTCCTCCCAAATGGCCTCAAATTTTGCCACCTAAAGGGACATGTGTCCCTCTTCATAAGCCTTCAAGTTTGGATGATGCCAAGTGTCTCTTTAGTCTTAATTTTTCTTGGTTATTTTGGGTTTAATTTTGGGTTTAACTCTCTTGACATAAGGGACCATGGGCTGCATGAATTTATGGGTTTTCTTTACCCAAATGAGTCCAAAACTAATTAGAAAAAAGAGAGAATGTGGCCCAATCAAAAATTGTCAATTTCAAGTAAAAACTCACTATATTGGTTACTATTTTCAAAAAATAGTTCTAGGTCTCCAAAAATTTATTTTTCTCTATCAAAAATTATATTTTAATATAAAAAGGTCTCATGAATTTTTCTGAAATTTATTTCTACCTCTAACCTTCTATATTAAATTTTCTCTGAAATTAGGTCTTATTGATAAAGTTTCATTACTAAATATTCAAAAATAATTCACTTCACATTCTGAGGTCAGGGATAAATTTAAAATTCATAATAATATGCTAAATAATTTTTTTAATATTTTTTTTAAATTTATTGAGGCCTCAAGATAGCTCAAATAATTAATTATAACCAAAAATCCTTGTTCAGTCATAAAATACTGATAAATATTTGAAATTTTGTAATAAATTATTTTTACCCCCTTTTCACCTTTGGGACCTCATATACTATTCTAAATCCTCAATTCTCCGCTTTTCCTATTTTTGGAAAATTTTTTTTTTTTTCTGAGACCCCCTTACAATTTGTCCAACCTATATAAGATATTATGAAAATATCAATCCAGACCCTATCTGGATTTTATGTCATGCATGGTTTTGTCATCTCATCTACTTTTCCTATTGGCCTTTGACTTAATTTTTCATTCTCATTATCAGGGTTAAATTTTACTGGATGTGACAGTTTGCCTGCTAATAACTCGTTTTCAAACTCTAAGAAGGGTGGTAGAGGCTCTTGGGTTTGGAGTAGTACTCTTGATGGCAGATCAACACTTATGGAGGATTTACATTGGAGAATTGGAAATGGGACTAATGTTATACTACGGAGAACAAATGGATTAAAGGGTTGGAAAGTAATTTGAGGTAATTTGTCTCTATTTGTGATTGTGCCTGAGGATAAAAAAGATTAGCTTGCCTCTGATCTTATTCATAATGGCAGGTGGGCTGTGGAAAGGTTAGATGGTTTGGTACCGAATGATGTGGTGAAGAAGATAAGAGAAGTGTCTTTGAGTTACACTTCTAGAAATGATGCAGTTATTTGGCTTGGTGCAAGGAATGAGAAGTATTCTGCTAGGGGAAAAAAAAAGGAATCATTGCACTAGAGTCAGGAGAAGGAAAGTGAATGGAAACGCAAGTTCTTCGTTTTTTTATATCCCCAAGGAGGTATGGAATCAGTTGTGGAAAATTAAAGCATTACATCGAATCTTGTTGTTCTTATGGAGATGTCTTGTGCAGGTAATACTTGTGAAGGAGAGGCTTTCTAGAGGGAAGCACAGCAGAACTGAGCTTTGTCATGTATGTGAATATGAATCCCCAGACACTTGAATATGCTGTCTTTGTGTGCTCTTGGGTGAATTGTGTCTGGTTTGGTTGCAGGTTGTCTTGAAGATTTGATATAAATGATATGGTAAGATTTGATGCTTGGAGGATAAAGATGCTGAGAGGAAAATTTTTGGTGAGATTCAGTTAGCTTATTTTGTTCGGGTTATGTGGCTGGTTTGGAAGGAAAGGAGTAAGATGGTTTTGGAGAGTAAAAAGACTGATCCACGACTGGTTATTGATGCTACAAATAGAGCTGTGGATGAATATTGGAAAGCTAGGGGATGGGCGGTGCAGATTGGGAGCAATGCTGAGAAGTCTGATGTTTCTAGCGAGTGGAGTTGTCCAGATGGTGGTAAGGTGAAAATTAATTGTGATGGTTCATTTTTACCAGATTCTACTGCTATTGGTTTAATTTGTAGAAATGTAGTTGGTGAATTCATGTGGGTTTCCGTGAGAAGGTTGATGCTAATTTTATAGTATTGATAGAGATTTTGGCGCAAGAAAAGCTCTATGCATGGTGGAAAAGTTTGGTAGGTTGTTACTATTATTGAAGTAGATTATGCAGAAGCTCTTTGGTGTCATAAGAGGAGAACTATGCACGGTATTGGTTGTAGAGGAGGCTGGGAGTTGCAGGAGATTATTGCTAGTTTGGATAACTTGAAGTGTGTGGAAATTTTCCTGGTGAATCGAAAAGGGAAATAGAGCAGCTGATTACATAGCTGTGGCTTGCAATAAGGGGTTGTGTCCGATTAGATGGGTGGCTTCACCACCACCTCCTTTGCCTTCGATTTTGAATAAGGATGTTAGAGTTGGAGCAGGTTCTGATGTGTTTTTTTTGTAGATTTGGAAGAGGGCGCAGTGGATAGAAGTGGAATCGGAATCGGCTAATTCCTTTTATTCCCTTTTAGCTCTTTGTCCATTCTTCTTTGTTTTGTTACTGTTTCTTGTTTGCTTTTGGTTTCTTTTTTTATTAGCCCCTGGTTTATTAACTGTTTGCTTTCTTGTTTGTTTGTGTTATTGTTTCAGCTTTTTCTTCTTTGATTTTAGGCTGTATGTTAAGTTTTGAGTCTTTACAAATACTCCCTCCGTTCCTTATTATAAGAGACATTTGATGCTTATGGCATGTATATAAGAGACACTTACAAGTTGTCTCTACTTTTTTGTGTTGATTTACTATTTTACCCATATTTATTATCTCTAACTCACACTCTCTCTCCCTCCCACTTCTCTTTCTTTTAATAAATTAATTGTTATCTCTCATGCTCTCTCTCCTTATTAATGAGGGCATTTTTGAAAAAAAAATTATACTTTTTACCCATTAATTGTTCTCAACTAATTTTAACTGTTTTTTTAATCAACGTACTTCGGTTATTTGTCTCTTATAATAAGGAACGGAGGGAGTAATATTCTTGATCTTTTTTACATCACATTTAATACTTTCAAGAAGTACTTAAAGAAGTTACCAAAAAAAAAAAGTACTTAAAGAAAAACCATACGCATTTTTTAACATGACAAATGTCAAATAACCTGTCTAACCAATTTTTTTTATTATAATTAATTATCTTTTAAATTTAAAATTAGAGAGATTATCAAAGTAAATTAAACCTTTGAAATGATCTAAGTGAAGACGGTTGATCAAGTTTCTAAAAATCACCAAATTAATGAAGACAAGAGCGTAATTACTTTCTCCTATCCTTTTTATAAGCATCTAAAATTTTAATTGCTTTGGTTCTTTTTATAAGTTCTCAATTATAGTTGCCTGAACATTTAATTTATTTTTACCATTTTTGCTCCTAATTAATTCTCTATATTGTATTAATTAAAATGTTGACAATTTTTTACGCTATACTCTCTTTCATACTTTTTCTCTCACTTACCCCTTACAAATAAAAGCATGCTTGGAAAGAGAAGTCCATCTCTTACATTTATTACTTTTAACTAATTTTAACTGTTTTCTTAAATCGCATAATTCAGTTATCAAGCTTTTATAAAAAGAATATAAGGGAATAATATCGTATATGTGCTAGATGTAATTAGTAGTTTTAGTTATTTTTAGTTCTGATATATGCAAATAATAAAAAATATAACAGGTTAAGGTGTAAATATACTCATGGACTTTTCTCAAACGTGTGCCTAACACCATAAACAAACTTGTATGCAAAAATACATATGAAGTTTTCAAAAAGTTGCAAAAATGCCACAATCATTAACTATTGCAATGTTAACCATTTGTTTGACCAAAGACGATGAGGTGGACATTGATGTGGTTTAGAGGGTTTGATAAAAAAAAGGTGAAGGTGCAAATATATATATGAACATTTGCCAAATGTGTGCTTGACACCATAAACAAACCCAGGATGCAAAACTACTTATGATCATTCCAAAAGAAGCATAAACTGTTACAGTTGTTTAATTCATCAAAGATAAGCGTTTGATTTAAACTTTTGATCAAATAAAGTGATATGAAAGCTAAGCTAGCATTTTAGTCTCCCTTCTTCAAGCGTAACTCCCTCCTCGTTGTAAACTATTTGTTTTATAGTCTCTCTTGAAGGGTAGAAGACAACTGAAGCTCTCAATAGCACTCACTCCTTCATTTCATCCCTCTAGGTCTCTCTTGTTCTAAGAAGAATAGTGCTACTCTCTTAGCTCCACCTTAATATTTATCAGTGAGAAACCAAAGGAGATGCAACTAGAGTAACTTAGAACGTAGCATTGTTTTTCTTAGAAAAAGAGAGACTTAGACATACGAAATGAGAGAGTAAGTTTCATGGAAAGTTTTAACTTGTCTTTTCTTCAACGAAGGTGCAACAGTGAGGAGAGAATGTCTTTGGGATTGGAAAGAGATTGAAATGCGATCATTTGCAAGGATGATGGAGTTGTACTTGAAGGAGGGAGACTGCGACGCCAGCTTATAGCGTTTGTGTCATCTTATTTGATTAAAAGTTTAAATCAAAAGGTTAACTTTGATTAACTCAATGGCTGTAGCATTTTATGGTTCTTTTGAAATAATCACTAGTATTTTTTCACTTAAGGTTTGTTTATGGTGTCAAGTGCATATTTGGAAAAAGTCTATAGATATATTTATATTTTCACTCTTTTTTATAAGACTCTCTAAGCCACATTAGTATCCACGTCATTGTCATTAGTCACAAATGGTTAACAATATAATAGTCAACGGTCGTGGCATTTTTGTAACTTTTGAATGTGTATTTTTGCACCCAAAACTTATTTATGGTGCTAGGTGCACATTTGATAAGAGTTCAAAGACATATTTGCAACATAGCCCAGACCAAAAAAAATTAAGATAGGATTTAAATTTTAACTCTATATATAAATAGATCTAATAAACGTATTACACACTTATACAGTTGAAGCTAAAGAGGAGAAAACCTCTAAACCATCACCTATGGCCTCAGCTTCACCTCATTTCATCACCATCTCATATTCATTTAACATGTAACCTAAACAATTTTTTAATTTTAAATCTTAAATTATCTTTTTATAAATATTTGTTTTTACGCCAATTTTCAGATTTGATTTCCTTCAATAGCAATATGTATATATTATAAATTATTCATACGAATTATAATATATTATACAATTTAATAAACTATATTAGATATATGATTAAATATATTAAACTCAAGTCCAAACTTGCAAAAACAAAATCAGATATTAGAAATATTATTAAACTCATGTCAAATTTAAACAATAGGTTAAGATTACATTTACTTTTATCTTAACAATTTCTCAAATTTTAATACATATAAATATTATTAGGGGGGATTTTAGCGAACCCCAAATAATTTAAAAATAGAATTAATTAGAACTGAAATTACACTGAAAAAAATGTCGACGGATGGGTGTTTATTGATATCGACGGAGGTTACTCTCATAAGGATGGCAAGGCAGGATGTGGAGGCATTATCAGAGACTATAGAGAAAATCCAATGGAAGTTTTCATGCTTAATATGCAAAATGGAGATCCTTTAACAGGACAACACTTTTATCTTAAAAATTTTTCAAATTTTAATAAACATAAATATTATTAAGGGGAAATTTCAGCAAACCCTAATTAATTTAAAAATAAAATTAAATGACTCTGAAATTAGAGCCAAAAAAATGTTAACGAATGAGTGTTTATTAATGTCGACGGTGTTTACTCTCATAATTAAGCATGGGATGGCGAAGTGTGGAGGTAATAATTTTAGTAGTTAATAACACTTATATGACCACTTTTAATATAAATATTGCTTATATTGACATAATATCATATTTTATGCTATTGTGATGGTATAATTTTTGTATTATTTCTTTGGTATTTAATTTTAAAATAAATTTGTAAAATAATTAATATTATAATTGCGATTTTGCCTCCATAAACCTTTTTTAAGAACAGGTTTATAGTTTATAGCCAAGGATTCAAAATTCCAGACACAATTAATGACTCGGAATCAAAACTGTCCAATATAGATTGATACAGAAGAAGTGATTTTTCATGAGCTTTGAAAGTCCAAGTTATGCTTAAACTATGAGACGAGTTAGCTGGGCTTGTTGTTATTTGAGTAGGATAGTTCCTACAAGGGAGAATAATGATTATGTTGCCTCAAGGTCATGAAAAATTGAACATATTCTTGGGGGTGGCACCATGTTATACCCAATTTTAAAACTTTAAAGCTTTTCCTGGGGCAAACACTACTAATATAAACATATATATATATATATATATATATATATAACGATGCAAAACAATAACGGTTAAGAAGAAAAATGTAGTGAAAAAAAAATAGTAACATTTTTGTAAATAAATTCCTTGACTCTTCACTTTTCACATCGGTTATTAAGAAAATCACTGTGAAAAGTAATTTTAACAGCAACTATTTATTTAAACGCGTTAAAAGTGTTTTCCATGATGGTTTTTTAAATAACTGCCGTGAAAAGTTTCAAAATATACCGTAACATGGGTCGACTTTTCACAGTTTCATATCAATACGTCGTGATCCCCCTCTATCCTACTACCACCAAACTGCCATTACCGGTCATTCTCTCCTCTTTCTTGCCTTTTAAACTCCTCCATTTCACTTGTGGTTGCTTGTCGCTGTCTACTGTTGTCTTCGCTACCCATCTTCTCGTATTTAAATCGTTTTCACTGAGTGAGTACCCCCTTTTTTCATTCTTTTCATTTTTTTTTTGATTTTTTGGATGTTTTGACCATAAAGATCTATTGTATTTCAAATAGATTGATTGGTTTTATATTTTGGATGTCTTGCATTGTTTAAAGTAACCGAGAGTGCCTTGGAAAAATTCCAAGCCTAAAACAGAGAACTTGATATTATATCCTTTAGCAGCGCTGTATATAACAAGCATATCTACTTACAAAACTCCTACAGAATAGGCACAATTCCTATTGAAATGAATAATAGTGAAGGCCGCCAGAGAAGAAATACATCCATGTATTTTGCATCAAAGAGAATATATGCACATTTTTGGCTTCCCGACATAGCATCCTAATTACAAGGCATGCTTCATTATATGTCAAGAGACTCCAATTAATGAAGCATAGATGATAATTAAGTTAGCAGTTATATATACCTCGCTTTGGCTTCCGACTTAATTCAGAGTAACGGCCACCCATTAGCTGCAAAATCTCACCCCATAAATTTTCTGAGGAATCTATTGCAGCCCCAGGAAGCAAACTTGAGCTACATGCAGCCACATACAAATAATGTGACTCAATCTCCTCTCTCAACTGATCTAGTTGCCATCCCACATAGCCAACGAAGAATCTGAAATCCTGCGGCTTTAGTACTCCCTTCTTCACGAGCACTGCAGCTTCAACCAAACTGTTTTGAGCTCCAAAGCATAGGCCAAGGATCACCTCTTCGTATCCTGGTAGCTTCAACTTCTCCCATATTCTTAACAAAAACATGCCTGCCTCAAGAGGTCCCCCAAGATGCAAGGAACAGTCAGAGAAATTGGTTGCTAAATCAGGATTAGTAGGATTTACGTGTTTAGTCTTTTTGTGAAGCGGACGATTGATGAAAACTCCGAAAGGCCCTTCTTGTGGGTGCCTAGTTCCGGATCTGAGAAGCAGTAAACACTTCTTTCAGATATGCGAATACCATCAAGCTTTTTTTTGTGGCAACAAGTACACAGCCAGTCTCAGGCACTGGAATAGGGTGAGTCCACTTTGCGCCAAGCGGTTTGGAGCTGTGCAATGTCCCACCTTGATTTTGAGTATTAGATTCCGCTACTTCTTTCTCTTAATCAGCGAGTGCTTTAAGATATAATCAAGCCATAAAGTAGCACTTTTTGTAACACTAAACTCTCTTATACTCTAATAGGTTTAATGTAATGACTGTAAATTATTAGCTCCAGGTTTCTGTCCTGGGAAAACTGGGCTAAAGTTTTTGCTCTCTCTCTATTCCTAAAATATAAATCTTTTGAAAATCAAAATCCCAATACAGGAGTTGAACCTCAAATTAACATTAGAATTCTTCGTTAAAATAATTTAAACTTTCAGAAAAGTTAAACATCTCGGTCGATGGCGTTTACTTGCACCTAGCAGTGCTCTCCTCCCTATGGAAGATAATATCTACATAAAGCAAATAATAGCTACTTGCCCACATAACATATATCAAAGTATAAATACTAACTTATCAAGATATTCTACTATAGTAGGCATCCCTGCTCTTCAACCAACCCTACTGCTTCTTATGCAACTTTCTTTCTCTTAGAGCTGCTCGCCTTTGCTGTATATCATGGAAGGGAAGGTGAGGTTCTAGAGAATCCCAATAGCAATAATTTCTAGTAAACACAAATATAGATTACATAAAGTATGCAAAACAAACCAAAATGGAATATAACTTTGCAAGCTAACGCGATTAAGCATTTATACGCAATGACAGATAAACAAGCTAAATAAATAATGCACAAATAATTGGTTAATACTGTCCCATATCTATCAGCTACACGTGTTAACGCAGCTAAATAATCCATGCAAGGAATTAAGGATTGTATGTTCTTATACTTTAAATAGTAATATGACACAAACAGACATACAACAATCATACACAAATACAAGGTAGTAAAGAACTACCACTTGGTCCGCTTCCCTCAAGTCAAACCTTACAAATTTCTTCTTCTTCTTTTGCTTCCTTTGTAAGCTTGGGTAGATATCAAAACCTATCGTTGTAAGGGTACATCAATACTTGATCCAACTATAATTTATAAATTAAATAACTCTCTTCAAATCCCAAATCTTCTTTAATCTCTACCTTTATGTAGTCATTACTCATCTTGGACAATTTTTCTTATTCAAACTATTCTCTTTGGAAGGCTTCTTTTCTTATCTCAACCTATGCAGTTACTTTACTTAATAACTGGTCATCTTGGTCAAAAATATTATCTTTTTCATATTACTTTTAGGGACACTCAAAATGTCTTCCCTCTTGATTCACTTAACTCCTAGCTTTGTTTCCTTTTATCTTATTTATAAATTCTTGACCTTCATTATTCTTGGCAAGCAATATGAATATCACATGGAGTCCTTAGCCATGATTTAAACATCTAACATAGTTCCCATATATTGAGAGGTAGCAAACAACAACTTACTTTCAATTTCCAGCTTTAGATAATCCTTTTAACCACTCCAAACTGTTTCTCTTTTAAATCTGGAATTATTCAGCAACTACATATGCTTTTGGTCATCCTAGAGATGTGCTAATCATCCATTAACAATCCAAATTCTTCTTTAAGAGCATCATCAAACAACAAGTTTTAGATAAATTTCCAATTCTAAGGAGGCTTACCAAGCTTCCAACACTATATCACAGACAATAAACAACTTCCAGTTAAGATTATCGCTTTAGAGTTCCTACCTATGATTTAACCATTTAAAAACATTGTACAACTCTTGGAAGCATATAACACCCAATTTTGAATCAGTTTCCAGCTTCCTTTATTATTTTAGCCATCATTCTAAAGCCTTAAAATATGATCCAATAACTTATCATGCCATTTAACGTTTCCACTCATTAATCAATGGGTTATGCATCATCTTTGACTTGCAATTTCAGTTCCAAAGACTTAATCACAGCAGCAACGTTATACACTTGGCACTAAGAATGTTTGGTGCATAATTATTAAACCCAGGACATCTTTTATTCTTTAAACCACTCAAACAACACATCTTCCTAAGTCTGAAAAATTTCAGCTTTGTAATTATTGTCTTAACCATCCTATGGGAGCCTTTAAACATCCTTTAATAATTTAAGATACTCATTTAACATTTAGAAGCATCAAACAGTACGTCCCCTTCGGTTATCACTCCCAAATCTGAGCTCCTCAAATGCTAACAACATCATACGACCAGGTAACATTTATATAACATATCTACTTTAGCATTTAAGCCTTTTTACGTATACTCTCATCAAGAAATCAAATGAAGCTCCCTCTGAAAAAGTGTACCCATATTCGAAACTCGAAAGTCACTCCCCTCAGCAATTCCCAACACTATATCTGCAAATTTTTA
Organism: Neltuma alba; assembly: GCF_004799145.2. NCBI lineage: Eukaryota > Viridiplantae > Streptophyta > Magnoliopsida > Fabales > Fabaceae > Neltuma > Neltuma alba. The sequence continues at coordinate 76,534 of NW_021634192.1, read as the reverse complement.
GATTCAAAGCACACTCATTAAACCCACGGACAGCCTCATGGAAATTATAAAATCTGCATATTATAATCATGCAAGTATTCCTTAGCTTTCTCTCATTGTTCATGTGATTTCTCTTTGGAATATAATGCTTTCCGTATTTAAGAATAGAGTACATTTTCCTTAAATCATCAAACCCCTGTTTCAGTAACCATAAACCGGAGCAACAGATTTGACAACATCACAAAACAGTCCCAGCATCTCATGCATTAACATTTTTCACTTCTTTAGATCTTAAAAACCTTGGGCCATAAAAATTGAACACCAAACCCTCTCTTCGGCCAACACAAGCAAAGCAACAAAAACATATCCATGAGTAGAAATCACAGCCACACCCTCCGTTCTACCCTTTAAACACGGTTTGCATAACTTGGCCATCAAACTCTGCACTTTCTCCCTCTAAAACCAGATTTTATTATCTCCATCATTTTGCAAAACGCGCCCCAACAGAGGAGAAATGGCCATTATGTCCTTCATCTCTTTCCTTTCTTCCATTTCCATCCTTCTATTTTTCTAAACATAAAATATATCCAGAAATTATTCCACAATATTTTATATGGATTTATATTATCTATTAGCTTATTTGACCCATAATATAACTTCTCTAAAAATTTAGGGTCGAAAGTCAACCCCTAACTATTTTTCTTAAAATTTTCAAGAAAAGAGCCCCAAATTCCAGAAATTAATCCTTAACCAATTTTAAGGACTTTATACCTCAAATAACTTTTTTACCTCATAAAATAATTTTCCTAAAATTTCCAAGTTAATTAGAAACCTCTAAGTATTTTTCTTAGAATTTTCTAAGAAAATAACCCATCTTGTTCTGAAAATAGCTTTAAAATTATTTAAGCCACATTTTGGGGAATAAACTTCCCCATAAAATTCCCAAGTCCTTAAAACTAGTATTTCATAATTTTTTCCCAATTTATTTACGCATTAAATAATTTTAATAATTTTTCTTTTCTGTTCTTTCTAAGTCAAAAAATTCAGGATGTTACACTTTTTCATAACTTGTTACATGTGCACCAATTAGAAATAGCTGTGATTCTTCATGGAGAGAGATTAGTAATTCAACAAGTCAGCATACAAAATTTTAGCTTTTAAGTAGTTTAATCAGAGAACAGGCAAAATCAAGTCGTGGACTGGCATTATAGCAAATCAATCAAAAAGGCATAATTTCGCAACTGTCATGCATGTTTCTATGACAGGCACGAAGAACAAGGAAATCACCATATAACCTTTGAAGTTTGAAGCATGGAGATCAGACCAACAAGGAAATTACCTGAGAATGCATGAAACACGGCTTAAATGCTCTAGTTAGCTACTAAGCTATCCATTACTCAAGCAAAAAATGCGATCGTGTTTGATTCTAATTTCTGAGCATGTATTTTTCAAAAACCAAAATCTTCTACGTACCATTAAAATAGGCATATGAAATAATGGTCTCATAAAATGTCCTATTTTGTGAGATAATTCTCATTCTCCCAAACGTTGTCGTCTTCTTTTTAGCAAAGACGAACTCAGAGTACAATGGGTTGAAAAAAGCTATAGCACATTGAATTATGTGATATATCAAAAGCTGTACTCATCTAAAAATTGGTGAGAATAGCAATCTAATTGAGGTTCTTGGGGTGAATATAGTATACCTTGATTGTTAATGATTTCAGCTAGCATTAGCAAATGGGATTTAAAGTGTGATTGCGTCATTGTGATCCTGATTGATTGAGCTATTTCTTCCTAGCTATTTGTGCATCTAAAGGCAGTTGAACTTTCCAAGTTAAATGTCATAAATTTAAACATGATTAACAATAATGTCTGTTAATACCGAATTGTTCTGTTAAATGACCCAATTCTTTTGTTTCAAATCATATGTATTAGTGGAATAAAGAATTAATGAAAATAAAATTTCCTTACTTCTTTTAAGGTGCCTATATTTTAACCGTTTTTCTGAAAATGATTCAAACGATAATTAGTTGTCAAATCATGAGTTTTCTGTTTACGTTGCCAGTTGGACCTTATGATCACTTTAAATAATACAATCATGCATCAAAGACATCCAGTGATACAAAATTCAACAAAATAATGTTCATTTTAATATAACAATCAAGTGATGAAAACTATTAAATAAATAAAAACCTCGAACTCAATTTTTTTAACCAGCAAATGTTATTAGATTGAATTTTATGCCATGATGCAAACACATGATGCAAAATGAATAAAATTTTTCTTGTTAATGACTATTAGTCAATTCTGACATCTTTGATATTGCTTATCTATCAGGCTTCTTTTCAGAGAAACGAATTCTCATCTGTTTATGTTCTTAAATGACAAGAAAAATATTAAATCAGATTTAATAATAAAAATGAGAAGAATAATCCAAATTAAAGTCGATTATAAGATGGAGCGAAAAGCTAGGAGATCATTACCATCATTGTTAGTGTATTTTGAATTCGCATTGACATCATCTTCCTCATCTTCATCCGGCATCTCTGTGATTTCATAACAAAATGTTGTAAAAGGTCAAGGAAATTACAACAAACTAATCAACATGTAATTTGGAAAAGCAGTTTTGTAAAACTCAGAAGTCATATAGAAGAAGAGCATTACCTTGGTCACCACTAGTGGAATCCAATCTTTTATAAGGATCTTTAAATCTGATATCTTCCATCTCATAAAGATGTTTATTTACATAGATTCCAATCTCTTCTATAACCAAGGCATCATGCGTACATGAATATACATTAACTTCTGCATAATTCCACTCAGTTTTTCGACAAAGTCTTTCCATCTCAGAATGAGGTATATCATCCTCTTTTAGACAGTAAAAAACAACATTTAGGCTGCCACGACCCAGCAAATCACGATAATGTACTTGTTCATTATTGATGTACAATGAAGCAGACGTAGGAGCATAGGAGCAATCTGGTGGAGGAAAAACATCCCTTGGTTTAAAAAGAACACAAAACCAGAGAGGTGGGAAGCAGTTACGAAACCAAAAAGAAATTGATGCTCCTTTGCTCCTTTGATCAAGCCAGTTCGGGAGGCTTTTCGGCACACCAAAGTACATTTCTTGAACGGAAAAATTGTTGGAATTCTGTCTGTCTAGAACATGCAATCTCTGTAAATCAAAACAAGTGTTCAGCAAAATAGGCAAACTCAACAGGCGTTTGAATATAAGAAGGAAAAAAAAATTCAAACAGAATAATTGATGACCTCACTCAATAATGAGCGTTCGTACGGAAACCGTCTTAAAAGACGGTGCTTATATTTCGGTGCAAAAATTTCTCCATAGTACCTCCATTGATATTGCTCGCATCGGATTTCCTGTTCCAGGGGTTCCTTCAGATTATGTGATTTCACATTGCCTGGACCAAAAACCTCAATCTTTTTTAGTTCCTGCAATAGGAAAATGCTATTTGGGATCTCAATGACCGGCTTATTCAGTGCAATCGATACCACCTTAAGCTTCGAAAGATTACAAATCGACCTAGGCAATTTTTCTATTGCAGTTCCAAGCAAAGATAGCTCACTTATTTTCGCTTGTTCAAGTATTTCGGGAAAGTACTTCAGACTTGAGCAGTAAACAAGATCGAATCTTCTGAGGGAGGGTAACTTGATCTCACGAGGAAAGGTCTTAAGCCGAACACAATATCCCACATTCAAGACTTCAAGTTTTGCTAAATAACCAATTGAATCATGAATTGCAATTAAATTCTTGCAATCTTGAAGGTTTAATTCCTTCAAATTTCCGAGACTTGATAGATTAGGAATCTCGGTAACATATTCACAACTGTCAAGCTTCAAAACGAGCAAATTGACTGAAGTCTGCAATAACAAAAGCCAACTAAGAAGTTTGAAAAGCGAAATTAACGAATACGAGCTAGCTAATAAGAAATGCTAATAAGATAGGGTTCTTGCCTTGAGTGTTTCCAACGAACTCAAAAAACTGTATCCAAGGTCGAGCACAAGAAGCTTCTTTGGACGAAAATCAGGAGGCAAACATGAAGGATACCCTGGCCATTCCAGCACTTTTAAGCTATTCGGAACACTACAAAAATCTGGACTTTCAGCGACCACTTTCAGCGGCGACAAAGGGAGTCGCCGCTGAAAATATGACTTTCAGCGGCGACAATTATTGTCGCCGCTGAAAGTCGGCCTTTCTGCGGCGACAAGTATGTCGCCGCCAAAAGTATGAGTTATGGCGGCGACATATTATTGTCGCCGCTGTAACTTCAACTTTCAGCGGCGACAAATTTTGTCGCCGCCGAAAGTGTGCACTACGGCGGCGACAATTCAAGTCGCCGCTGAAAGTGTACACTTTCAGCGGCGACTCCCTTCGTCGCCGCTGAAAGAGGATTCAGCGGCGACTAACTGTCGCCGCTGAATCCTCTTTCAGCGGCGACATAAATTGTCGCCGCTGAATGTCTCTTTCAGCGGCGACATAAGGTCGCCGCTGAATCCTGTTTCAGCGGCGACAGAAAGAGTCGCCGCTGAATATATCTTTCAGCGGCGACCTTTTGTCGCCGCTAAATCTTATTTCAGCGGCGACACCAAGTGTCGCCGCTGAAGCTCACTTTCAGCGGCGACATTTGTCGCCGCTGAAAGTTTTTTCACATTTTTTTAATGTTTTTTTTTTGTAAAAATTTTATATTATAATCTTTTATTTGCGTAATTAAGTAACTTTGATAATTAATGTTTTTTTATGTATTTTTGTGTTAGAGAGAGACTAAAAGAAAGATAATATGGTGTTTGAGAGAGAAAGGAAGAGGAAGAAAGTTTGGAGTGTGTGTTTAACACACATATCCCATATCCAAATGTTTGAGAGATGAAATAGAAAAACATTATGCATGGGAGAGAAATGAGATCGAGGCATGCGTGAAAAAGTATGCAAGTTTGATGAGATAAGTAATGAAATATAGAGTGAGAGGTAGATGTAATTGGAAGAGAGATAGTCTGTATGTGTGAGAGAGAGAAGGATATTATAATTGAAAGAGATAACATAATTAAACATATGTGAGAGATTATTATAATTAAATTAGTGTGAGTATACTTAATTGACATAATAATATTTGATGATGAACATATGTATGAGAGGATTGAGAAATAAAATCATTAAAGGAGATAATATAATTAATTAAAAATGTGTGAGAGATATAGATAATAAAATCATGTATATAGTTAATTAAATATTATTACTATTTATATTTTTTAATTTAAAATGTGATTAATTAAATTTTGTAAAACATATAGAGTTGCATATTATATATATTTTCTATTGCTCAATGGTTTCAATTAAATTCATTAGCCTGGCTGACCACGCTTGTTCATTTTAGTGTAGAGGTCCTGCGTTCGAATCTGGAAAATGTCCAATTTTTACACATTAATTTTGGCTCAAAAAGGTTAAAAAAAAATTTAATGTTACCTGGTTCGAACAGGGGATCTGATAATTATAATAGTTAACACTCCCCTACCACTGAACCCACGTGTGTTATTGGCAAGGCTGGCGCATTGTTTTTGTATGTAAAGTTTCTTATTTTGAAACCCAAAACAATTCTAATCTTCTGAAAGTTAACTTTTCCCTCACTCTCACCAGATCAGACCAGCGCCGCGCACTTCTGAAAGTTCATCCCCAAATCCCCACTCTCACCAGATCAGACCAGCGCCGCGCACTTCTGAAAGTTCATCCCCAAATCCCCTCTCCCTCCAAACCTAGCGCTAGCGGCAGACGGCGAAGAGGGACCTCACCGATTAGCGAAGACGGCGAAGAGGGACCTCAGACCTGCTTCTCCCCCATCCCCTTTCGTGATTTGCGCAGCGCCGGCGACCCCATTCCGTAGCAGTTGCAACCAAGCTTGCCTCCTAGTCCTTCAATTTGTGCTTGCTGCCGCAGCTATTTGCTCGCCAGTTGCCGGATCGCCGCTACTCTCCAGCTTCGTCACCGTTAGTACAGATCCAGGTAAGGTCGAGCCTCTCACCGATTAGTACAACCCAGTTCGTGTTTATTATCTTGTTTGGTATAAGTTCATGGTTGTGTATAGCTGATGTAGCTGATACTTCTGTAGTTTCGTCTTTGAATATGCTGTCATGGTTGTTTCAAAACCCGTTCTTATTTATTGAATTTGTATGTGAATACTTGAGCAACACGATTTGTAACTCTGATCATAATAAATTCAAATAAAATAAGGTTGGAGTATTTGATTTTGGACGTTCTCGTCAAAGATGAGAAAATTCTTGGTGAAACTTGGTCTGTAAACATCAGTGTATTATCTATTGAGCCATCATGATGACAAGTTAGCATGTATTACAGGCTGATTCTGCCAAAAAACATATTGAATAGATAAGCCTACGTCCCTCTTATTAAGTAATTTGAGTGGGGGACTGGATTTTGTATGTTATTAGCAACTCAATAAATATGAGTTGATTTTTTTAAAATTTTGTTTTTATTTCTGACTATCTGTGAATGGAAATCTCTTGATGTGTTATTAATAGGGATATTTAAAAGAATGAATTATACATTCAGGATTAAATTTAATCTCTAACTAGTTTTTATATTAAGTATTAAAAATATTATTTAACAGATTTTTTTTTCCGAGATGAATTATATTCACATCATATTATTTAACAAATTAATGTTCATGACACCTATCATTTTGCATTCCAATGAATTATTGAAAGTTTCATAACAGCCATGTCAGAAACCGATAGCATGTTAGAAATTGGTAAGGACTTGTACTTTCCCTTTTGCATTCCAATGGAATTACAGTGCATCTTGAGAAGTTATAACTCAACCAACACAATGCTTGAGACTAAACGACTCTGAATTCTAACGTAATATTTTGAGGCTAGGCCATAACTGTTGGCTTTGTATGAATTTTTTTTTTTTCCCACGGAATTATAGGTAGCTAGCCAGGAACTAATTCCTTTATTTTGTAAGATCCATTCCTTTGCGCCTTTTGTATATAGATGAAGGTTTCGTGTGTGATTCATCATCATTGAGCATCTAGCACAAAAACAAGTCAAAACAAGCGTTAGGCTTATTTAATTCGTTTATTAAGTTTCTGTTTAGAAGTTGTTGGTTGGATTACATGGTCCCACCTTCCAAGTTGTATAATTATGCTTGGAACTTCATGAAAATTGACAGGCATTCTGATAATCATGTTATTAAGTAACTGAAATTTCTCCCCCCATTTTACTCCTGTTTCTGTTCAGTAGGTTTGGGATTTCAATGCCCTGACATAACTCTACGACAATACAAAGGACAGGGGGCTGCGTAAAAGAATTAAAAAAACAGTGAAAGCAGTAAGCTCGTTGCAAGGGAGGCGCCTAAGTAGCTGTTTAATATTTATTGATAATGTTTCTAAATTTCTTTATTATATTTGAACTGGTGTTAATTTGGGTATTGTTTATTTATGGGATCTGGATATCAAAGACTGATTTCTTTCCGGAAGTGATAGGGTTAGGAGACAGAGAATTGTTGTCTTATAGTTCATTGTAGCGGCAATCTGTTGTACATAATACAGGTGCTGGTAAGTGGCAATGACACGCATTATCTTTTGGAAAAGTTAAGTGAAAACAGGGGAACCATAATTACAAGGGCTTTGGATCTCAGTTCTAATAATGATGTTCAGCTTTTATCCCCCCACATCTTCTTCCTTGTATGATGCATCCGTCTTATCATCCCCTGTTCCCCCCATGTTTTCTAACTAGCTTTTCTGAGATCGTGCTCTAAAGTTGCCATGTCTACCAAGTCACTCATTAGATCAAATAAAAATATATACTTGAATTTATAATGTTGGTTTAATTATTGTAATTGCTTTCTTGAAATGGTTTCTTGGGACCTTTGGTTTCCTTCCCATTATAATGTCTGGTCCTTATTATTGTAGGCATATACGGTAGTGCAAGCAAAAAGGATTACTAGCTAGGGCGAGTAGTAAAGCTCTTGTCACTTGTAAGTTAACAGTTTATCATCTTCACCTTGCGTTTGCGTTGACTCTGTGATGCTTTGTTAGTTTGGCTTATATACTGCGTTGAAATGAATCAGCTTTTTAGAAGTAAAATACATATATATATCATATATAATTTTCTTTTCTTGGTCAACTCAACCTTATTCATTTCTATTTATTTCTTGCACTTTAATATTTATTGTTTTTCCTTTTCTTACATTAATCTTCAACTTTTGTGAAATAGAAATGGATAAAAGTTGGTTAGATATTAAAGACAGAGGCAACCTAAGATATATTAAAGGAGTAGATGGTTTTCTCGAATGGGCTTTTACTCAGAATGGAGTGACAAGCAAAATACGATGTCCTTGTAAAAAATGTATGAATGTCATATTCAAAGCGAGAAGAGATGTCAGGGTTGACTTATTGAGTAAGGGTTTTTGGGATAGTTATAAGGTGTGGGACTTGCATGGGGAAATTATTAGATGTCAAAGTGATTGTGAGACTTCAAGTACAGCAGCAGAACATGATACTTATGGGGAGAACCTTACAAGGATGGTATGTGATGCATATAATGTTCCTTCTATGAATGATATGAACAATGAATTAAATGAGAATGAAGAGCCTAATGTGCATGCCAAAAGGTTCTACGACTTATTAAAGGATGCAGAGACAGAACTTTATCCAGGTTGTGAGAAAATGTCAAAATTGTCTTTTATTGTAAAATTGCTTCAATTAAAGTGTCTTAACCATTGGAGCAATAAATCTATGGATGCATTGTTGGCCTTATTGAAAGATGTTCTTCCAGAAGGGGCTTTAGTGCCAAATTCATTTTATGAAGCTAAGAAGATAATTCGTGATTTGGGTTTAGATTACAATAAAATTGATGCTTGTGGAAATGATTGCATATTATACTGGGGGGAACATGCAAAAGAAGAATCATGTCCTAAGTGCAAGATGTCTAGATGGAAGTTGAACAGGCAAAGAGGAAAAAAAATTGCCCAGAAAGTCTTAAGGCATTTTCCGATAATACCTAGGTTACAAAGGCTTTATATGGCAAGAGACACTGCTAAAGAAATGAGGTGGCATAAGGAGAAGCACACAAATGATGGTGTATTGAGACATCCAGCTGACTCTCTTGCTTGGCAACACTTTGACCAACAATATCCTAGTTTTTCTACTGATCCAAGAAGTGTTAGATTGGGTTTGGCAAGTGATGGATTTCAACCTTTTGGGAATATGAGTGCCAATCATAGCATTTGGCCTGTAGTTTTGGTACCATATAATTTGCCACCATGGCTTTGCATGAAAAGCCCATATTTTATGATGACACTTCTTATTCCTGGTCCAAAGTGTCCAGGTAATGAAATAGATGTTTACTTACAACCAATGATTGAGGAGCTGAAACAATTGTGGGAAGTAGGGGTGCAAACATATGATGCATTTTCTCAATCAAATTTTATGATGTATGCAGCAGTGTTGTGGACGATAAATGATTTCCCCGCATATGGAAATCTTTCAGGATGGTCAACTAAAGGCAAGTTTGCATGCCCTTGTTGTCACAAAGACACGCATTGCATTTCATTAAGGAGCAAGTTATCTTATATGGGTCATAGGCGTTTTCTTCCACAAAATCACCCATGGCGCAAAGATGCAAAATCATTTGATGGAAAAGAAGAACTCAGAGCTCCACCAATTCCATTAACTGGAGATGATGCACTTATGCAATTAGAACAATTGGGTGATATATCATTTGGAAAAGGCCAAAACGAAAACGCCCTACAAATAGTAAGGCTTATAATTGGAGGAAAAGAAGCATTTTTTTCCAATTGCCTTATTGGAAAAATTTGTTGATACGACATAATCTTGATGTGATGCATATAGAAAGAAATGTTTCTGATAATATTGTATCGACAGTGATGGATTTACTTGGAAAGACAAAGGACACATTAAAAAGTAGGTATGATTTGGTGGATTTGGGCATTAGGAGTCATTTGCACCCGATTAAGAATGGTAATGATGTTTATAAGCCTCTGCTCCTTACACATTATCTTCTGAAAAGAAGCAATCCCTTTGCAAATTCTTGGCTAACTTAAAAGTACCTGATGCTTTTGCATCTAATATCTCAAGGTGTGTCAATATTCACGAGCGAAAAATATTTGGTTTGAAGTGTCATGATCACCATGTGCTATTGCAGGAAATATTTCCAATTGCAATACGTGGGTTACTGCCTCCCCAAGTATGTGAACCAATAATACAATTGGGAAGATTTTTTAAAAATCTTTGTTCAAAGTGTTTAACATGTGAAGAACTTGACAAACTTCAAAGTCAAATAGAAATAACTCTGTGCAAGTTAGAGACCATATTCCCACCTGCCTTTTTTGACGTAATGGTTCACTTGCCTATACACTTGGCGGGAGAGGCAAAAGTTGGTGGGCCAGTTCAGTATCGTTGGATGTACCCCATAGAAAGGTAATTCGCTTTAACAAGGTTACTTTACAATTATATTTATAATCTATCATTTAAAACCATTCAATAAGGCTTGACTTTTTGTTGTAGGTATTTGCGAACTCTAAAGTCATATGTTGGCAATAAGGCCCAACCTGAAGGATCAATTGCAGAAGGATATTTGGCAGATGAAAGTCTAACTTTTTGCTCACGATACTTGAAAGACATTCCCACTAAATTTAATGTGCAGCATCGGAATGATGACATCAGTGATAATAATATCAGTAATGAGCTTTCGGTGTTCAAGAAAAGTGGTGAAGCTAGAGGACATTTTGAGTCAGTCTCTCTTCTTATGAAGAGTATTGTCAGGCAAGAATGTATGTGCTCCAAAATTGTGAAGAAACTTGGCCATTCATAGAGTACGTCAACTTAATTTAACTAGAATGAATTTGTTATAATTTATATTTTTCTCACTTGTGTAAAAACATGTAGGGAACACAGGAGAGAACTTGAAGCTCAGGGATTAATGAGTGAGCAAAAGCAATATAAAGAGTTTCCTGATTGGTTCCGTTCACGAGTAAGTTCTAGACTTTGAGCTTTGAAGTTTATATTAATAATATTAATGCATATTGAAGGAATGGTTCTTCTTTAATAGGTGATAGCATTGTCCACACAAGGCTTTGTAAGTCCTGAACTCAGAAGTTTATCAATTGGTCCATCGAGAGTGGTCAATCGTTACTCTATGTTTATAGGCAATGGATTTCGTTTTCATGCAAAAGATCGGGCAATAGGAAAAAGAACTCAAAATGATGGAGTCATGGCCAAGGGTGATGACACTGATGCTAATAAAGAATATTATGGTGTGTTAGAGCATATTTATGAGTTATCTTACATAGAGAATAAAAAATTATACTTGTTTAAGTGTCACTGGTGGGATGTCGCTAACTATGGCGAAGGATATAAGGTGGATAAGTATGGGTTCACAAGTATCAACACTCAATGTTCATTACAAACTAATGAACCATTTATTTTAGCATCTCAAGCAGAGCAAGTTTTTTATGTGGATGATATTGTTGACCCGGGTTGGATTGTTGTTGTCAAAACGAATCCACGTGACTTGTTCAATATGCCGATTGAGAATGTTAATGTTGGTAGTGATGTTAATATTGCAATGGTTGATGAAGAGCCTTATCAACAATTGGTGGTTGATTTAAATGCAAGTCTTATACAGCATGATATCTTTATTGACTTGTGTGGAGATGATGTACAACCCCAAACTTTCATTCAAGTAGGAGAACCATCACAAAGAAGTAATATGGAGATTGGATTTATTGATGATAGTGAATCTAATTCACTAGTTCATGACGATAGTGATGAAGAAGATGTGCTTGATGGTAATGATAGTGATACTGAAGAAGAAAGTGACATTGAAGGTGAAATAGAAGATGATGATACAAGTGATAGTACCACAGAGGACTCAACAGAATGAAACTACAATCCTCATAAATGGTAGTTTTTATTAATATATTCTTAACAAGTTAGATTTTGTAATTTTTTTAATATATACTATCTTCATAAAGAGTAGTTTTATTAACATAAAAAACAATCTAAATTTTGTACATTATTGCAGGATATGTCAGGGCTAAAGAGAGGACGGGGTGGGAGAAGCTCTTCCTTCACACGACATGGCAGCACAAGTAGTGGAGGTATTAGCTCTACCCCTGCAATTGGACATACCATTTCACCTCGACCACTCCAAGTACAATTTGAGGAATTGCCTGCCGACTCTCCCCCTACTCAAAACAGTAGTGCAGGTAAATTTTCTTTACTTTTATATAATACAAGTAACTAATTAGCATCACATACTTTTGACTATATTATTTGTTCACTTGAATGATAGGCTCTTCTAATATAATTAAGAAAGGTAGAGGAGTTTATAAGTCGCTCAATGTGGACTTAATGACTAAATTTGGAGGAAAGATTCAGCTTACTTTCACAGATGACATGACAAGAGCAGTAGGGCAAGGAGCAAGAGAGCTAGCTAATTATTGTGGTTATGTTATTAGAACCACAATATCTTTGAAGGATTGTGCTGAATGGAGGAATGTTTACACAAATTATATTGATGTTATGATTTTAAAAGTGAAGGTACAATTTATGTTTAGTAAATGTATATCCTACTTTATTTATGCTTTCAAAACAAGTACTTATGCTGATATTGATTTTTATTTTAGGAAAAATTTCAACCTGCTGTTGCAACAGATGAAGAGAAGTTTCAAAAGATGATAGTGACCACATTGCAAAATGCTTTCAGAAATTGGAAGACCAACTTGCATACCCACTATAAGAAATTTGACACTGATGAAGAAAGGTTGGCAAATCCACCTCAAACTGTAAGTTTTGAAGATTGGGAGTGGTTATTGACATATTTTCAGTCAGATCCATTTAAGGTATCTTACTAAATACTAACTATTTAAATGAATAATATAATTATATCATTCAACATACTTAGTAGTTACTCAAATTTGATGTAGAACAAAAGTGCTAGAAACACACAAAACCGAGCAAAACAAGTAACAAAGCATACATGTGGTCCCCGATCATTTGCGGAGGTTGAGTTCTCTGTAGTAAGTTGCCTCTTCACTACACTTTATTTTTTTATCCATTTTTTTATTTTTCAAGATTTGTTATTTTTGTATATTATGCTTTATAGAGAGACCCCACCACTGGACAGCCTGCCCCCCCAGATCAGGTTTGGGAGATAACACATACTAGGAAGACTGCAGATGGCCAGTTACAGTGGGTGGATTCGCGATCTGAAGAGATTCATGTATGTATAAATATCTGTCCTTTATATTTAATTAAATAATTATATTTTTTTCATTCATGTAATTTGTAATTTGTAACTATAGGATCGCATGCATGAGCTCGTTCAGCAGCAATCCTTAGAGAGTGATGCTCGAATGACCTCTGATGAGATATTGACAGCTGTTCTTGGTGAGAGGTCAGGATATGTTAGAGGAAAAGGTTATGGAGCAGAGCCTCGGAGGAAGAGACTTCACACTCAATCTAGTGATTCACTTGAGAATGTACGCACCCAATTGTATGAAGAGTTTGAAAGAAGATTTCAAGAGGAGCGAGAAAAGATGGAAGCAAATCTTGCTGCAGAGCGAGAGAGGATGGAAGCAGAACGTGCAGCAGAGCGAGAAAAGATAGAAGCAGAACGTGCTGCAGAGCGAGCAAAGATGGAAGCAGAGCGTACGCAACTTGAACAAAGGATGGAGCAGTTGATGGAACAGAGAATACAAGCTCAGTTCACTGCTTTCATGCAAAAGATGCAGTTAAATGCTCCTGCAGATACCCCTACTTCTAGCGTCCCTAATATTGATCCCTCTACGTAATTTTTTTTCTGTATTATGTAATGTATCTTTTAATTGAATAATTTTTTTTTTCAGTTAGAGACATAAAGAACACTTTCATGGTTATAAATCTTATTATTTAATATACCATATTTGTGTGTTAATTACTTTATTTTTATTAAACCTTTTAATAATATTTATCAGCAATATAAATAAAAGTTTTTGCAGAATTAATATATTATAAAAATAATTAAAATCACAATCAGCGGCGACATTTGTCGCCGCCGAAGCTTGATTCGGCGGCGACCAAAATGTCGCCGCCGAATAAAGCTTCGGCGGCGACCACAATGTCGCCGCCGAATCAAGCTTCGGCGGCGACCACAATGTCGCCGCCGAATCAAGCTTCGGCGGCGACCACAATGTCGCCGCCGAATCAAGCTTCGGCGGCGACCAAAATGTCGCCGCCGAATCAAGCTTCTGCGGCGACCAAAATGTCGCCGCCGAATCAAGATTCGGCGGCGACCACAATGTCGCCGCCGAATCAAGCTTCGGCGGCGACCACAATGTCGCCGCCGAATCAAGCTTCGGCGGCGACCAAAATGTCGCCGCCGAATCAAGCTTCTGCGGCGACCAAAATGTCGCCGCCGAATCAAGCTTCGGCGGCGACCACAATGTCGCCGCCGAAGCAAGCTTCCGCGGCGACATTAGTCGCCGCTGATTCTCATGTTTCAGTGGCGACACTTCTGAGTGGCAAACTCATCAGCTTTCAGCGGCGACAGAATGTCGCCGCTGAAAGGTGTTTCAGCGGCGACAGAATGTCGCCGCTGAATGTCCAGTTTCAGCGGCGACTTTTTTTGTCGCCGCTGATAAGTTTCAGCCACAGTCGCTACGGCAACGACTTGGTGGCGACAAAATGTCGCCGCTGAAGCTTTTCAGCGGCGACTTTTGGACTTTCAGCGGCGACATTTGTCGCCGCTGAAAGTCGAATTTTTTGTAGTGGAAGATGTTTGGGACTTTCAGAAAATTTCACATTCTTAAAAATGAGAATTTCGAGTTGTTTCATATTCTTGAAAGCTTTTCCATCCCAGTATACCTCCATGCATCCCGACGAATTGTCTTGAATTATGATTCTAACCTTATTTGTGCCCTTTCAAAGCAATAATAAAGCAAGTTAGGGAATATTAAAAGTTTAATTTGAAGCATCTATGATAATATAGATTAATAGATGGAAAACTTTTTCCAAAACTTCAAAACGGTGACATACTTTGGCATATACAATCCCCGAACCCGAACCAAGTAACCCCCCCCCCCAAAAAATCAAAAAAAAGTGAAAAGCAGAAAAGACAGAAAGAAATAAAAGACATCTTTTTTCACTGTATTCATTATATTTCCTGCTCAACTCTTACTCTAGCTATCTACGTTTACAAAAGCACACACTCTCCAACTTGTTTCCTTACATAAACATGAAGTTAAAGGTGCAAATTTACTTCAAAATTTTTTTACTAGGAACGCTGCGCATTTGGAATTCTTTTTGGAAGCAAATTTGTCCTGAGAATTTAAAGTTATAACAATATTGTCTCTTGCTGTTGAGAAACTAACATTCAATATTGTTATAATTTTAAACTTCCAAAGCAAATTTACTCTACAAAAAACTTCCAGGTACCCCAACTTCTTGAGAAAAAACTTCTTTTCTGAAAAAAGAAAATTTGAAACAAGTGCCATTCTTAGGCTCCTCATAGGATGAGATCGCTTATCGAATGATTATAAATTATATATATATATATATATATATTTTTGAAAGCACGAAAATATCATTGGATAAAGACTATAAAATCAGTTCTAAAAATCCACCAGGTCATGCACCATTGAAAAGTCTTTTTTGGGGAAAAAACATTATGCCAAAATCTCTTCCATTCAACCTGTTTCATTAAATCCCATGCAGTGAATCTATGAGTGAGATAAAAGGAGTCAATAACTATGCATAAAAAAACGAATTAATAACTTCACATAGCAAGGAAAATAAACATAGATCACATCACTAAGGATATTCCACCGAGAAATTGTGAAAAAGAACAATAAAATTGCAAGGCAAAAAAGAAAGAAAAAAAGTAAATCATCCCACTAAATGTTACTTACTGTATTGTCTTCCAAAACATCAACAATATCTTGATGAAACCATAGTCTACTCCGTTTTCCTGGGTTATTTGGTGATTCCTCACGAACAATTTCTCTCCCCATGTCTTGTATCAAATCATGCATTTGGATGCAATCATTTTCAATATTTATGAGGCATTTATCTACTAACACTCCAATAAAATAACTTAAATTATTGGAGCCATGAGCTACTTCCACCATATGTTTGACATATTTCAAACGTTTCCCTCTGTAAAAACAAGCAATATCAAGAAATATTTCTTTCTCAACTGGTTCCAGGGCCACATAGCTTACCTTCAATACTTGTTGAATGTTTTCATTAGGGATTGATTTATATCCATCTAACATAGATGTCCACTCTTCTGTGCTCTTTCCATGCAAGTTGGAACCTATTACTTGAAGGGCTAGTGGAAGGCCTTGTGCATATTTTACTGCCCGCTTCAACACCCCCATGTGACTTGGATTTGCTTGGTTGTCTCTAAAAGCATTCCAAGTCAACAATTCAAGAGATTCATGAACGTTGAAAGCCTCCATGTTGTATATGCTTTCAACCCCATGTCTTACAAGTAAATGTCTATCCCTTGTCGTTATAATGATCCTGCTCCCATCACCAAACCAACTGCAATCACCAGCTAAATTTTCCAATTGCTCATGTCTGTCAACATTATCAAGAATCAAAAGAATTTTCTTTTGTTTGAGTCTTCTTTTTATTACTTCAACTCCTTCATTAACATCTTGTATTTTGATGTCCACTCCTACAATCTTTGAAAGCATTGTCTCTTGAATTTGTTCTAGGCCAATTTTCCTTGATTTTTCTCGGACATCAAGGAGAAAGCACAAACCATCAAAATTATCAGCAACTGAATTATACACAGCACGTGCTATTGTTGTTTTACCAATTCCCCCAGTTCCACAAATTCCAACCATGGTGACCCTGTCATTTGACTCAATCTGTAATAGAGAGTTGACAGCTGGCACTCGGGACTCTAACCCAACAGGACATGCAGCAACATGTAAAGGAACTCGATTAATTTTGCTGGAGACTTCTTTCACAATGCCATCAATGAATCGATATTCATAACAACCTTGGCTGCAAAAAAATTGCAAAAAAGTATGTCAATTCTAGTTGAATTCATCCTAGCAATAAATATATGTCTATTTACTTGTAAACTAATTTGACTCTCGAAAAGGAGAAAAACCAGTATTAAAAAAAAAAAAAAGGATAAAAGTTTGGGAATCACTTCGGATTAAAATGGAAGCCAGAAATATTAGACACTTCACGTAATGCGACCTTCCAACTTTGGATCGTCTCCCCACCAGCCCTGAGGTTTTCCATATGCATGGATATTGCTTGTTCATAATTTTCTTTTTGATGTCGCACTTCTGAAGGCTCTATATCATAAAAAATTGGCAAAACCAACCGATCCTTTTTCTTAATGCACTGGTGAATCATAACAAGTTCGTTGAGACAAAATGTGGATGAAGCATAGTTCTTAGAAAATACAGTTATGGCCATCCTAGAATTTTCAATTGCTCTAAGAAGAGATGGGGTAATTTCATCCCCTCTTCTTAATTCCTCATCATCAAGAAAGGTGCGGACTCCCGCATGTTTTAAAGCATTATACAGATTTCCTGTAAAACCATGACGAGTATCTTCGCCTCGAAAATTGATAAAGACATCATAAGTCCATTGGTAACTGAAAGAGGAAGAAGTTGTTGCCAACCCCGTCATGATAGCTTCTTACTGGTAGAAACAAAGAAATCAATGTTAATTTAACTTTGGGAAGAAAAAAAAAATGCGAGTGTGATGATGCCCTGGGGAAAATATGGAAGTGATGTAGATCTCTGTATGAGTTCATTACTTACCAAGAAAACTGAAGTTGCTGATGACGAAGTAGCTGTGGGGCACACACGGTAAAGCAATGGCAACTAACAAAAAGAAAGATGGAAGCTTCAGGATGACTAATAAACTAGTCTCTGACAAGACATCCTTTTTAAAAAAAAAAAAAAAATTCAACTACGTTTTACTCCATGTCCCGGGAATATTAATCTTCTATATGGTTTGAGGGGATTGGAAGAAGGGAAAGGGACAAAAGATTTTAATGAGAGCTCAATTTTTTTAAAAGGGCAAACAATGGGATATAATTGTGATATAAAGGAGATGCAGGAAGGATGAATAATGAAATCAATTAAAATTTAAAATCTTCCATCTTATCTCTTTCATTACACTCAAAACCAAATAGATCAAAAAAGTTAATTAAAAGTTAAATATTAAGTAAATATAAATGAGATAATTTCACCCAAAAAAATAGTGTCAAGAAGGTGTGAAATAAAATTATATAAGTAATTACAGATAAATAACTATAATAAAATGCAATAACTATATTTTTAGACGAAAAGACAACTCAGCTAGAAGCAATAAATAACTATATGCTATTTGTCCTGCATCTGTTTAGATAGAAACACGTTTATATAGAAAATATAAACAACAACTTGTATAAATTTAGGTTCAGCTCAAAAAAAAAAAACTTGTATAAATTTAGGATTTATTATTCTATTCATACTTAAATATACCCCACGCATTATTTTGATTAGGAATGAACAGATCCAGAAGCCACACTATGGGGCTAAAATGCAAATCTATTCAAAGTGGGGGCTACTTAAAATTTGGAAAAAAAAACTTAAGTCAAGTTTCTTATATCTATTATGTCAAGTTTCCCAATCATACATGGTAATGTGTCTTTTTCTATTTCATGTAGATTTATAATTAAATACTATTAAATATTAATATTTCAAATATAAGACAGATGATCATGTGTTATTAGAGAATTTAACATAATGGACCTAAGGAATGTATCCTCCTTAAAATTAATTGTAACATCTTTTACAAATAAAAATAAACCAACTTTAATACAAATTCTGTAAAATGGGAGACAATGATCCCCCACAAAAAAAAAAAAAAAACAAAGCCATTTATGATTTTAGTGTAAATATTATTATGACCATTTAAGTTAAAATCATAAAAATCTTTATTTTATAAATAAGGATTAATATAATCTTTAGTCTTGAAATTAAAATTCATTTTATTTTTAATTTGTAAAATTTAAAATCAGTATTTTTATTCTTAAAATTTAAAACCATATTTAGCTTATAAAGATTAATGTTTATGAACAGAGTAAATTTTAAGAGTAAAAAAACACTCATTTCAAATTTCATGAAACAACGTCAAAGTGAGATCAAATTCTAGGAATTTAAAAATTATATTAATCCTAGAATTTATTTCTTTTATATTGTATAAATGCTTGCAGAAATTTTAGAATTTTGTGGGGTGTTAAAACTTTTCACCGTGTGGCTATTTAAAATTCTCCCTTTTAAAAAAAATAAGATTTTTAATAACAGATCCAAACACAAATGAAATTAAAGACTAGAACAATCCAAATGGAAAACGTTGAACGGGAAGGAATCCAATCCAGTCAACAACAAACTTAAACTCAGGCTCACCCTGACACTCTGTACAGAACATACCTCACGATTGTAGGAAGAACATTCGTTCTGGAGCTCACCAGATCTAGACCAGAGAACACGTTCGCCGTCGATCTCACCAGACCTGGACGTCGTCCGGCAACTGAAAACGGAGATGACAGATGGAGGACGTCGCCGTTGGCTGCTTCGGCGGCAGCGGGATGATGAAGGAGACAAGAGGGACCACTTGATAGAGAGGAATTGAACTGTAAAAATCAAAGCCGAAGAAATTACCTCAAGGATTGAGCCAAGAACGACGGAGGCGGTGATAATCGGAGACTCATGCCTCGAGGACGATATCCGCAATGGGTTGACAGTCATAAAAATATGCGTGCTGCCCTCTTTTGCCTTTTCTTTTTTAATTTTTTGGGAAAACCATATTGGAGGTACCTATACTTTTTTTTAATTTTCAATTTGGTACCTATGTGTTTTTTGTTCTTAACTAAATCTTTATTTTTCCTCTATTAACATCATTAATCCTTATGTAGAGACTACAAATATCAATAGAACAAAGTTATAAGAGCTAATATTGCTAAAAAGATAAAATTAAATGTTTAATTAAAGAGAAAAAAACACATAGGTACCAAATTAAAAATTGAGAGAAAGTATAGGTACCTTCAATATGGTTTTTCCTAATTTTTTCTTAGATACCTTCTCAGAAATTTCCAAGAACATGATGTTTTCTTAGATTGCATGTTGTACCTTCTCAGAAATTTCCAAGAACATCACTGACCGGCTGTAACCACCGACAAAAGCTGAATAGGATGACACTGACCTCTTGGCCTCGCTACTTTACGTGTGTTGTTACTGCTTCCTTTCATTTTTAATTATAAGAACTAGTTGACTAATTTAAAAAAAAATTTTTAAAAAAATTAAGTTAGTTATTTATCATAAATAAGTGTTATCTTTCCTAAAATATCCTTCTTAATCAGGTGTTTTGACTAGAATTATCATTGTTAGAAAAACTATCTTGAAAAAAAATATAAATATTATAGACAAAATGAATTACGGTCTTATATTTATAATCAAAATAAAAATTAAACAAAAACTTATATTAAAAATGGGAGGTACTATTTTTCAGTAGCACTCTAGATCTTATTAATTATGATAAAAGTGAAAAATAAAAGTGAAGAGAGAGAGAGAACAAGTGAAAAAAATATAATAGTATTTAATGTTTTTCTTAATAAGAACAAAAATAAAAGATTTTATCTATTTAATGTTCTTCTTGATATGTGAAAAGAAAAATAATAAAAGAGAAACCAAAAATTTGAAAATACTAAATAAAGAATGTTAATAAAAATTTAAAAGCCCTTAAAAGTGACAAATAACAGGGACCACAGAGGCACGTGTGATGGATGGTTGCAAGAAGTCAAAACTCAAAATTCTTTTCTGATCTCTACATGCATTTTTACTTTCTTTTTTCCCTTTTTTAATAAAAGAAAGCAATAGTGTCACTGAAAATGACCAAAAAGAGGTGTGAACTGTAAAAATCAAAGCCGAAGAAATTACCTCAAGGATTGAGCCAAGAACGACGGAGGCGGTGATAATCGGAGACTCAGGCTGCGGGGACGATATCCGTGATGGGTCGACAGTCATAAAAACATGCGTGCTGCCCTCTTTTGCCTTTTCTTTTTTAATTTTTTCTTAGATTGCATGTTCTACCTTCTCAGAAATTTCCAAGAAAATCACTCACCGGCTGTAACCACCGACAAAAGCTGAATAGGATGAAACTGACCTCTTGGCCTCGCTACTTTACGCGCGTTGTTATTACTACTTCCTTTCGATTCTAATTATAAGAACTAGTTGACTAATTTAAAAAATTAAAAAAAAGTTAAGTTAGTTATTTATCATAAATAAGTGTTATCTTTCCTAAAATATCCTTCCTAATCAGGTGTTTTGACTAGAATTATCATTGTTAGGAAAACTATCTTGAAAAAAAAATATAAATATTATAGACAAAATGAATTACGGTCTTATATTTATGATCAAAATAAAAATTAAACAAAAACCTATATTAAAAATGGGAGGTACTATTTTTCAGTAGCACTCTAGATCTTATTAATTATGATAAAAGTGAAAAATAAAGGTGAAGAGAGAGAGAACAAGTGAAAAAAATATAATAGTATTTAATGTTTTTCTTAATAAGAACAAAAATAAAAGATTTTATCTATTTAATGTTCTTCTTGATATGTGAAAAGAAAAATAATAAAAGAGAAACCAAAAATTTGAAAATACTAAATAAAGAATGTTAATAAAAATTTAAGGGAAAATTACACTCAGGTCCCACAGAGCATAATTAATATCAAAAAGGTCCCTCGAAATCGCGAAATGATTCTGAAGTCCCCAGGGACCTGTGTGTAATTAATTCTAATTGTGAAATTACCTACTTACCCCTGTTAATTTTATTGCAGCAATTCGTTTACAATCTCAGTAGTGGCTGTTAACAACCCGAGAAGACGTGCTTGACAACCTCGGCAGTGCTCATGACAACTCACTCTGTGGAATGCCAGGGGCATTGTTGAGGTTGTTAACCACCTCTTCTTGGGTTGTTAACTGCCACTGTTAATGTTGTAAATAGGTTCTAATTTTATTGCAGCAATTCGTTTACAATCTCAATAGTGGCTGTTAACAACCCCGAGAAGACGTGCTTGACAACCTCAGCAGTGCTCATAACAACTCACTCTGTGGAATGCCATGGGCGTTGTTGAGGTTGTTAATCACCTCTTCTCGGGTTGTTAACAGCCACTGTTGAGGTTGTAAATAGGTTCAAATTAACAGGGGTAACTACGTAATTTCACAATTAGAATTAATTACACATAGGTCCCTGGGGACTTCAGAATCATTTTCTCGATTTCAAGGGACCTTTTTTATATTAATTGTGTTTTGTGGGACCTGAGTGTAATTTTTTCAAAATTTAAAAGCCCTTAAAAGTGACAAATAACAGGGACCACAGAGGCACGCGTGATGGATGGTTGCAGGAAGTCAAAACTCAAAATTCTTTTCTAATCTCTACATGCATTTTTACTTTCTTTTTTCCCTTTTTTTTTAATAAAAGAAAGCAATAGTGTCACCGAAAATGACCAAAAAGAGGTCTGAACTGTAAAAATCAAAGCCGAAGAAATTACCTCAAGGATTGAGCCAAGAACGACGGAGGCGGTGATAATCGGAGACTCAGGTCGCGGGGACGATATCCGCAATGGGTCAATAGTCATAAAAACATGCGTGCTGCCCTCTTTTGCCTTTTCTTTTTTAATTTTCTACTAAACTACATGTTGTACCTTCTCAGAAATTTTCAAGGAAATCACTCACCAGCTGTAACCACTGACAAAAGCTGAATTGGATGAAACTGACCTATTGGCCTCGCTACTTTACACGCGTTATTATTACTAACTCATGTTCTTAATATAAGATCCTGTTTGATTTTTATTTTGATTCTAAATATTAGACCCCAATCCACTTTGCCTCTCATATTTATACATTTTTTCCAAAGTAGTCCTTCTAACAATGATGGTTGTAATCAATACACTTGATTAATAAGGATATTTTAGGAAAGACAACACCTATTTAGGACAAATAACTAACTCAACTTACTTCGTTAATCTCCTCAAATTTGTCAACTAACTCTTATAATTAGGACCAGAGGTAGTACTATTTTTCAGTAGCACTCTAGGCCTTATAATTTATTATTTATAGGAGAGGGGTTTTTTCTTTTTATTTGTTACTTGTATCTTTTTTAATACTTCATTTCTAATTCTGATCTTATTAATTATAATAAAAATGAAAATAAAGGTGAAGAGAGAGAACAAGTGGAAAAAAATATAATAGTATTTAACACTCTTCTTAATAAGAGTAAAAATAAAAGATCTTATCTATTTAATGTTCTTCTTGATATGTGAAAAGAAAAATAATAAAAAAACTAAAAATTTGAAAATACTAAATAAAGAATGTTAATAAAAATCTAAAAACTCTTAAAAGTGACAAATAACAGGGACCACGGCGGCACGCGTGGTGGATGGATGCAGGAAGTCAAAACTCAAGATTCTTTTCTGATCTCTACACACATTTTTACTTTCTTTTTCCCTTTTTTTAATAAAAGAAAGCAATAGTGTGACGAAAAATGACCAAAAGAGGTCTCAAATTCTTTATTCCCAATTCAAGCACCTAATAAGATGAAATTACAAAAAAAAAAAAAAGTAGTACCTAATGTGTATTTTGAAATGTATGGAATGACCTGAATGGCTTTGTACCATATTTTAAGAGAGAGAGACCCCAGTTTCGAGCATAACCACCCACCCTTTTGTGCTTCCTTGTTTTCTCATTCTCCATCCCCATTGTTACCCTAAAAATGCAGACATTATGAGAGCTTCTGAGGTGAAAATAGTTTCAATGTGAGAGAGTAGAAGAGCATGAAGGCGAACACTAGTTTTTTGAAGGATGAAGGTTGGTGGGTCTCACTGATTAGGTCGAAGGAGGAAGGTTCGTGTTTGGAGAATCACAATTACAGTGACTAAGCATCATCAACATTTGAATGAGGTAAGTTTTAGGATTTAAATTTTTGTTGGGCGTTCAACATGTTTGGGTGACTAAGAGTGGTTGAGTAATATTTCAAATTCACACCCACTACCAAAAAAAAATGTAATTAGCGACGAAATCACATTAGTGATGGAATTGAAATTCCATCGCTAATTAGAGAAAAAAAACTTTCCGCTACTAACTACTAATGGAAATTTTCCACTACTAATTAGTAATGAAAAATTTCCATCACAAATCAACGACGAAAAACTTTCATCACTCATCCGGCATTGCTAATTAGTGACAAAAAAATTAACAAATGTCACGAGTTGCCTCCACCAACCACAACCTCATTGCTGGTGACAGTCGTTGGCCACGTCACCTCTACCACCACATGCCATCGCTCGACCCTCTACAGCCACTTGTCGCCACCCCGTCTCTATGTGTTGCTGCCACCTCACCTTCGCTTGTCACGTGTCACTATCTCGTATGCCACCTTGTCCCTCCACATGTGGCTACTACCTAATTCCTTCTCAAAGTGACTTCTCCACAGCTCAAACTAGGGACCAGTTGAATTGCAATGAATCTACTAACTTGTTATGTAAAATTAAATATATGTAATATTCTTTTACCCAAACAATTACACACACACATATTATTAAAACTAAAAATAAACTATATGATAATTTTAGTTACAACTATTTTATGAAAAAAAATAATTTTTAAATATTTGTTTTGGTACTTATTTTATAATTTTTTATTTTTTAAAAAATATTGTTAGTATGATATTAATTTCCAATGACACTAATTTTGAATTTTAAATCATAAATAATTTTTTTATAATTGTATTTTCAAAATCTAATTTTTTAATTAATATTGATAAGATATATAATTTAGTTACATATGTATTCTATTGTATTATATTATATTATATTATATTATCCATATGTATTTTATACATTTGATGAGAACTATTTATAATTACTAAAAAAATCTTGATATTCAAAAAATAACTATTATTATAAAATTTATTAAATTATTCTATATAAAAAAAATAAATGACTTGAATAGATTATAATAAACAATATTCTTGTACTTATATAGGTATCCCATATAATTTTTTTAAAAAAACCTCTGTATATACTATTTGTTTTTGTGTTGAAAACCAAAATCAATCTATATCATGAGTTATTAATTATATCATGATTAAATTTTATTTTTTAATGATTAAAATTTAAAATTCACTTCAACATTAGTTTGGTCTATGATCATTAATTGAGATGTTCATATAAATTTATTTTTTAGTTTTGAATTTCTATTATATATTACATATGTCAATATATTATATATATAATAGAACTATTTCTTTCTTATATCAATTTGCGTAAGAAAGTTATCAATATTCTTATCATATTTGTTTAATTATTATTAATAATCAAAAGGAATTGATTTTAGTAAAACACAAATAAGTTTTCTAAGAAATTGTTTAATTATTGTCAATATGTATCTAATAATGATATGAATGAGGATTATGCTTTCATTATCACAAACTCCACAAATATATTAATTTAATTTATTAAAACTATATTTAAATTATTATATTCTTAACTATGTTATTATATAATTTGTTGCGAGATTATAATCTAAAATAATAAAATTTAAAATTTGCAATGGATTAGGAATAGAAATTTCCATGGCAAACAATTTAGCGACAAAATTAGTGATGAAAATATTTTATAATTAAAATTAATGATAGAAAAAATTTTCGTTGCTAAATATCTATCAATGAATTTTTCAACAAAATTTAGCAATAAAAAATTTCATCGGTAATCCATAAAAAATTAGTAATGAAATAATTTTTTGTCACTAATTATATCGATAATAAGCTTTTTTTTTGGGTAGCAACAAGCATGTTTGTGAATGAATGGGAATGTGATTCTTTTATTTTCAGTGCGTGTGAAATGTTAGTGTTTAAAGAGTAGAGTTGAGAGCTATGATGGTTGCCGAAATTAGGCTAATCAACTGTTTTTTTGTAGTGAGATCAAGAATTAGAAACCAAACTAATGCAAATAGCGGCATAACTCGAGTCGTCTCACTTTAGGAGCTTTTAGTTATTGGAAACCTTGATTAAAAAGTAAGTGACTAAAAGCTATAAAACCAAGATTTGTTTTGGAGGAACCATTGTAACTTTGAAAACATAAGTAAAAGTGCAAGAATTAAACTAGCCACTATCTTTTTGGATTTTTAAAATTAAAGAAGAGTGAAATTGGATTTTAGGGTAGATATGATTAGGGAGCCTTTTGGTGAAAAAACTGGGACCTTGCTTCAAAATTGATTGGGAGTTAAAACTTCATTAAGTCTAATTAAAAAACCTTAAGATAACACTCAAGTCTAACAACACTAACCAATGATCATTCCTACTAGCATAGCTAATGATCATCAATTCGGGTGTCATTAAAAATCACTTAATGCGTGAATGAATTGGATGTATGCAAATGCCTCATGAATGAATGTTCAAACAAGTCATCCAACGACTTAAATGAAAGCAAAACTCGCTAAATAACAAGTAAGACTAATTAATGCATAAAAAAGGTAGATAAAATAGATTAAGATAAGAAATCAAATGCAAACACCAACCCAGCCATAAATCACTTTAGCCACAAAGATATTAGAACTAACATCATAGCTACAAACACATAAAATCACCCCTAGAACTGGAGGTTCAAAATACACGTAAATAACTAGGGGAGAAGCTATATAACTCTCCTATAAGCTCATTAAAGCTCCAGTCACATTGCTACCACCAAAAGACTATAGGAATTTAGCCTCTCA
Source organism: Neltuma alba (assembly GCF_004799145.2). NCBI lineage: Eukaryota > Viridiplantae > Streptophyta > Magnoliopsida > Fabales > Fabaceae > Neltuma > Neltuma alba. Next base: position 49,731 of record NW_021634192.1, on the reverse strand, counting down.
TGTCCTTAGCCTTGCTCCAAACAAATCCAAGAGTATTAGCCATTATTAGCATGAAAATAGGGATGGAAAATGATGTGGAAGACGTATGGAGTGGTTTAATCAGTTAAAAATGGGGAAATGGTGAGAAATGAAGAAAAATAAGGATTTGAGTGGGAGATAAAGGAGAGTTAAGAGAAATGAATGTGTGTTATTTCTAGAAATAGAATGGTTTGCGCTCTCTCAAATTTTGAGCTCTCTCAAATTTCGAGCTCTTAACCTAATTTGGGAGCTCCTCAGGTTAGGTAAGTAAAACTCCTTTTTTTGTTGTCTAATAGGCTTCACCACAATGAAGGATCTAGAGGGACTCTTCTGGGTTAAAGGCTTTCATTGTGGCAAAGCACACTTTATATCGCAGTAAAAAGTATAGAGGGCATCTTGTTGGCCGGTGGGTTCCTTTAAGTTCTTCTCTTGATTTGGATTCTTCATTTTTCTTCTCTTTAGGCTCCTCAAAGATGCTCTATAAGGTTATTTAACTCCTTTTTCTACTTTATTCTCTAATTTCTTCCAATTACCTACAATGAACAACCAAGTCTCTTATAATATTTTTTCTCTCATAATCAAAGGAAAGTGGAAATTAATTAAGAGTCATAAAAAACATTTGAAAATGCATAAACAATTGCAAGAGGACAGTGATACAAGTTGATTCAAAAATCAAGCAAGAAGTAAGTGAAAACACTTTAAGAACCTTCAAATAAGCTCAAGAAAGAATATAAAAATATGGTCAAATCAAATGTACAAGCATATACACCAAGCACATAATAAAGGTAAGTTCACTACCTTGTAACTCTATGTTTTCCTCTTACTCCCTTTTGCTTCCATCCATCAATGTTGCTTGATCAACCTCTCCATTCATTGTCCTTAATGCCTCATGGCCCTAAATCCATTAACACGTTATGTCATTCATTTATTCATTAGAGCCATGATAACAAGCAACATTCATACGTTGCTCTTTAATATATATTCATCTCTAACTATTAAGCTTTGATTCCAATCCTTCTAAAATTATTTCTACATGCTATTTCCAACATAATTTTGTATATAGAATTCATTTCTAAGTTCAAATCGAACAAAATCCAATTCTTCCCCTTGAACAAACTTGCAAGTTACCCCTTAAAACTTTGCCATCAAACTTGCATAAAATTATAATGCTACTTGCCTTCTTTCCATTGGTCCATTTAGCCTTCTTGAGCCTTTGTGAACCTTCTAGCAAATGAGAGAGGCTTCTAATGGAATATCTACATGTTTTGATTCTATTGATTCGCATGAATGGTAACTTGGAATCCAAAATTAATTACTCAATCAATTACACTTGTTGTTAGCCAATAAGAAGGCACACAAATGATGCCATCTAGAAGAAAAAGAGAAGAAAAGAAAAGCTTCCTTGGTAAGCCATCAAGTCTCACTAAGTCATGTGGTAGAATTCTACCATATAAGGTAGATTATAGTGTTTCTTTAACTAAATATTTCAAATATTTGTTGTCATACCTTTCGTTTAAACCACATTATATCTCAATTAGAACCACTTGGAACCATATCTCGTGGCCTTAGGTTAGAAAAATTTAAAACTCAAAATTCATTAAATGTGGGTTACTATTCATGCAATCCTTACCAAGGTCAAATTTTGAAAAGCCATAACTAATTCTAAAAAAATCAAAATGAGGTGGTTCCAAGTTCTATTTAAACCTCTTAATATGATCTTTAAAGAAAAAATGCTCACTAGTATCCAGCTCTTATCAATCAATTCCAAAATTAACGCAAAGCGATACTATTCATATGGTAATTTTTTAATTTTTCAGAATTTATGCCTGACTTTGGATAGGTATAACTTTTTGTATAAAATTTCAAATTTAATGAAATACCACTTTTCTCCTCTTTTAACCTTATAGGGCTATTCCATACACATATCACATGCTTAATGATTTCTTAATCAAATATCTACATGCATAATATCTTTGATCATCATTACATTAATGCACAATAATTCAAATAAAATTACAAAATATTCTTCAAAAGGCATAGAAATTCAATGCTCTCCTAAGATAATCTCCTTGCTTTTCTCCTTACTTGGTCCAACCCCTATTTGGTGAATATTTAAACATAAAAGAATGAGATTTCATAGGAAATCTCAGTAGCGATGAATTATAACTATCATGCTAACCATGCTATGCAAAAATGTGACATGTTACCATGAAATTAAAATTATCATGCAACATTTCATATACATTTCATTGCCATAGAAAGAGCACCACATATCCAACCATTAAGCCATTCCACATTGCATCTTGCCAAGGCATATTTGACATAGAAATTCACACATAATTACATAGCTTGCTCAATCACATTAGAGAACATAACATCACCTATGCGTGTCACAAAAAATCTGTCTCCATTAGGGACTTTAATGGTTTTAATTGGTCTATTATATAATTTGTAACTATCTAGTAACCTAAGGTCATTAACCATGTGAGTTGTTGCTCCTGAATAGATCAAAATAAGCAAATCTATACCACTGAGTGCATGTGTATTAGCCTCTGAATCTTTCTTCAGTAATTCCAGTAAATGTTCACACTGCTCCAGTGTAAATCTTGGAGAAACACTTGATACATTTATCAATGCCTCTACTACACGATTTGACCCATTTGGTTTTCCTTTAGCATCTTGAATCTGCTTCGACTTGTTTCCTTTAAAGTCAACCGGAAACCCAATAATCTCCTAGTAATTATCTTCCTTCTTATGACAACGGTCATACTTCAGTGGGGGAGTTCCTCTCCTACTTCCTCTTCCTCTTCCTCTTCCTTTGGCTAGCATCACTACACCTTCTGTGAGATTTTCTTTCTAAATTAGTGCAATGTTTTTCTAAGGCTCTAAATCATTCTGCTAAATTTAGCATCGATAGAAGCCATGAAAAATTTGGTTAAGGGCAAAAAAAAAAAAGAAGATTGGCTAAGAAAATTAGACATAGTGTGAAACCCAAAAAGGTTTTGGACTAGCATTTTCAAATTTATCGGTTCAAGAAGGACAAAATGAGAAAACTTGAGAAAAATTCTAAAAAATTTCCTTAAAATAGAAAATAGTGAATTAGAGGTTTTTGAACCTCAATAGAGGCCCTAGAAGTGAAATTGGTGTGAAAATGAATTATTACAGAATTTTCCGAACATGGAGGTTTTTTTGGGAAAACAATGGAAAATTGAAGAAAAATAATTATTTTAAATAGCTAAAGGCTTGAATATTTTTGGAAAAACTATGGATTAATTATCTAAATATTTATGAGAATTTATAAAATTGGAAAAAAATTCAAAATAAATAGTTAGAGGTGGATTAAAAATTCTAAAAAATTTTAGATCATGTCCTCATATTAAAAGAGGATTTTTCACGGAGAAAAATGAATTTTTGAAAGCCTAGAAAAATTATGAAATGTTACTAGTGAATAGTAACTGATAAAGTTTTGAAATAGTTTGTGATTGTGATTTGGTTTGTGGGCTATCTTTTTAGGCTAGGCTAGACCATTTGTGGGGTCCACATTGAGCCTAATTTTGGGCAGATTCTAGACCCATCCATTTAATTGGATTTAAGCCCAATTCCAGTGAAAATATCAGCCGGAAAGTTCTGGAGACTGGACACTTGTTATGATCTAAAAATTGGGGCACTGTATGATAGCCACATGGCCATTTTGGTGGCCAAATTTCATCCACAGATGAAAGGGAGAGGTCAGATTTATTTTGCTATAAATATCTCCCTTAAATACCCAGAAATAGGCAGAAAATTGGTAAAACAAGGTGAGGTGCTATCCATTTCATTTTTTTAAGCTAGAGACTAAAGTTGATAAGGGTTTTTGGACAAGAAATCATCAAGCTTTTGTCAAGGATTCACCAAGGTATGTCTAAGCTTTGCTATGGTTGAGATTAAAGCTTGTTTGACTAGGTTCTTGAATTGAAATTCCAAGACAGAGATGCTATAATTTTTGTTCAGCATGCTTATGCTTTAGGAAAGAATAGAAACCTTAAATATGATGTGGAATAAGCACGTTTAAATGGTGTTTGGATTGACTTTGGGAAGAAATTGAAGTTAGAGTTATATAGCACCCTATTCAGCCATGACTTGTTCTTAGGGTAGGAGTTTGTTTTGATGTGTTTTGATGATTCCAATGAGTTCAAAAGGTGTGTTTCTATAGGGAAACACTAAGGGAAAGTGTTTGAAATCATTGGAATTAAAAATAGAATTTTTGGAACATATACTACCCTATTCGGTCAAGCTTAAATGAAAGGGAAAGAGTTTGATTTTCATAAATCTAAATTGATATTTAGATTCTACATAAAAAAGTATGCAGGAATCGACTAAGAGATGAACATAACCAAAGAGGGAATAATTATGTCAAGAATCAAGTAAAAAGGAGTTTAATTGAGTTTAATGACAAGCTTTAGTATTTATGCTTGAATTATTGATAAATTGGGATGTGTTTATGTATGAATTGGTAGGAATTGTGCAAGAGAACAAGAAGGAATCCAAAGGAGTGAATAGGCTAAAATGGTTCAAGTATAAAAGAGGTAGCTTTGAATCTAATTTTATTGTTTTTCTTGCTTACATAATGTGTATGTGTTGCTTGCTTTATGTTTCTATGATTTGATTGACTTATACTATGGTATGGAATGCTTTTTTATATTTGATACGCTTTGGCCAAATGGACATTGATATGAAATGTGAATATGTACTAATTTTCTTGATAGAATAATGTGTTATTCATAGTTTTGAAATTGATTATTATGCATTGCAACATGTTACATTTTATGAAGCTTGATTAACATGATAATTATGGTTCATTGCTACTGAGATTTCTATGAAATCTCACCCCCTCAATGTATAAACAATAATAGGAACCCCAAGTGGTGCTGCCAAGGGCAAGGAGAAAGGATTGAAAGTCATATTGGAAGAGGTTTAAGCTTAACGTCATCGAAGTTATGATTAGTAAATTATTATGAGTTGTTATGTATTATTATAAACTATGTTGGAATATTATATTGATGATTAAGGATGCTCTATCTATGAGCAATTGACTGAGGAATTATGTTTATGCATGTGTTATATGATTGGCAAAGCTATGAAAAGAAAAGGAAAAGAAGAGGCAAGAATTATATGAAAAAAGGATAAAGGTTGACTTTTCAAGAGTAAAGTTTGACCAATGTGATTTTAAGCAATTGGATGAATCTGGATTTGAAATTAAGCATTCTTATAGATCTAATTTTTAGCTTTAAAACAAGTGGTAATTCATTAAATTTGGATTTTTGTATATAAGTTATGCCCTTCTAAAATTGGGCATAAAACCTGAAAAATTGAAATATGCCAAATGAATAGTATCACTTTGAACGAAATCTGAGATTGATGCATGAGATCTAGATACCAATGAGTTTTTTTTTTTCTCTAAAGAGCATGTCAAGAGCTTTCTACAGAACTTAGAACCATCCTGTTTTGATTTTTCTATAATTAGTTATGAATTTTCAAAGTTGACCCAAAAATCTGTTAATAGTATATGGACAGTATGAAAATGGAAAATTTTAAACTTGAAATTTTTTATTCTTGAGCTATGGGAAATGGATTATAATGGTTCCAATTAATGTATAATGTGATAATAAAGGAGTTATGACACGTTTTGATATCAGAATAAAGGTTTTGGCTTACTGTAATACACTTTGATTATGTGATAAGTTTGCTATGGATTAAGGATTTTGATTGTGTTTAATAAATGTCTTGCTAGTAGTGCACTATGGTATTGTATGGTATTGTATGGCATTGTGTTGCCCTTGTTGCCTTGAGTTATATTGCATTATATTGTTGCACTACTAGGGAAAGAACATAAATTAGAAAGTATGACTAGTGAATAATGGAACTATATTGTTGTTTTGTATATGAAAGGGGTTATGTATGAAGGCTAATGATTATATAGTAATGTCGTCTCTCGTGAAGTTAAGGGATGATAGTAAGTATGGTAAGGAAAAGATACAATATATAAGGGAAAGAATAGAACAGACCCTTATTGATCTAATTCAAATAGCAATGCACTAATTAGAAGAATAATAGTAAATGGTGTAAGAGTTATTTGTAACTCAAGCTCGTCATGAGCAAGAAAGGAAAGCTACAATAGCAGCAATAGTAACAGCAGCCACAACATAGTTGCAACAATCTAGACAAGGATCAGCCGGGATAGCCCAACTCTAAGGATTGATAGTGAAATAGGCAATGCCTGTAAGAGAAATGAATAAGTTGCAATAGTAGATTACGTTCTTTGGCAGGTATAATCCACTGGTGTTTGAGGGCACACTAGATGTGTGAATAGCCAAAGACTAGAATAACCAGCTAGGGTAAACCTTTAGAATGATGGATTGCTCTGCTAACATCAAATTGTAGATGGCAATCTACAAGTTAAGAAGAAAGAGTGGATAGGAGGTGGAAGAACTCAAAAGTAGCCAGCTAAGTTGCTGAGATCCTAGTTACTTGGGAATCTCTTAAGGGCTGATACTTTCAAAAGTAATCACTTGAAATTAATATGGAATGAGGAGGAAACTGAATTCCTCACTACAAGTAAGTACATGATGAACGATGGTTCATTGAGAAGATGATTAGGGGCCTAAGACCAAAACTAAGGAAAAGGTAGCCCCGAGACAAAGTAGAAATTGCAATACATTGGTGAAAGCCTGCCCAATCACCAAGAGTAGTTAGAGTTGTCATGGTCATATCGGGACAATGTCAAGGGTCAATAAACCTCAAGCAAAGAATATGACTAAGGAAACTTTCAATTTCATGATAGCCCAAGAAGGACAAACACCAAGGAGAACCGAATATTGTTAGACAAGCCTAGATTTATGAAAATTATGGGAGAAGCCATAGAGATTGGTGATACACAACATATCAGAATTTATATTTTCATTTTAGAAAACCTTGACACTTTACAAGGAAGTATTTCCCTGAAGGCAGATGGAAGCTAATGAGTTGCTCGAGGTGACTTTGGATATAATTAGTATGAATAATTGCACAAGGTGCAATATTTGATTCAAGCGCTAGTTATTTATTTATATCATATGGTTAGGATTAGCAAATAGACTTTACTAGGAAACAATATCGTGATTTTTACTAGCATTATAGCAATGACCTCTAGTATGTTTAAAGTATATTGTCTAGTATATACATTGCTATGCTATTTCTAATCTGAATGTATATCATCTTATGATATTGAGTTGAAAACTTGCTTGAATTGGTTTTTTATTTAATAGTATTCTCCTTGACTGCAAAAATTTTGAACTTAAATCTTCCATCCCAAGGAACTTGTCTTTTACCTAGAAGTAAGATTGAATTTCACTAGGATAACCCTAGCAGAAAAAGGTATGAGGTCTGATTGCTAAAGATACATGATAACTCTTCGATGTAGGTAGAAATAGAAGGTGGAAGTCGAGGAAAGGCTAATGATTAGGGGACATCTGAAGAAATCCCCAAAGAGGTTAATGAACTTCCACTAGAAAAGAGTAGTCGAATTTACGATTGAGGAGATGCGTAGTATGGGATTAATTTTAAAGGCTCTCCATTGTATGACTCTTAATGAAACGACTGAGAAAGTAGTAGACCTAACAGAAATAGGAGTCTATGTCTTGATAAGGGAGTAGAATGATAATTTAAACCTCAAGTAATTGTTATAACCTCGAAAGAGGCAAGGTAATATGACAAAATGTTTGAGGTTTGATAAATCCTTCAATAGTGGTGAAAATTCCCAAGGGATAATAAACCAAAAGGGATAGAGATGGAAGGATGTTGAATGGAGAATTAATGATAAGCTAGATGCCTGACTAGATATGACATAACAAAGTGAATAAACCATTGCTATGTAATGTGATTAGTAGATGATAATCAGTATCTGACCATGAAAATGTTTAGTTAGAGAATAAAGAAGTTAGAAATATTGTGTCAGGCAAGATTCCTCTTGAGGACAAAGTTGAATAGAGATAGATGAAATGTGATGGTTAATGGTTGCTTTGGGAACTAATATGTAATGAGAAATGAATGAGTTCTCAATGGTGCCTAAGCCTGAGGATACTTGAATATCAATAATATTAGGGGACCATATGATATTCCCTGGTATCCCTAAACAAGTATGAGTATGCAACCACAGCACCCAAGATAATATGAAATTCGAGAGACAAAGTTCCCAATGAGAAATGCCACTATCTATGGAGTTATATAATGTTAGTGGAGAGGCTCCCTTTAATAGGGATAAGGCATTGAGAAGTGTACCCTAATAGAAATTGAATATAAGGCCTTGGCCACGAAGTACCTCTCCGAAAGCGGATATGATTCTCCGACATAGAGTTGACGCCGCTTTACTGAGAGCGAGCTATTCTCTGAAGGGAAGGAAAGGAAATAGTTGCGATGAAGTTGACAATGATATGCCCTCTATTAGTGGCATTGAAAGTAGGGGACTACTAATTCCTTGGAATGAGAAATACATTTGCCACGAGAGTAAATCCTCTAATAGGGATAGGGAAGACTACCGAGCCAAAACACGGAAGGAATCTTATCCTGAGGAGAGCGAAACTGGTCAAGAGTAATAGGAAAGACATCATAAGGCAGATATATGAAACTCCTCAAACTTAATAGGGTACCATGATATAATGACGGGTAATAAGAACATGATAATGTAGGCCCTCTCCCAATACTATTTAAAATTGAGAAGAGGCAGCCAAGACTACAAAGTCCTAAGGTAGGGCAGGTTGGCATTGACATGATGATAAGCTTATGAGCTCTATAAATGAGCTAGTGCTTAGAAATTCAAGAGGCACTATGAAAGGAAGTGGCCTAAAGTAGCCAATTAAAGGATTAAAGGGATATGAAAAGACTAAGAATCCCAAAGTTGACAGGAAGTATTAAGTAAGGTCCAAGAAGACAATATTGGTTTCTGTGATCAATCTTGGGGAATAATCAGTCAAATTACCCATGGAGTAGAGGTGACTTATTTTATTACTCAGTCTCGTGGTCTAAGATCTTTTAAAGATCTTAATATCGAAAATGATGATCATAATGGGAAAGACAAGGATGATATTCTAGGGTCATAATAGATGCTGAAGAGGCTTATAATGGAGTACAATGGCTCCCAAGGTCACAGTAGACCAAGCCTAAAAGGAAGATGCTAAGTTGAAAGGGTGAGATCTCTCGAGACATGGGAATAAGATGATATACTAAGCTAAGAGGGTGAGACCTCTCAAGATATGGGAAGAACATGACACGTTAAGCTGTGAGGGGGATTCCTCTTGAAGCTTAATAACAGGATGACCAGGGATAAGTTTAAGATATGGAAACCCACTCCAGTGGTTAACTAGTACTAAGAGAATACCCTTGATTTCCTCATGGATACCATTGTTGTCGATTAGGCCAAGAGCTATAAATCCTAAATAGTAAAAATTCAGGCAAGTTAATTATCAAATGGAAAGATGATTACAGGAACACAAGCCTTTAGGCAAAGAGAAGGATGGCTGAATATGCCAACACACCTGTTAAAGACAAACATTGCTTGCGATGATGGTTACCATCCCATCATACAGATAGCTTTATGCAAAACCTTATGTGGCAGGAAGTACCGAGCACCACTGTGATGGATTGAACTAAGCATAAGAAGAGTTTACAGTCCAAAGATGATGAATTGAGTTTAAAGATGGATGAAGATGATTGACAAGGATGGTCAACCGTATATAATAGACAGAAAGGATATATAGGCATGAGAAAGGGACTGTTAAAGGTTGTGGTCGAAGATGCTAACCATAGGAATAGGTGAAACCCTTAACGCTAAAGACCCTTCCAAGTGTTGTTAAAGGATAAGTGGGTAGCTTATGAATTGGCCCTACCCCCAATTCTAATCAGCTACAGGACATCTTCCATGTTTCTTAACTAAAGAAGTATCAGCCAAATCCCTCTCATATCTTTGCATATGAGGACATTGCATTGCAAGATAACATTTAAGCCGGTAAAGATCATGGATCGGCAAATTAAATAGTTGGGAAGTAAAACCTTTGCAACAAGCAAAGGGGATCTAGGAGGACTTAACACGAGAAGAAACAGCATGGGAAAAGGAAGACGACATGAAGTGCAGTCAATTGGAGATTTCCACCCAGAGTATATGTAAAATGAGAATATAAAAGAAAGAAGATAGGCCCTTAAGGTAAAGAAGAGAAAGGCAGAGTATGCCAAAAGGACCTGATAAAGGCAGTGTTGGAGGAACTTGAACTGTCATGGTATAGTAAAATACCATGAAAACGGGCACATTGTCATGGTATTGTTATGAGAGAATGGGCCTAAAGTACAGGAAGAAGGCGAGCAGTGATGATCAAATATGTAGAAGCAAAGGCCATGCTCGTATCAGTGATAGAAAAGTGAAAAAAGAGAAAGTTATGTGAGTATGAATCCCAAGATTGAAACTTGGCAATGAGGTATAGTAGAAAGCTGAAAAGGCCAAGTTAAGTATAAGTAGAGATATCCTCCCAAATTAACATCTATCACATCCCGAATTTTAGACCTAGAAGTATCAAAATTAGCCTGAAATATACAGGCTACCAAACTTTTCTTGGCAAAGGTCCCAAAGATTCCCTAGAAGGACAGTAAGATTCCTAGGGACTAAATCGCAAAGGGAAAGTTTTCTAGCACTGAGAAAAGAGGAAGTTAGAGACTCAAAAGAAATCTCAGGGCCTAAGAATGAGAAATAAAGATAAATACAGGCCCAAGGTTGTGTTGGAGGCTTCAATGAGGTGAATTTTGATGTTAAACCAAACCAAGGGCAAAATTGTAATTTTGTAAAGTTTTGGGCTGGTAAAAGCAAACATGAAAATTATGCCCAAAAATCCCAGAAAATGAAAAAGTTAGGTTAAGGCCTGAACACTTCAGAAAAATTTCAAAAACATAGAAATAAGGTTCAAAGGCCTGTATAAGGCTAAAAATGACGAAAATGACCCTAGAAAGAAATTGTGGAATTCTTAGGGTTTTAACTGATTTGGAATATTTTCAAAAATGAATTATTTGAAATATTAGGAGACCTCAGATGATCAGACAAAAATGGGAGGAAAATACTTGAGAAATTATCACAGGTTTTAAAAATATTTTTGGTCCCCAAAAAGCAAAGAGGTTAGCTTTAATGGAATTTAAAGCCTATTTATACACTATCCGAGGAAAGTCAAAGTCAACTGTCTATAGGTTGACTTTTGACTTAAGAAAAATTAGAGGAATTCCCCATGAAGAAGAAATAGTATTAGTACCTGGAGATAGATTCTCAGAGTTGTGGACCAATAGAAAGAATTTAGTCAAGATCACTCCTAAATAAATATTAATTATTTTAATAGAAGAACAAGGAAAGAGCATCACTCTCTCTTTGGACATGTTATATAATGCCATGTAGATTTATTTGAGGTGAGAAAATAATACCATAACATATCCTAGTGGTCCCAGGAAAGTCAAGACCCTAAAAAGTACCCTATACAGCGCAGAATGGCAAGATAGGTGGATGAATGCCTAAGGGTTATATTTTGTACGAATTTTATATTAATTTCCTCCCTATTTTAATGCCAAAATAATGGAGGAATATGGAAAAGACAAGTGTACGGTTAGATAGGAAGAGAAGGTATTACGTGCACGATTGGATCTAAGGCACGTGTACGGTTAGATTAAAGGCATGTGGCTTGATGATGTAAGAATGATGTCATCAAGATGATGTAAGCATGATATCATAGGACACATGTCATCATAAGATAAAAGAGAAAATGGATGGTCTATATCAAGCCACATATTTTTAAGATCAACGGCCCAGATTCAGTCTTGTTTTCTATAAATACCCCTACCCCTTATTTTCGTGCAAGCCATGGACCTATGGGGAAACTCTTGCAAAATAAATTCTAGAGAGAGAAGGAAGAGGGAGAGGAAAAGGCCAAGTGGTCATATGCAAGATCAAGCTCCAAAACAAGGTATGTTCATGGTTTTTGATGTAGTTTTCACTACCCTTGCTGTTGTTGAGCTTGGTTATGGATTTTAATAATTTTTAGGAGCTTGATAACCTGGAGGGACATGCTGCACAAAATTCTTAAGAATAGGGGGAGATGAAATTGATGTTAGAATAATGTTTAAAGGCTTGAAAGGAATAAGAATCAAGTGGCTTTTGTTGAAATTGGTTGAATTTCATGACTATATAACTTGAGTTATATTTCAGTCAAGGCTAGTTCATGGGGAAAGAGTTTGATTTTCAGTATTTTGAGCTTGGAAATAGATTCTACATATAAAATTGTGTGGGAATAGTATGTGGAATTAATTTTAGAAAGGTTGGACATTAAGCTCACGAGTTAGAAGTCAATATAGCTCAAAGAAAACAAAGTGTTGATGTTGTTGATTACCATGGTTGTAATGAATGAAGGGAAATGATGTGTTGATGCATTTAGAGCTATGAGGGATCAAGAAAAAGGAATGGAAAAGGTTGAGCAAGCAATCTTAATGGTTGGTAGCAAAAAGGGAGCAAGAGGAAGTAAAGAGAAAATTTAAAGACACAAGGTAGCAAACTTTACCTTACTCTTATGTGATTGGTATTTGCTTGCATGTATGACATATTTCTGTGTTATATGATTTTATGAACTCACATGTTGTGATTGTGAATGTGTTTGAAATATGCAATAGGCCTATGTGTTTTATGATAAATGCATGATGATTTCCAAACATGTCATTATGTTATAAAGATGTTAAGTTGCAAGCATGTTATAAATGTGAAGCTTGCCATGTATGTTTGGGATGATTATTGTTTGTTATTGAGATTCTACTGAATCTTACCCCTCCCTAACCAACCATTTAGGTCAAGTATGATGGACAGTGGTTGCATGAAGGAGAGCATGAGAAGGAAGGAGAAGAAAGATTCATGTTAATGAATGAAGATATTGGTTAATGTATGATTCTCCTATTGTGTAAATTATGTATATGAATGCCAATAACGCAATGTATTTGTTTAGAATGTGTATAGCACGAATAGAAATGTATAAGAATGAATAAAAAAGGATAGGGCCAACTATGCATGCCAAAACAATAAAAAGAATTAAAGCAAGAATTGTTTAATGGATAAAATATAGGTCTTGGAGCAGTCAGCTTCCAGCTCTAGTTTGACCTAATAAATGTATAAATTAAGCCATAAAATTTGGCAAATGTATTAGAAACATCTCAAGCTTTAAATGATAGGTAGATCACCTCAATTGTATGTGCATACTAAGAGATACGAATTTCTAAAGTTGAGCCAAGAAAACTGAAAATTCCAAAATTTATCAAATGAATAGTGATTTTCATGGATTAAACTGTACGAGTTGACTCGAGATAAGTCTAGCTTGATTTTTTTCCTATAGAGAATTGAAAGCGATTCAAGTAGAATTTTGGAGTACCTCAATACAATTTTTATAGAATTAGTTATGATTTTTCAAAGTTGAACAAAAAATCTAGAATTTAACCAGTGTACAGTAACCCGAGAACCGATTGCAAATTTTTAATATACAGGCTTGTTTTATGAATCATTTGAACTGTAACGCTTTTGAACATGTACTCTGAGAGGTTAAAGGAATGATGTTTCAACCTCTCATCAAAGATAAGAATAGAGGTTTAACCTGGAAATTTTGAGGACGAAATTTATTTAAGGAAGGAGGAAGTATCACATCCCGCTGAATTTAGCATTGATAGAAGGGATAAAAAATTTGGTTAAGGGCCAATAGGGAAAGAAGATTGGCTAAAAAAATTAGACATGGTGTGAAACCAAAAAAAGGTTTAGACCAGTATTTTCAAATTTATCAGTCTAAGAAGGGCAAAATGGGAAAATTTGAGAAAAATTTTGGAAAACTCCCTAAAAATAGAAAATTAGTGAATTAGAGGTTTTGGAATCTCAATGGAGGCCCTATAGGTGAAATTGGTGTGGGAATGAATTATTACAGAATTTTCCGACCACATAGGCTTTTCTAAAAACAGTGAAAAATTAAAGAAAAATAATTATTTTAAATAGCTAGAGACCTCCATAATTCTGGAACAAATATGGATTAATTATATAAATATTTATGAGAATTTATAAAATTGGTTTTAGGCCTTGAAAGTGTAGGAAATTATTTTTGGGAATTTATTTCCCATGGTTTTACCGATAGAGGCCTAATGAGAGAAAATACAAAATAAATAGTTAGAGGTGGACAAAAATTCTAAAAATTTCCAAATCATATCCTTATATTAAAAGAGTATTTTTCATCCAAATAAATGAATTTTTAGAGGCCTAAAAAAAATTATGAAATGTTAATAGTGAATAGTAACTCATAAAGTTTCGAAATAGTTTAAGGTTGTGATTTGGTTATTGGGTTATCTTTTTAGGCCAGCTTAGACCATTTGTGGGGTCTACATTGAGCCCAATTAAGGCCCAATTTTGTGCAGATTCTGGGCCTTTCCATTTAATTGGATTTAAGCCCAATTTCACTAAAAATATTAATAGGAAAGTTCTAGAGACTGGACACTTGTCATTATTTGAAAATTGGAGTATTGTATCGTAGCCACATGGCCATTTTGCTGGCCAAATTTTTTCATAGATGAAGGAGAGAGCTCAAATTTATTTTTCCTATAAATACCCCCTAAATACCCTAAAGTAGGTAGAAAATTGGTAAAACAAGGGGAGGTGCTGCCCATTTTGTTTCTTGAGCTAGAGACTGAATTTGATAAGGGTTTTTGGATAAGAAATCATCAAGCTTTAGTTAAGAATTCACAAAGGTATGTCTAAGCTTTACTATGGTTGAGATTAAAGCTTATTTGGTTAGGTTTTTGAATTGAAATTCCAAGAGAGAGATGCTATAATTTTCGTTCAACATTTTTATGCTTTAGGGAAGGATAGAAACCTTAAATATGATGTGAAATAAGCATCTTTAAATGGCATCTGGATTGAATTTGGAAGAAATCAAAGTTAGATGGTGGTCTAAGCTGAGCTATTACTGTTGTCACTGTTGCTGCTATGGTAGCATCCCTTTCCTCTTGCTGCCTTGCTTGTACAACTTGCATTTGCTGTAACACATGCTGTTATTCATCTAACCTATTCATAATTACTTGAATAGGATCAACATATTGTTCTCTTTGTTCCTCCCGACTCACTTGGCCTCCTCTTCGCGTTCTTATCATATTGTACGCTTTTACTTAACTACAAGAGGAATGGAAGAATAACGATTCACACAAACATGTACTTTATATATATTCATACTTTATACAACAGCCAAAAGAGTCATACATGCTTTAACCAATCACTTATATTTACAATCCAAAAGATCTAGTACTAGGTATCACCAGGGTTAAAGTACCGCCAACTCAGGGAAAGATATTCCTCACAAAGATGTCAAGGGCATCTATGAGCTCCCAAGAGCTATAGGTGTCCATGCAATTACAAATATCTCTCACACCTTCCCTCTAGAGCCAAGTCCTAGGAAGTACTCCAAGCAAAGCCAGTGCCCATTCAGTGTCCTCTAAGGTATAATCCTGCCTGGTCACATAATAGTGGAGCTTCCTGATATCTTCTAGAAATCTCAGGTCTATAGGGCCAAACTGGTTCTTATTGGGCTCGATGAAATAGTCTCTTTGTCTGAAATCATTGGCTAAGTCCTCTATGGTGTGAAACTCCCTCATGATTGGAGCTAACCTGATCTCATTGGGTCCAGCTCCATCATCAGATATCTCAATGACTTTAATCCTATGAAAATCATTGGAATCAATTGTGGCTATATAACAACTATGATAATAAAAGTCTGCTATGAGGCTGTAATCCTCATCCTCCTCATACCACCAAGAGAAGGGTTCTCCAGGTCTCCTCTGGTTAACTAACTCCTCTAAGTCACTACTATATCCACAACATGCTGTATCTAATTCTTGCTGCAACATAATGACCAAAACCATCCAATGAACGAACTGTAGTATTTTTTTCTCAAATCAGAGCATTCTAATTGATGCCAAAACCAGGTTCTGATACCAAAAATATAATACCTTCAATTCGTATCAAATAACAACTATGTAGAGATAACTGGAATCATATTTGATGGTTAAAAGTTTGAAAATTTTGACTTTGAAAAATCTTGTCCTCAGGTTACTATTTACAACAACCTATAATTTGGCCAAATTTTGAAAAATCATAACTAATTTTAGAAAAATCAAAAGTGAGTAATTATAAGTTCTATTGGAAGCTCTTTGGATTATCCTTTGAGAAAAATAATTACTGGACAAATTACCTTCAAATTTGAGTCCAGTTTTATTTTTAAAAAGTACTATTTATTTAGTTATTTTTCAATTTTTTTAGAAATTTTACCTAACTTTGGATAGGCATAACTTCTTGTACAAATATCCATCTGAGGCATATTACCACTCATTTTAAAGAGAAAAATGAGATATATTGATCTAGAAATTATTGTGATTTATCTCACTCAATTGCTTAGATTCACGTCGGTCAAAGTTTCATCCCAAAAGTTGACTTTTGTCTCTCACTTACCTTTCCTTTTCATAATTAATCTTTAGGTTAGCATACTAATCATTCAACCAAACAACTGATTTTAATAGCATATTTTAGCATATGATTGCATGAAGTTTTTACATATGGTCATCCACAAAAGATTAATTTATATTCATCCTTAAAATGCAAGAAAGGTTCAAATCCGCAGTTCATTTCATTTATTACTTTCTCATGCATTGGCCACCTCCTTATCCTTTCCTTTTCTTTTGTAATATTACCTCTGGAACTTAATTATATGATTTTATTTGTAAATTATAAACAAGTTTTTATAATTAGGACTGAAGGTACTCCTCCAATCCTTAATATATGACCTAATTGTTAAATTAACTTTGGTCCTTATATAAGACTTATTTCTCATATTTATCAATTTTTTCTAAATTATCCCTATGGATACTTCCTTAATCATAATCAAGTAAATGAGGGAGGAAGGACATTAAGAAAGATTATTATAGTATTTTAGGAAAAACATGTCACATTTCATATAATTAACTAACTTACCTAACTTTCTTAATCTAATCAAATTAGTTTAATAGGTCTTATATTAAATATTGGAGGAGTAGTAGATTACTTTTTGCCGCCCATTATTGATAAATTAAAGACAGAAGTCTAATAATTGACTTATTATTAAGCAACTATTACTTGATATGTCGCCCATTAACTCAAATCACACTCACACCGACTGTCTTTTTTGCAAATTTTTTAAGCAATGATGCTGTGAGTTCGAATTATCAGGGAAAAGAAGATTTTAATGCGCTCAATTTTTGAAAAATGAGTGAATGAGATTGAAATTCATTTGTTTCTATTTATAAGATAGAAAAAAAATATTTTTTAATCCTATTTATAACTCATTTTATTAAATTTTTATGAATTTATCATTTTATCCTTCATTAGTGTAAATATTTTTTTTAAAGGTACATATATTAAATATGGATAAAATTGAAAAATTGTCATATTTTAATAGAGAGTTAACGCAATATAATATTTTTCTTGATCTGTATAAAAAATGTTAAAAATGCTTTATAAATAGAATATAGGAATAAATAAGAATAAAAGATAAATAAAATTAATTAAAAAATTTAGTTTTACTTCTTTATTTTTTTAATGACTAATATCATTGTTGGCCCTTATAATTTGATTGAATTTTGATTTCAGTTCTTATGATTTCATAAGAATTTAATTTGAATTAATGCTATTAAATAGAAAGACTAAAACCAAAATTTGAAACTATAAAAAATTAAAAACAAAACCACACGATTTAAAAATACAAATAATATTACCTTTTTTTAAAATCAAACACACTGATTTTAAGCAAGTAGTTGGGGAAATTTCGTTGGCAAAATTTACTCCTTCTTCATGAAAGAAGGAAAAAATGTTGAACAGTTTTCCATTATAAAAATTATTGCCTATAGATACTTGAAATTTGTTTAAGCATATAGTCATTCAAGTCTAATCTATCTTTATCTTCAATCAGTATAACTCTTTTTCAGTCGTGTATAACATACTTTCAAATTGTACATACCTGCAAATGAGAGTAAAAAAGCCTACGACATGGTTGTTTATTGGGTTTTAGGATTAGGAATATAGAATAACAAGTATCTTAATGGGTAAGGATGCCATGAATTTGCTCCAGTTGCATGAGACAAAGGTTACGTTTAGAATTGTGGGAAACTTGTTCGTGCCATCCCCGCCTCCTCACATTCTTCCTTCGGCCACAAGCCTTTGTTCCTTAATATCCTGAAATTTCCCTTCCTTCGTTTTCTTCATTGCCTTCCACCTCAATTCAGTCATTCCTCGATCTCAACGTCCACGAAACTCCGTCAAGCCAAGGCAAGTCCCACCCTCTCTCTTCTTTCTCTTCACATTACATTTTCTCCAACTAATAAATCTTTCTATATTTCAAGTTGTATATTAATCTAACTTACACGCGTTATTAAGATTGATAGCTTCCCACCAACCTGTTCTTCCTTTTCTTAGTTTTTTTTTTTTTAAGAGCATTTGTTATTGCATGGAATTTGAGGATAATTTATTGAGAAAATTAAATTTTCAATTGCCAGTTTCACCGGCCTTTTTGAAAAAAATTTATAAGTCTTTTAGGGTCAGTATAATTTTCAGTCATTTAAACTCGTTCTTATTTTGGTTTTTGTCTTTTAAGTTTCAAATTATAAGTTTTGGTCCCTCAAATTTCTTTTCATTTAAAACATTAGTCCCTATAATTCAATAAAAACTTAAATCATTTTACTCTTTAATAGATTAAAACCTCTTATTTGAAACTTGAGAAACTAAAATCAAAATAAAAGCAAACTTGAAGATCCAAAGATTAGATTAACCCTTTTTTTTAATCAATACTTATAAATTTACTTGTTTTCAATCAAGTTCGTATAATTTTTTTTATCAATCATTTGAAACTAAAGGGACTTGATTAAACATTAGATGAAACTTTAAAGACTTGAAAATTAATTTTTATAAATTTATAAATAGTACTACCTCCGATCCTTAATATAAGACCCTGTTTGACTTTTATTTTGGTTCTAAATATAAGACCCCAATCCACTTTGTCTCTTATATTTATACATTTTTTTTCAAAATAGCCCTTCTAATAATAAGAGTTCTAGTCAACACACTTGATTAGCAAGGATATTTTACGAAAGACAACACCTATTTAGGACAAATAACTAACTCAACTTACTTCCTTAATCTCCTCAAATTAGTCAACTTGCTCTTATAATTAGGACCGGAGGTAGTATATTTTATTTAAATTTTTATATAATAGTTTTAAGTTTTTCATTTTTATCATAAGCATACGTCTTTTTTATATCAAACCATATATATATATATATATATCATTCTATGTAACATAGAAAATGTAGAGTTTGATATTGATTACTTTATTTTTCCGTCAGATATTGACCGCATATTTTCATTATTTATTTTTTTATTTTTATTTTGAAACCTCAGTGGAGCTGATAAAATGCTGAAGAAACTCAAACGAAAAGTCAACAATGCATTTGGTGATGGCTTCAAGAAGCGTACCAGACAATCTATAAAACCCCATCAACCTTTCTCTTCTCCTTCATCCTCATTGTTGCCATTGCCAACACCATTGTTGCCGGCGCCGCTGCAACCTCCTCCTCCCCCTCCTCTGGTGTTGCCATTTCCAATGACTCAGAAGCGACCGAGTGGGCCTTTCCTTTTCCCACAAGCCCAATCCACAGTCCTCCCTGAACCTTCCAATTTCTTCTCTCCCAACCTGCTCTCCACCCCACTCCCCACAAACTCCTTCTTCCAAAATTTCGTCCTGAAAAATGGAGACCAAGCTGAGTACCTTCACCCTTACTTGATCAAATCTTCAAACTCCACCGTTTCTCTCTCTTACCCTTCTCGATTCTCCACCTCTGCTTTCATCTACCAAACCTTCGTCGCCGATCTGACCGTCGGCAAAGTCAATCCTGATTCCAATGCCAAGCATGTAATCTCTTCCTATAATGATCTCAGCGTCACGTTGGACATACCATCTTCGAATTTGCGATTCTTTCTCGTCAGAGGAAGCCCCTATCTCACCGTCGCAGTGACTCAGCGTACTGCACTTTCGATCAAAACAATCCATGCGATCCTCTCTTTCTCTTCTAATGATTCTCTCACCAAGTACACAGTTCAGCTCAACAATGGCCAGACGTGGTTCATATATGCGTCTTCTCCTATCAATTTAAGTCATACCCTTTCGGAGATTACATCGGACGGGTTTTCGGGTATCATTAGGATTGCTGTTTTGCCCGATGCAAACCCGAATTACGAGGTGATTCTTGACAGGTTTAGTCCTTGTTATGCGGTTTCAGGGGATGCTTCATTAACAAAACCATTCTGTGTGGAATATAAATGGGAGAAGAAAGGGTGGGGGGATCTGCTGTTGTTGGCTCACCCTCATCATCTTCAACTTTTGTCTGATGATAATGCACGTGGTGTTACTGTTCTTGATGATTTCAAGTACAGAAGCATCGATGGCGATCTTGTTGGTGTGGTTGGGGATTCATGGTTGTTGAAGACCGATCCTATTTCTGTCACTTGGCATTCTACCAGAGGTGTGAAAGAAGAATCCTATGAAGAAATTTTTTCGGCACTTACAAAAGATGTAGAGGGCTTAGATTCCACCTCAATAACAACAACTTCATCTTATTTTTATGGGAAATTGGTGGCAAGAGCAGCTAGGTTGGCATTAATAGCGGAAGAAGTGTCATTTCTCGATGTGATTCCTGCGATCAGGAAGTTCTTGAAGGAAACCATTGAACCATGGTTGGAAGGAACCTTCAATGGTAATGGCTTTCTCTATGATCCCAAATGGGGAGGGATTGTGACAAAACAAGGGTCTAAAGATTCAGGTGCTGATTTCGGATTCGGGATATACAATGATCACCATTATCATCTGGGGTACTTCCTTTATGGAATTGCAGTTCTTTCAAAGATTGACCCTGCTTGGGGAAGAAAATACAAACCTCAAGCTTACTCACTCATGGCTGACTTCATGAACCTCGGAAGAAGATCAAACTCAAACTACACACGCCTAAGATGTTTTGACCTTTACAAGTTACACTCGTGGGCTGGAGGTTTGACCGAATTTGCAGATGGAAGAAACCAAGAAAGCACAAGTGAAGCTGTGAATGCGTACTACTCAGCAGCATTAATGGGTCTAGCTTATGGTGATACCCATCTTGTTGCCACTGGATCAACACTCGCAGCACTGGAAATTCATGCAGCTCAAATGTGGTGGCATGTAAAAGAGGGAGATACTTTATATGAGCAAGATTTCACAAAGGAGAACAGAGTAGTGGGTGTTCTCTGGGCTAATAAAAGAGACAGTGGACTCTGGTTTGCTCCTCCTGAATGGAGAGAGTGCAGGCTTGGTATTCAGGTTCTGCCATTGTTGCCTATAACTGAAGCTTTGTTCTCTAATGTGAGATATGTGAAGGAGCTTGTGGGATGGACTTTGCCTGCTCTGAATAGAGAAGGTGTTGGTGAAGGCTGGAAAGGGTTTGTTTATGCGTTGGAAGGAGTTTATGATAAAGGGGGAGCATTGGAGAAGATAAGAAACTTGAAAGGATTTGATGATGGAAACACATACACCAATCTCTTATGGTGGATTCACAGCAGAGGGGATACAGTTGAAGATGAAGATTATTATGGTCATGTGAAGAACTGTTGGTTTGGTCATTACTGTCATTGAGAGTTGTTTGATTATTCCCATCTTTAAATGATTTACATAAAGTTTCAAAGCTTCTGGGATTACACTTATAATACTAAATTATTATTATCTCATATCCATGTTTATTGATCATTGTAGTTATTAAGGAGTTCAAAATTCATTTCAGGGACGTTTGTTTTCATGCTACTTGTGTATTTCTGTAGCTCTCCCCTTAATTTTAATTTAAATGGTCTGATCCACCGTAATCAGTTAATATTACTTTAAGCGCATTATTAGTGATAAGTAACCATATGTATCACCTGCAGTGGATAGGATACGCACACACCCAAAACGAGTTCTGAAACTTGCAAGAGATGACCGAAAAAGACAATATAGTTGAACAAAAATATATGTATCAACGTCACGTGAGAAACTTTATAATGTTCACTTTTTAACTACTCTTCCGGTATAAGGGTTTTATATTTAGGATCAAGAAAGTATATAGGATCTAATATCCGGGCATTGTAAAGTTTGGACAAGAATAGTTCTCCCCAATATGATTATTTTTTATTAATGTAATTATAAGGAAAATTAATCATCTAATTCTTATACGTTTGCCTTGATCAAAAATTAGTTCTTAAATAATTAAACATTCTAAAAAAAAAAGTTACACACTTATAGAAATTGAATGGTTAGTTTTACCTAATATCTAATATACATTTCAAGATAATTATTTTAGTTCACATGGTTGCTTATAAATATCTACCAGTCAAAGAAAGCGGGGGATAGAGAGAATTCATTTATGAAACTTTTGTGTTATATTCTTTCTTTCGTGATAGATTATTTTTTGCCGTGCTTTATTGATAAATTAAATATAATATAATTGCTGTTGGCAAAAAAAAAAACATAATTGCTAATCATGCATGAACGTGGCACAGGCAGGATAATATAGTTTAATATTAAAAAAAAAAAAAGCCTAACAACCATTATTTGATTTCTCTGGATTTTGTAAATCAAATGACATCAAACATTTTTTTTAATAATTTTTTTAAGCAGTGATTTTGCGAGTTTCAACTTTCGGTGGAAGATACGATAGATACATAAGGTGTGGACTTGTAGTAACAAAAAAAATAATCCCAAAATTGTTTGATTCAGTTTTAAAAAAATGAATGCCTCGAAATTAAACTTAAAAGCTCGAGTTTTGCGTTAAAAAAAATAATGTTAGAGATCTAATCAGACTTGGTAACACTAAAATTTAACACGCTAATGTATATTAATACCAGATAATCTTATGAAAAAAAATAAAACTCTGAATATTCTTAGAAATGAAATACAACGTTCAAGTCCGCTGAATTGCAGTAAATAGTATGGACTTTTGTCCATAATCTCTTGTTTGGTCGATGAGGAAGGGGAAAACAGGATTTTAATGGGTTCAATTTTTTAAAAATAAGTGAACGAGATTGAAATTTTTTAATAAAAATAATATGTACGCAAGAAGAAAGAATAGATAAAATTAATTAAAAAAAACTAATTCCCTTTTTTTAAGAGGTGAATATTATTGTTAGTCATTACAAATTTTGATTTTAATTTCTATAATTTCATAAAAATTTGATTTAAATAAACTCCATTCAATAAATTAGCCAAAACCGTAATTCGTTAAAAGTACAGGAATTAAAACCAAAACTCGTCTAATCTGTATACTTCTAATGAACTTTGATTAATAGTTCATGTACTTTTAACTAATTTTAGTTTCAGTCATGGCATTAACTAAAAATTAATATCTTTAAATTCAAAAAAACCCTTATAAAACTATCAAGATAAGAGTAACCAAATTTTAAAATTACAAGGACGAAAATTAATATTCAATCAAACTGTAATAATATTAGTTTTTTTTTTAAATCAAAACTCTCCCTCCACGGTTGATTGAGTCAACCAAGATGTCAAGTAGGTAAGGGAATTTGATTTCTAATTTTTGTGTTTGGAACAGTCTTACTTGGCTAGCTAGAGTATACTCTTGGCTCTAACAAATGTACTCCCTATTCATAAAAAAGAAAGGAAAAATGTCGAAAAAATTTTCATTATAAAATTTATTACTCATAGGTAACTAAAAATTTATTTTCAATATATCTTCAGCTAGTGTAATCCTTTTTTAGCTATGTACTACCTCCGGTTCTAATAATAAGAGCTAGTTGACTAATTTGAGAAGATTAAAGAAAGAAGCTAAGTTAGTTATTTGTAATAAAATAGATATTGTCTTTTTTAAAATATCCTTACTAATCAAGTATATTGATTAGAACTATTATTGTTAAAAGGATTATCTTGAAAAAAATACATAAATATAAAAACAAAATAGATTGAGATCTTCGAAAAAAAATGAAAAAGTTTTTGGAGGGAAAAAAAAACCGTAGAGGGAGGGAAAAAATATAAGTTGCTTAACTTGGAATACGGAGTTACAAGTGTCTTAATGGTTAAGGTCCCCTGAATTTGCTGGAGTTGCATGACTCGAAGGTTACGCTTAGAATTAATCGCGTGGGAAACTTGATCATGCCATCCCCACCTTCTCTCACTTCCTTGTTATCCTCAAACTTCCTTTCGCTTCAATTTCTTCGTTCCCTTCCACCTCAATTCAATTCGTCTCTCAACTTCCACACGAAACTCCCTCAAGTTAGCTAAGCCAAGGCCCCACCCTCTTTAACCTTGAAAATATAAAATAGAATAGTTAATTAAGATTACTCCCGGTGCTCAATATAAAAATTAATGTAATATTTAATTTGATTCTAAATATAAGACTATAATCTATTTTATCTCTTATATTTATTTACTTTTTATGACAATTCTTGTAAAGTTGTAATAGTTGCATATATTAAAAATTTCATCAAATGGTAGTTCTAGCTAATACACATAATTAACAAGGGTATTTTAGAAAAAATAACACATATTTATTATAAATAACTAATTTAACTAATTTTCTTAATATACTCAAATTAATCAATTAGCTTTTATATCAAAGACTTGGGGTGATATATTTTTATTAGGGATAATACAATTTTTAGTCCCTTAAGTTTGTTATTATTTTGGTTTTAGTCTGTCAAATTTTAAATCATAAGTTTTGGTCATTCAATTTCTTTTTATTTAAAACATTAGTCCATATAATTCAATAAAAATTTAGACTATTTTACTCCTTGAGGGATCAAAACTTACGATTTAAAATTCAATGAATCAAAATCAAAATGAGAGCAAGCTTAAAAGATTAAAAATCATATTAGTCATTTTTGTTATTTGCAAATTTTTAACAAATGGTGGCTGCTGCTTAGTTTTGACTCTTGATGGGATATTTGGATAGAATCAAAATTATAATTTTAAAAGTATTTTTATAGTATACAAAATAAATATATGAAAAAATTTATCTCGATTAAGTGCTTTTAAAAAGCTCCTGATCTCCAAACATTCCTTGAATCTGGCTGTTATGAGAGCAATGTAAAAAAAAACCGGACCGGACCGGCCGGTTCAACCGGTAAACCGGTGAACCGGTCAGTGGTCCGGTCTGGTTCATAGGCTAAACCGGGGACCGGTTCAAACCGGATTGAACCGGTCCAACCGATGTGAACCAGTGAAAACCGGTATGAACCGGTAATAAACCGGTTTAAATAAATATATTAATATTTATCCTATTTTTTCTCATTTAGCTCTTAATATCTCAATTATTATAGATTTAAATGAATTTTGATGATGAGTTTGGTATCAATAACTATTAATTTTAGTTATTGAGAAATTATAAAGATCAAAATTCTCAATATTGTTGTACTTTATTATTATTACAATCAAATTCTTATTGTATTTCTTTATATTTTTTTATTAGTAATTATTAGTATTGTTATATTTTGTCATTTTTAATTATATTATATTATTTTAATATGACCGGTTTGATCCCTAGTTGACCCCAATCTAACCCATTAATCCTTGAACCACTACCTCAAACGGTTTAGTGTCCGGTCCGGTTTTTGTTCCTTGTATGGGAGTGATTTTTATAGTTTTAAGACACTAAAATTACTATAATGCCCTTCTGCTTAATTAAAAAAATCGTATATGATCGAGTTAAAAAGAGAAGGGGCAGAAAGAAGTCTCAAGAACCTGGAGAGCCGAAACCCGATCGCTAGATGTCCTTAACGTTCTCCGTTCTGCATGTGAATCCGTTGATCTATGTGCGCTTCATTCTTCTTGGGTCTTCATTGATTCTTTCTAAGAGGGGTAAGTTTGAGTCCTTTCTTTTTATGGTGGTTGCTGCTGATCATGAGAAAAGAAAGGAGCTACATGTTCTTTTACTGATTAAGATTGGTATGCCGAGGAGTTTATTGACAAAGAAGGGTCTGATGTCGTCTGTTACGAATTTGACTTCTTTTTTTTTTTTTAAAGGAAAGAAAAAGCTTAAGAAACTTTATTGATGTTTGGGAGTGTATTATGTTTTGGTGGTTTTTGAATTGGAGTGGTTGTTCTTTGACTTAATCTTGAATGGTCACAAGGTGTTTGACGAAATGTTTGAAAGGAACTGGACTTGTTTGCATACGTACTTTTATCGTATTTTGATGGTGGAGAGGACTTCAGATTCTGTTTTAGGTTGATTATGATCTATACCTTGCTTAGAAAGGAAATTTGGAAGATTTATGACTTCATAACAGTGTTGGGAGATGCCAATGATGAAATTTGATTTTCTTGTGAAATTTTGCAATGGCTCATGATTACTTTTGGATATCTGCTTGTAATATTCCACTAGAGATGATTTCATCTATTCAGTAAACTTGTGACATCTCACTGATAAGAATATCGTTGTTATTTTCTGTCTACTAATAACTGCTACACACACACACACACACACATATTAAAACCTGTGGATTTACTTGCTTGATAATTTTTTCTCCAACACTGAATATTGCCTTCATGCCGATAAATCTTTCCTTTTGGGGAAACCATGATACAACTAACATTCACACTTATGTACACACAGCATTCAAAATAATTCTTATATAATGGTGAAATTCAAGCTGAATATGAATTTCATTTCGGATATGAGATATTTGGTGCATGGAAGAGATCTATGAAATTTAGACTGATCTGTTTGGTGTTTGTGAAAAGGACTTGTCATAAGTGATGGATGCCAAGTTAGAGATTCATAAGCGAATCCATTATAATTGGTTTAGTTAGTGCATATTAACTATTTGTTAAAATGCCTGTATAAGAGTGCTACATTGAGCATAAAATGAAATTGACTTGTTTCTTCATTTTGGATTAGTTTAAATTATTTTGAGTGTGATGTTCTATATTTGTGTTTAGAGTTGTCGTGGATTGCAAAAAATCTTAAGTAAGTGCATACTACCTTATCTTGATTTTCATAAGTACTTGAATAATGTTGCACATGTTCATTTGTGCTTGGAACATGGTTCTATTTTGTGGTTGCAAATGCTTAAGATACATGGAGCTATAATAAAAGCTGATAACAAATCATCCTAATTGAAATCTTGATTTGATTATTGTTTTTCTTGTTCATTGAACTATCTTGTTATATATATATGATTTCTAGTAATGAGATTATGAAGTCTACAAAAGGAATTTTAAGACAGGTATTATGAATATTTTGTATAATTTTTTTTTTTTTACAAGATAAAATTTTCATAATATAAAATAATGCTCATCTGTAAATCTGATTAGTTAATTAGATCTTAGATTAAGAACTGGAAGTAGTAAGTTTTAAATGGTTTACTGAGTACACACATGGGAATATCTGGTTAACCTCATAGTTTGACTTCACTGTGATTCCTCGCCTATAGCTGCTGGTGATTCCTCATTGGCAGCAGCTCCGTATTGATTTAAACATTATTATATTTTTTAAGCTAATGTCTTTTTGATTATGAATTGCAGCATCCTAAATGATGGAAAGTATATTAATAATGAATATAATGATGTGTATCTAGTGACAACTCTTGATCGAATTCCACAGGAAGCCTTTACTCTTCACGCTTCAAGTGAGGATGCTTTACATGTTAGCAAAATGGACTTCCATTCATCACATATTCTTCGTTATTTCCTAAAATGGTAAGTGTAAGATTGTAGTTAAACTGATGTTACCACGGTTTTTCCATTAGATGTATGTAAAGTGTTCTTTCTTTCTTTGGTTGAGAAGTATAATGCCCGGTAGTTAATATGGCATGTGTTTATATTAGATTAAGATTAAGGTTTGTCTATTCTGTGCCACAGAGCTGATTTTGTGTGACCTCTAAATTATTGATCTGAGTTTTATTGTTGTGAGAAGCTTGTGCCTTTTTAAACGAGAGTTGAGACTGGAAAGAGTGGACGAGGGTTTGAATCAGGATAATAATAAGCTTCGGACTCAAATTTTCAGCACGATTTGCATGTCTATTTGTTGGGGGGGGGCCTTTTTTCACATTCTGCAAATCACATTCAGGTCCCTAGGGATTTGCAATCATTTTTTAACCAAATCATAAGCATGCATCACATTCGATATAATATAGAAAAATGTACATGTTGGTATTGCTTACGAATTTTAATTTTAGTTTTTCATTTTTATTTCTAGACCCAGTGGAGCTGGCAAAATGATGAAGAAACTCGTATGAAAAGTCAGCAGTGCAAGGATTGATGGCTTCAGGAAGCGTACCAAACAATTTGTAAAACGCCTTCAATCTTTCTCTTTTCTGTCATCCTCATTGGTACCATTGCAATCACCACCGTTGCAGTCGGTAATTGCAACCTCCTCTGATGTCGCCATTTCCTATGACTGAGAAACGACTGAGTGGGCTTTTCCTATTCCCACAAGCCCAATCCACAGTCCTCCCTGAACCTTCCAATTTCTTCTCTCCTAACCTCCTCTCAACCCCACTTCCCACAAACTCCTTCTTCCAGAACTTTGTCCTCAAAAATGGAGACCAAGCCGAGTATATTCATCCTTACTTAATCAAATCTTCGAATTCCTCGCTTTCTCTCTCTTACCCTACTCGCTTCTTCACCTCTGCTTTCATCTACCAAACCTTCGTCGCTGATCTAACCATCGGGAAAATCAATCCTGATTCCAATGCCAAGCATGTAATCTCTTCCTATAATGATCTCAGCGTCACGTTGGACATACCATCTTCGAATTTGCGATTCTTCCTCGTCAGAGGAAGCCCCTATCTCACTGTGGCAGTGACTCAACGTACTGCACTTTCGATCAAAACAATCCATGCGATCCTTTCTCTCTCTTCCAATGATTCTCTCACCAAGTACACCATTCAGCTTAACAATGGCCAGACGTGGTTTATATATGTGTCTTCTCCTATCAATTTCAGTCACACCCTTTCTGAGATTACTTCAGATGGGTTTTCGGGTATCATTAGGATTGCTGTTTTACCCAATTCAGACTCGAATTATGAGGCGATTCTTGACAGGTTTAGCCCTTGTTATGCGGTTTCAGGGGAAGCTTCATTAACAAAACCATTCTGTGTCGAATATAAATGGGAGAAGAAAGGGTGGGGGGATTTGCTGTTATTGGCTCACCCTCTCCATCTTCAACTTCTGTCTAATGATAATGCGTGTGGTGTTAGTGTTCTTGATGATTTCAAGTACAGAAGCATCGATGGCGATCTTGTTGGTGTGGTTGGGGATTCGTGGTTGTTGAAGACCGATCCTATTTCTGTGACTTGGCATTCTACCAGGGGTGTGAAAGAAGAAACTTATGAAGAAATTGTTTCGGCACTTGCAAAAGATGTGGAGGGCTTGGATTTCACCTCAATAACAACTACGTCATCTTATTTTTATGGGAAATTGATTGCAAGAGCAGCTAGGTTGGCATTAATAGCTGAAGAAGTGTCATTTCTCGATGTGATTCCTGCGATCAGGAAGTTCCTGAAGGAAACCATTGAACCATGGTTGAAAGGAACCTTCAATGGTAATGGCTTTCTGTATGACCCCAAATGGGGAGGGATTGTGACAAAACAAGGGTCTAACGATTCAGGTGCTGATTTTGGCTTTGGGATTTATAATGATCACCATTACCATCTGGGATACTTCATTTATGGAATTGCAGTTCTTTCGAAGATTGACCTTGCCTGGGGAAGAAAATATAAACCTCAAGCTTACTCACTCATGGCTGACTTCATGAACTTGAGAAGAAGATTAAACTCAAACTACACACGCCTAAGATGTTTTGACCTTTACAAGTTACACTCGTGGGCTGGAGGTTTGACCGAATTTGCAGATGGAAGAAACCAAGAAAGCACAAGTGAAGCTGTAAATGCATACTACTCAGCAGCATTAATGGGTCTAGCTTATGGTGATACCCATCTTCTTGTCGCTGGATCAACACTCGCAGCACTGGAAATTCATGCAGCGCAAATGTGGTGGCATGTAAAAGAGGAAGATACTTTATATGAGCAAGATTTCACAAAGGACAACAGAGTAGTGGGTGTTCTTTGGGCTAATAAAAGGGACAGTGGGCTGTGGTTTGCTCCTCCTGAATGGAGAGAGTGTAGGCTTGGTATTCAGGTTCTGCCATTGTTGCCTTTAACTGAAGCTTTGTTCTCTAATGTGAAATACGTGAAGGAACTTGTGGGATGGACATTACCTGCATTGAATAGGGAAGGTGTTGGCGAAGGTTGGAAAGGGTTTGTTTACGCCTTGGAAGGAGTTTATGATAAAGAGGGAGCATTGGAGAAGATAAGAAGCTTGAAAGGATTTGATGATGGAAACACATACACCAATCTCTTATGGTGGGCTCACAGCAGAGGGGATGAAGTTGAAGATGAAGATGACTGTGGTCATGTGAAGAACTGTTGGTTTGGTCATTACTGTCACTGACAGTTGTCTGATTATTTCCTTGTTTTAGAAGTTTACATAAAGTCGAAATTTTTTGGGTTATACTTATAATATTGTATTATTCATATCTCATATATAGGTTTGTTGGTCATTGTAGCTGAGGAGTTGTGAATTCATGTCTGTAACGTCTGATTTCGAGCTGCTTGTGTATTTATGGCTTTTGTCTCTTTCCTTGAGTTAAATATAAATGGCGTGAGCTACCAGGATTAATTTTACTTTAAGCCATAAGTAACTACTATCTAAATGTAGAAATACCGTATGCAGCTCACAGGCACATGCAAGAAAGTTCCAAAACCTTTAAAAGGTGAGGCGAAAAAGACAACATAATTGAGCAAAAATATATGTACCAATATCAGGTGGGATAATTTATAATGTTGGGAAAATTTCATTTGAGGGTTACTGTAGCCAATTAATATTAGTCAACCTTCAAAACATTTGAAAATTTCAGTCAACCCCATTAAACCAAGATGAACTTAGAATTTAAGGGTAAAATTACAATACTACCCCTCTTTTTTATTTTTTTTAAATATAAATATTAATTGTTACTGGAGTTTTGGCCACCGGTGTTCAGGTAACCGGTGTCAGAGATCAAAGCTCTGGTGGCAACTGCAGGACTCAAGTGGTAGGAGGATTTTTTAAAAAAATAATGTGGTCAAGGGGGTTTGAACCCATGACCTCTTGGCACACTAAAAATAATATAACTGTCAAGCCAACCAAACCATTTAATTATATAGTGCAAAGAAAAACATATATAATAAAACAAATACAAACATCTAAGTGTAAATGGATAAATAAAATTCGACAATTTATAAGTAAAATTCATTCATTTACAACAAAAATTTGACAATTTACAAATAACAAAATAAAATTTACAACACCAAATGCAAGTATCTAGATGCGAATAAATAAGTGAGATTTGGAAATTTACAACAAAAATCCATGCATTTACAACCCAAATCTGGCGATTCATAAAAAACATAAGGGAATTCACAACCTCAAATACAAGTGTCTATGTGTAAACGAATAAGTAAAATTCAATGATTTACAACTCAAATTCGGCAATTTACGAACCAAATTTGGTGATTCATAAGAAATATAAACATTGCAAAACTTATAAGAAAATTCACAACCTCAAATACTTATAATTTTGTTGTGAATCGCTGAATTTTTGTCGTGAATCACTGAATTTTACTTATTCATTCACACTTAAACACTTGCATTTGGGTTGTGAATTCTATTATATTATTTGTAAATTACTGAAGTTTTGTTTAAATTGTTGAATTTCACTTGTTCATTTACACTTGGACATTTGCATTTGTTTTGTTACCTATATTTTTCTTTGCATTATATGATCAAGGGCTTATTTGGATTGACTTATAATTAGCTTTTCAAACATGATTTACAGAATACAAAGTAAGTATGTGATGAGAGTTTTGTCTCGACTTACATGAACTTGTTTAAAAATCCATTTTAGACGGAGCTCCAAACAAACTCCAAATAGTTTGGTTAACTTAATGATTATATTACTTTTGGTGTGCCAAGGGGTCATGGATTCAAACCCCCTTGGCTACCTTATTTTTAAAAAAAAAAAAACTTCTGACAATTAATATTTATTTTTAAAAAAATAAAAAGGAGGGATAATATTGTAATTTACCCTTAAATTTTAATTTTATTTTGGTCTAGGAGGGTTGACTGATTTTAATTAGCTACAGTGATACTTAAATAAAATTTTCCTTATAATGTTTCTGAATAGCTCTTCTCAATATGCTTGTTTTCATTAATAATGATTGAACTCAAGAGCTCATTTAAGGGAAATCAATTCCGTTCCCTCCGAAGGCTTATAGCTATGAGGACAAGAAGTTATATGGTTCATTAATTTTGAACTTTCGTTTTTCAACTTGCAACTTGTTTTGATCAAAGATGTTTGGTTGATGCTAGCAAATTAAATTATAATGGTTGCTGTAGTTGAGCTAGAAATTCAAAACACACACACACGCACACGCACACATATAGGGAAACAGATTAAGGAACAAAGTTGTGGCCTTAAGTTGAAGTTGGGATGGTTAATAAGTGGTGTATACTAATTTCGAGTTTCATCGGATGTAATACAAGAGGACATCTTATAGAATACACACACGTGAAACTTCCTCGAGCTATCAAAGGAAAACCTTAATCTAGCTTGTTTATTTAGTGTTGCTTTTGGTTAATTCTTGTTTAGATTTTTCTTGACAAAAACTTCATAATTAAGTCCTGCCTATATGTATAAATACTTTAATCTATACTCTTCTGATCCTGTTTATAACATAAAGAGAGAAGAATTTTTTTATCTTATTTATAGGTAGAGAGAATTTTTCATATGAATGTATATCACAATTTTTTACACCAAATTTGTGCATATTCATATTGATAAAGCCCAATTTTTATAAATTTTATCCCACATTAATTTAGGATTTAAATGATAATTTTGAGCTTAAATGAACTTTTTATGCATTATTGGATTAATTAGTTGATTTTTGATTTTGCATAAAAATGGAGATTTTAGATACAAAATATAAATATTTTGTGATTTCCTATTTTTAACTTGGAATTAATTTTTTCTATTTCTTTGGAAACAAGTCTCATATTTTTAGAAATATTACTTTTAGAAAGTTTTGCAATCTTTTGTCTAATTTTTTTGCATACTTAATATTTAATTTTTTATTATATTTGGATATAATCTACATTAATGAATGCACTTAAATTCTTATATGTCAAAAAAAAGTACATAGAAAATCTAATGGTGCAAGATTGTTTCTTAGAATCTAAGCACAATCCAATAACTGATATCAAGTGAGTCAATTAAGTACTAATAGGCTTGAGTTTTGTATCCAAAAAAATTTTCCTTTTCCCCCGCTAAAATAATCCTCTAACCAACGACATATCTTCCCTCGTCCATATTTACGGATCGCACCATATTTCATTCGTCCCATATTCGGAAAAAAAAAACACCATCCCCTCTCACCATCATCAATTCACATCCTTTTCTTTCTTACTCCACGTACAATCCACATAATCATCCTCTTCTCTTCTTTACTCCTCATGGCTGCAGCATCTAATGATTTTAGAGGGAAGATAATTTTTATGGAGGCTTAAACTTGTTAGGGAGGCAACTTGGAAGGAGCATGGAAAAAACTTGAGTCTTGAGCTAGCACTTGAAGACCACAAGGGAGTGATATTCTATTTATCTTTTTAATTCAAGAACTTGAGATTATTTAGTTTTAAATAATTTTAAGTTGTAATTTTGTGAGACAATTTAATTCTAGATTGTCATCTTTATGCTTGGATTGGATTGATATTTGGATTTCATTTGTGTTGAGATACTTGTTGGAATTTATGTTTATGAACCTTTGCATTGTTAATTGAATTTGTAATTGAGTTTTCATTATGAGTTTAATTATCAATGTGGTTTGAATTGCAAAATTTGGGTTCTTTTGCCTCTTAATTGTTTAATTAAGTTGGTTAATTGTCTAATTGTTTAATTGGATAATTTCAACATAATTTTCAGAATTAATTTGAATTATTCTCATTGGTTTTAATAAGCTTAATTAGTCATCCTTATACTATTATGAGTTCTCTAATAGTTTAAGGGTTTTTTAGATTGAGATTCCCTTTGTTTCAAGTAGGTAATTAAATTTATTAATTCCACTCTCTTATCACTTCCATTTGGTCTAATTAACTGATTAAGGTTATGAAAGTTAAATCCATAGAAATCCTAAGTTGTCCCATCTACCTTACTGAAGAGAAACTTCTCAATGTTCACTTGTAAATTTTCTTTGCTTTCTAATTAATTTTCTTTATTCATCATTTTTTTATTTTCCTTCTAAAAAAAATCCCCTCAAAAATTGCATTGCATTCATTTAGTTTAATTTAATTTTCATATAAATTTTAGGACATTTACATTTTGCATTTAGAATTAGAATTTTGCATTTTAGTTTATGTTCAATTTATTGTATTTTTTTTATCACCTAAATTTTTACCTAAAGAAACCCATGACTTGCTCCTTGGAAGTAATGACCTAGGTCGATCCTAAACTATAAATTAATTAGGACCTAGTTTAATTGAGTGCTTTAACGACAAAGGCATCATCACATATTAAAAAATTTAAATTTTAAAATTAAAATAAACCTGCTAATCAACATTTAAAATAATTAAAATTATAAATTTATTTTTAATTTTAAAATTTACATTTTTTAAAATTATATAATTAAAATTATAATTCTGATATTTATATATATTTATAATTATAATTTTTTAAAATTAAATGTACAGGAAAATAAAATTTATAGAAATGAAAAAGAAATCATCCTGAAATTTTCGCAGCGGAATGGTGAAAGAAGGGGAGAAGCATGAGAGAAGGGGGGTGGGACTGCGACAGCGGCATGGGTACCAATTGAGGTTGAGACCCGTTTAAAACAGTTTATAAGTAGTTTATAAGTTACTTTTTAATAGTGATTTATGGAATACGAAATAAGTATATAAAAGAAGTTTTATCTCGACTTATATAAAACGTGCTTATAGAAAATTTTTACCCTTCTACCAAACAGGGCCTGGGAGAGGGGGGATAGCTGTTAAAAAAAGGAGAGAGAACAAGAGAGATGCGTATAAATAAGTATGAGAAATAATATAAGAGATTAGAAAAAAGGACGTGGATTTGTATACAAATTATTACTCCTCCGGTCCTAATTATAAGACCCAATTGATTTATTTGAGGAGATTAAGGAAGTAAGTTAAGTTAGTTATTTATAATAAATAAGTGTTGTTATTCCTAAAATATCCTTGCTAATTAACTATATTGGCTAAAACTATCATTATTAGAAGGATTATCTTGGAAAAAAATGCATAAATATAAGAGAGAAAATGGATTGGGTCTTCTAATTAGGACCAAATAAAAAGTCAAATTGGGTCTTATAATAAGGACCGGAGGAGTAACATATTACAGAGGGAGGTGGGGCATGTCAGCTGACAGATGGGATGAAATTGTTTGACATGTAATGATTTTATTGGTCAGCGTACAGATTAACTGGCAGTACCCCCAGGAGAGCCGATTGGTGATAGCTGGGGGATCAAGTTTCAGATTTTCTAACCCGTTTTTTTGGAGTCATATTGGGCCTTTGCTAATTCAGATTGGGCCACTGAGAGGTCTACTTGGGCTAGACTAAAG
This sequence comes from Neltuma alba, assembly GCF_004799145.2. Classification (NCBI taxonomy): domain Eukaryota; kingdom Viridiplantae; phylum Streptophyta; class Magnoliopsida; order Fabales; family Fabaceae; genus Neltuma; species Neltuma alba. The sequence goes on along the minus strand of NW_021634192.1, from coordinate 13,908 downwards.
AAATTATACGTAAACATGAACATGGGCGTGAAGAGCTCAAGGATGGATATTAAACGTTTTGTCTTCGGGCCAAAGGTCTGCCTCAAATGGTCCATGAGTCATCCTTAAAGAGGAGCCATACCTTTTTTAATTTTTTTTAATATAAAAAAGTTTAGGTGAATTAGGTTCTAATAGCTCATCAGGATCATGACATACCTCCAGACTTAAAGAGATACTTTCAGATGACCTACCAACAAGATCCTCACATTGATAGTGGGATTCGAACTTACGATTTTGTGGATTATGAGCCGACTCTTTATCAACTAGAACAACTCCTGTTGGTTGCAAGCCATACTTTAAAACAACATTTGGGTTAAAGTTTAGAAAACAAAATACAATTGCTGCACCAAACCGGTGATCCCCATACCAACAGGCAGAGAGTTAAGTTTAGTGAAAGGGACTAATCTCTCATAACATAACAAACCAAGATTTAAATTTCTACTGAAAAAAGTATTTACATTTAGTGCTTGATAATTTTTCAAATAGGATTGTTTTCAATAAAAAAATACCTATGCTTAATTTAAAAAAAAAAGTGTGATCCCTATGATTTGCAGTGCTAGCAGTGGGCCCTCTTCAATAGTGAGATAACATATAGAATCAACGTTTCAACTGTTTTCCCCCCCTTGATTAGCAAGCCGAATCGGAGCCGCAAGCTTGTTGCACCTACGGGCAGCTAACATGCCGCTCCATGGTGTTGGTATTGTCTCAACTGTTAGATTAAGAGAGGTGTTTGGAGAAACCAAAAAAGTGTCTAGGGAAGAACAAAATTATGATTTCAAAAGTGTTTTTATAGTATATGAAGTAAATATATGGAGGAGTTTACCTCGATTTGCGGAAAAGTGTTTTTGAGAAGCATTTATGGGGTTAGGCAAACACCCCCCAAATCATGGTTTGAAAAATAACTTCTGGAGAATAGATTTTTGGGAGAATAGATTTTGTGAAGAATAGATTTTATGAAAAAATGATTCTAATAAGGTGAGAGTGGTTGAATAGTTGTTATTATAAACACTTTTTATATGTACAAATTACTAAAAAAGGCATAAGTTAATATGATAATTACATAAAAGATATATTTTATAATATATTTTAATTTGAAGCAATAAAATTGTTAGTAATATATTTTTTACCAACATAATTAATAATATATAAGATAATATAATTAAAAAATAATTAATATATGTATATATATTTATAAAATATAAGATTAAATATGTTTATAGACAATGATTTTTCAGAAAAATGTTATTTTGCCTTAAAGATTTTAAACATGATATCCCATAATATTTTTTCTTACAAATTTGAATAAACATACATAAAAATAATTTATTAATTATATAACTAATTAATAATTGAATGTGTATGTAGAATATGAGATTAATTATCAAGTGTCATAATCATTGTGAGGTTGTAACTATATACAGCGTTTGAAATAAAAAGGCAACGAGAATGTGGAAGAAAATAAGAGAAAAAAAAGTATAATGAGGAGGGAGAAAAGGTGAAGTTTTGGACTTTTACTGAAGGGTATTTCTGGATACTTATTGTTGGCTTTACTCTGACAGTATAATAATCATGTGATACCCACACATTTAGCCGTTCAGCCGTTCAGAAGCGAAATTTTTTCACTTAAGGTGAAACCATGGTTTTACCGGGCCAAACCATGGTTTTTTAGTGAAACCACGGTTTCAAAATTATGTGGGGTGTTTGGGTATATTTTAGTCCACACTATCATTTGGATCTTAAAAGTGTTTTTTGTAATGTTACCAAACACCCCCTAAATAAATAAACAACCTTCTTATGCAGGATTGTATTGTTACATTCGAGCTTATATCAAAAACTAAGGGTGTGTTTGGATGAAACCAAACCGTGGTTTGGAAAAGTGATTCTGGAGAATAGATTCTGGAAAGAATAGATTTTATGAAAAAGTGATTTTGAGAAGTGAGAGTGTTTGGATAGTTGTTATCAGAAGCACTTTTTATATATACAAATTACTAAAAAAAAAAGACATAAGTTAATATGATAATTACAGAAAAAATAGATTTTATGATATATTTTAATTTGAAGGAATAAAATTGTTAATAATATATTTTTTATTAACATAATTAATAATACACAAGATAATATAATTAATAATTAATTAATATGTATATATATTTATAAAATATAAGATTAAATATGTTTATAAAAAAATATGTTTATAAAAAAAATAACATGATACATATCCTATAGGCTCTCACACTCTCCCTTTTTTCTCCAAAAGCAAAAAATTTTGCTTTTTCCAAAACCATGGTTTTGGCCCAAAACCATGGTTTTGGTTTTTGGGTGGGTGTTTAGGTGATTTATTCCCCAAACCATGGTTTGGGGTGTCATCCAAACACAGCCTAACCCTGTGCTAATTTTTTTGGCCTGACATGATCATCAAATGAATGTTGAAGCTGTCATCATGAGTATCTTACGAAGCCATTATCTTTGAAGATTTTAGCCTTAGACTTCCGTTAGCTAATTTGAGAGAGATATATATATATATATATATATATATAATTGATTGCTAAAATTAAAATTATTTAAAACTATCATGATTTAAAAATCAAAGATATCCAAATTTGCGTCAAAGTTTGTGATCAATAATAAAGTAGTTATTATAAGTTTCAAATAACTAATTCACGAATAACGAATAATTAGTTAAAAATAATAAATATATTATAAATATATTTTTATTTTTAAATAGCTCTTGTAATAAATGATTAAAAAGGATGAAAGAGACTGTACACGAAAATTTGATAAGAGAAAAATAATTAAGAACGATACTGAAATAAAATACATTAAATATTAAAACAAATCCGAATTGAAATTTATAAGATGAATCACATTCCTTGCCAAATTTAAAGCTTATAAATTGGGTTGGAAGAAGTATATAATTTTTAGCTAATGCAATCCATTATATACACAAGGTTAAGGTCATGGATTAGAAACAACTAATACACAGGGTGGCTGAACGTTCATTTAGATCACAACCGCCGGCACCCAAAAACAAAAAAAACAAAAAGATCACAACCGCCAATCCAAACTGACGCTTGCTTTCTCGGTTATCCGATGTGATGGCCCAAAAAAAGAGATTATTGAAAAAGGATGAAGACTTTTGGCTCCAAAAAAAGCGATGAAGACAAACCAATAGTAATTCTTTCCCCAAAAAAAAAAAAAAACAAAAGAAAAAAGAAAACACAGACTTTATTATATTCATTTAAATCAATAGAGAGGAGGACATTTATAATGAACTCACATTAATGGCCAAGAATTATTTGACACTCTAAACGTTTCAAATATTGGACACATATTGCATTAAAAGCGAGAACAATGATGATAAAACTAGAAATTGTTTTATAAAAAATGATGATAAAACTCTAAATAAATCAAATTATACTTTTAATATTAATAAGTAAATGAATGAAAAATTAATAATTAATAAGTAAATGACTGAGAAATCTATTAATTTTTTTAAAATTATTAGTCAATAAGATCAAAGCATAATCTTATTATAGAATAAATTAAGAGTATTCTTGAATAAAAATAAAAATTCATTGAAGGCTATAATTTAAATGATTGAATTTCATCATATATAAATACTACTTCTCTGCTCCTATTTATAAGGCAAAAAGAGAATTTTTTTGTTCTATTTATAAGTTACCTCATTAAATTTTTAATATGAATGTACTATTGTGTTATTCATTTATTATGATATAAGTAATTATCTCTTTTGAAAAATATATATTAAATATAGGTAAAGTTAAAAATTATTATATTTCAATAGAGAGTTAATATATTTGAAGGTTTTTCTTGATCTGTATGAAATATATTAGAAGTGTTTTATAAATAAGACCAGAAGAATATATTTCAAGTTCAACACCTTGAGATTGGAAAAACTCGTGAATGGATTGGTTGGGAAAAACTCAATCACCAACTAAGATGCACAGGGTATTTGGAAAACATCTAAAAGTATTTTTAAAAAGTATTTTTTTTTTATAAATCTACACAACATCCTTTATATATTTACTTTATATACCATAAAATTTTAAAATCATAGTTTGATTTTCATCCAAACAACCAGTAACCTAGATCCTAATCTTGATGGGTTCCGATGCGCAGAGAAGTTTCCTTGATGGTTTCTCGTCAGAGGAAGCCCGTATCTCGCCATGGCAGTGACTCAGCGCACTGCACTTACGATCAACGCAGTCCATGAGATCCTCTCGTTCTCTTCAAACCACTCTCTCACGAAGTACACCGTCAAGCTCAACAATGGCCAGACTTGGTTTATATATGCGTCTTCTCCTATTAATTTTAGTGGTACCCTTTCTGAGATTACTTCGAATAGGCTTTCGGGCATCATTAGGATCCCTGTTTTGCCCGATTCAAACTTGAATTATAAGGCCGTCCTTGACAAGTTTAGTCCTTGTTATGCCGTTTCAGGGGATGCTTCATTAACAAAGCCATTCTATGTGGAGTACAAACGGGGGAAGAAAGGTGTGGGGATTTACTATCGTTGGCTCACCCTCTCCGTCTTCAACTTTTTTCTAATGATAACGCATGTGGTGTTACTGTTCTTAATGATTTCAAGTACAGAAGCATCGATGGCGATCTTGTTGGTGTGGTTGGGGATTCACGGTTGTTGAAGACCGATCCTATTTCTGACTTGTCATTCTACCAGAGGTGTGAAAGAAGAATCCCATGAAGAAATTATTTCTACCCCTAAAAGATGTTAAGGGCTTAGATTCCACCACGATAACAACGACTTCATCTTACTTTTATGGGAAATTGGTTGCAAGAGCAGCTAGGTTGGCATTAATAGCTGAAGAAGTGTCATTTCTCGATGTGATTCCTGCGATCAGGAAGTTCTTGAAGGAAACCATTGAACCATGGTTAGATGGAACCTTCAACGGCAATGGCTTTCTCTAAGACCCCAATGGGGAGGGATTGTGACAAAACAAGGGTCTAAAGATTCAGGTGCTGATTGCGGCTTTGGAATGTACAATGATCACCATTATCATCTGGGATATTTCCCTTATGGCATTGCAGTTCTTTCAAAGATTGACCCTGCTTGGGGAAGAAAATACAAACCTCAAGCTTACTCACTCATGGCTGAATTCATGAACCCAGAAAGAGGTTCGAATTCAAATTACACCCGCCTAAGAAATTTTGACCTTTATAAGTTACGCTCTTGTGCTGGAGGTTTGACTGAATTTGGATTCACAGCAGAGAAGAGAGGGGATGAAGTGGTTTGATTGTCCCCATCTTTTAAAAGTCTGCATAAAGTTTTAATATTTCTGCAGCTTGTTTTCTGTGTTCATTTCTCATACGAGTTTGGGAGTTCTAAATTTATGTCGGTAACGTCTGTTTCATAGCTACTTGTCTATTTCTAACTTTTGGCCTTTATATTGGTATGATCTATCAGAATCGATATTATTTTGAGCCAATTATCAGTGAATGAAAACCCATATGCAAACATCATGCGAGATACTTCATAACGTTGAACTACCAAGGATCTGAAACATTTTAAGGTTATAATTCCGATCCTAATTATAAGACCTTATTTGTAGCTTATAAATGATGTCTTATAGATAGGACAAGAGGTAGTAGCTCTCCCTAATATGATTGCTCGATGATGAGGCCTCTGCAAATTTGGGTTGGGCCATAAACATGGGCCTTAAGAGGCCAAGGAATGAGATTAAAAGTTTGGTCTCCAGGCCCAAGGTCTGCCTCAAATGATCTGAGAGTCATTCTTCAACTTTAAAGGGAAACCGTGCTTGTAGGTTCACGATAATAAAGTATATTTTATTAATTAATGTAATACATTATTTACAAGGTCAAGGTCATCTATTAAAAAAAAACAAAACAAAAAAAGAAACACATTGTGCCTCAACGTTTAAATTAAGACTACATAAGTTGTCTTGACCTTAATAAAGTAATAAACTTTATGGACTTGGCAGATTAGATATTTTCTTTCTTTAAAATTTAAATAATATTAAAAAAAAGGAATATCACGAGGAAGCAGATTGTGCCCACTAGGCCATATTTGTTTATTGGTCAGCTCAACAAACCATAAACGTAGTTTTGAAGATTTATCATTGCTGGTGTGCTATTGATTTGTGACAAAGCCAATATGTGAACTAATGCCATGGGAACTTCGTATATATTAATTTATATTCCATTTAAAAAATATGTGCTCATAACCAATATTTTCCGAATTTGTCACGTAGTTTTGCCTTATTACTTTTGGTCTTTAATATACTATCTCTGGTCCTAATTATAAGATCTTATTTGTAAATTACAAACGAAAATAAGATCGGAAGTAATAAGAGGTAGTTGACTAATTTGAATAGATTAAGAATATTAGTTAAGTTAGTTATATGTAATGAATAGGTATTATTTTTTCTAAAATATCCTTGTTAATCAAGTGTATTAGTTACAACTACTATTATTACAAGAACAAAAAAAATAGATAAATATGAGAAACAAAATAGATTGAGATCTTATATTTAAAATCAAAATAAAAGTCAAATAAATTCTTATATTAAGAAACAGAGCTAATATATTACAAAAAGAAGCATGCTCTAATAAATGAAATTAGTTATGTGGTGTGGTATGATCCATATAATTTATCTCAAACCATGCTTTTGTATCTCAAATTATGATTTTGATTTCTACCCAAACCCCTTTCTTATTATTGCTTGATCGCTATTACTGCATGCTAGTGTGATATCCCTAAATTTTAATTATCATTAATCCATTTTTTATATATATCATTCAATTATTCGTTTAAGTATTTTTTTCCTGTTGGGCTAAAGTTCACAATTTTTTTTTTTTGCACGGGCGCTTTGATGAATCTTTCCTGTTATACGATTATTCTGACTTTTATAATTTTTTATGAAAAAAACTAACTAATAGGAATCCCAATAAAAGAATATAATCACTAAAAAGATTAATGATAAGTAAGTACATTTTTTATATTGAAACTTGCTATTTACTTATTATTATGAAACTTTTTAATAATTTACATTCATTCTCAGAAAACACATAATAATTTTTTTTAATATGCCATCACATCTATCTTACTTTTCTGATATACTACATTGTCCCAATTTTTTGCTTTTGTTGTTCATTTGACATTTAACATTAATTCCATATAACTTTGTTATTCTAAAAAGATTTAATAGACTTTAATTTTGATTGTTGAAAACATAACATGATAATACGGCAAAATATTAATTTATATTTAATAATTTATTATGTCATAGTTAAAATTTATGATATGCTTCAATTCATAATATTAGCATTCTAAATTATCCTTCCCAATATAACCACCAATTGACTTTATTTAAATTTAATCATCAAATATTAATTAATTTCCAAAAACATTTTCATTTTATCTTGGTCTTTGATGGTTTGAAAGCGCGTCGTCTTGTCATAAACAACTTGCCAGATGCAGTTGGAAAATGTGACAAGAAACAAGAAGAAGATTGGTTTGGTTGAAAATATTTATACACACTTAGTATTTATTTATTTCTCTTATTTTTGAATAAGAATTAAATAATAATTGTTATTATAAACTTATTTTTAATCATGTCTTTTTAATAAAAAAAGTGCAAAAATAAATTACACACATATATATAGATTTCATTTTAATTTAGAAATATAAATAATTACAAGTATGTATATTGGATTTGATTTATGATTTTTAATTCTAATTAAAGTTAACTCACATTTATGTAATTTAACCGAGAAAATATTAAATAGTCACAACTCTAACACGGTAACGCGTATTAGATTATGATTGGCAGGTTGGCAGAGCTGTTAAGGACAATAGTTTATATTATATTCCGAAAATTAATAATTAATTTATAGGTACCTAGGTGGTATCTTGGTAAAAATTAATATCTTCGGCTACAATGTCCCCATATTATCTTAATATAAAAAAAAAACATTAAAAGTTAAAATTTGTAAAAATGGACTGTCCTGACACAAAGCCAACCAGCAATAGTTGGTATGAGCTGGAATTCACCATCCAAACGTCCTTTACCTTCATTTTTTTAAGAATTTTTTTGCTGTTAACCTGGTCAAAAAGAATCTTAAAAAAAAAAAGTTATGCACACTATTTATGAAGTATGATATACAGTGGCTCTTTTAATATAAATATTATAAACATATCTTTTCAGTAAACATTCGTTATATACATGATCGATATTGCAGTTAATTTTGGTTATTTGTCAAAGAGCCTACTATGACTAAATACTCTTTGATCATCAATGTAAAACACATTTTGTAATATAATTTACATTATAAAATATGTCTTACTTTTAAAATTGAAAGGAGTATTATTGTAACATCACATAAAATATTGTTTTCTTAGATTTTGATTTAATTTAATCATAATTTTAGAACACTTTTATTGGAATTAAGGAATGAAATGAGAAGCACCCATCCAAAGGAGAATTCATGCTTGTTTGAAAGATTTAAAATTGATTTAAGTTGGAATTTAAATTTTAGAACTTTTAAATTTGAACATTTTTAAATTAACTTTTAAATATGTCGTACAAATGAGTTTATATCAAACTAATTATTTTAATAAAAACCCATCCAAATATACATTATACTACATTAATTATAATAATTAATTTTTACTTCAATTTTAGTCTCGTGAAAATAAGTTATAAAAAAGTTATTTTTGCTAACCTTAATCTAAATTTAAAAAAAGTTAGACTGGGGCAAGAGAAATGGATGAATATGAGTGAAATTAACAACACATTATAACCCGATGTTTTGGGGAGTGTTTGGATTAACAGTAATAGTAATATTTTCAATTTGACTTTAGATAATAGTTATATAGTGTAATGTGATTTATATTTTAATTAGCTTTTGTAACAAAAACTTATTTGGATGAAAACTCAAAACAGGCCAAAAAAAAAAAGCCGAAGATGAAGAAACTATAAGCAGCTACAAGTTGTTTTTAGCTTTTAAAAAGTATTTACGTGAAAACCAAACTATAATTTTAAAAATAATTTTACAATATATGACAGGAATTATTTTGATTTGTGTGAAAATATTAAAAACTGCTTCGAGAACAAACTAAACACCCCCTTAATTCGAAGTCGATCATAAACCTATCTGCCCAATGGTCAATCCAAACTTTCATTTGAGTTAGAATTTTTTTTTTTTTTAACAGTGTCAAAGCCAGTTTGGGAACACCCTTAGTAATTGCATTTACTTTTATATACCCATCTTATCAAATGCAATTATATCTATGCGTGGGACTTATACTGCTTTGTTAGATTTTTCTTTTTGCCAACCTTATATGTTAGAATTGAATTCCCCTTTTTGGAGAAAATTTCTCTCTGTGCCATGTTATAAAATGCAGGAAATATATTAAAAACAAAATTAGTTTAGGAGCATTGAATGTTAGTATTTGTTTTTTTATATATAAAGATTTTAGATACTATAAATAGTATATTTGACTTTGACTTTTCAATAGGCATGTATTTATTGCATATGGGAATTTCTCATAGCATTCATTCAGAGAATCATAATCATAAATGATTCCAAAACACAAATTTAATCAACATAAGAAAAGTCAGAATTTTTTTTAAAATTTATCAATTATTCCCATTCCGATATCATATGCCTTTTTATAAAAGGTTAAGTTATTCATTTGGTTCTCTAAATCTACATTAAATTTCAATTGAGTCATTTAAATTTAAAACATGCATTTTCAACCCCTAATTTTTGACATTATTAATCTTATTAATAAAAAAGACGCTAACTCTGTGTTAATAAAATATACTAAAACTTCTACATAATAGTTTTAAAATTAACAATGAACCAAGTATTATCCACAAAAGCATACTAATAATCGGTAATATACTTTAGCCATACACTACTTCTGATTCTTAATATAAAAGTTAGTTTGACTTTCAGTTTAATTCTAAATATAATAAGATTCTAATCCATTTTATTTAACACATTTATCTATTTTTTTAAGGTAGTCCTTGTAGTAATAGTAGTTATAATCAATGCACATAATTAGTAAGGATATTTTAAAAAAAACAACACCTATTTATTACAGATAACTAATTTAATTAATTTTCTTAATTTACTCAAGTTAGTCAATTAGCTCTTGTATTAAGGATCAGAAGTAATAAGTAATATAACTAACTAATTATAACTAATCCATTTTTTATTGTTAATATACTCTTGTTTTCTTATTCCATGGGTCGGACTGAACCCCCATTTTCATCCACTTAGAGCACATTGTTAAAAGATCTTTGGCTGTTAATATACTCTGATATATAAACATAAACTAATATGATACTATGACATCTTTATTCTATTTATTTTACTATTTATTGATTATTGATATACTTGATTTTTGTTATATATGCCCTTAATTGTAATTGTTCAATGACTATTGCAAGTAATTTTAATTTTTCCTTCTTTCCCTTTTGGACGGAAAACTAAATCTAGCAAAAAATAAACTTCAACTTATTAGCCGAAACAGAAGAACAAAAAGGTTAAGTTTAAAGAAACCTGACACAAATCAAAAGCTCGAATCATATATGTGTGTGTGAGTGTAGAAATCTAAGACAGATCTTTTGAATATTGGGCACTTTAATTAAAGTAAATTTTTTTGGCCAGAAAAATAACGTTTAAATATGGAAAAAAAAGTTTACTAGTATAACAGATAACGTTATCATAAAGAAACTAATCCAAACTTCATCGAAAGGGAAAAAATTATCTGGGCATTAGTTGTTTTGTAAGGTAGCATAGCAAATCTCTCACTCTCAGCGTCTGAAGAGAAGACTTCAAAATATTGCAAAATATAATTAATTGGCGATAGAAATTAAAAGGTTCCCGTAATCACCGTTTTTAAGGAAAATGACCCATTAGAGAAAAAGTCAATTCAGATCTTACTCCTCCTCAGAAAGGTGAGCGTGATAAATTTGAAAAGAGAGGCATGAAAAAGATCATCCACCGCAGCCCTTTGTGATTGAGAATTACGGCTCCTTTACAATAGTTTACAAATAACTTAATCATGATCAATGAAATGTAAAAATAAGTATGTGACACTAATTTTGTTTTAATTTACGTAAAATATACTATGATGCCAAACAAGTACTTAATCATTTTATATGGATGAAGAAATATGGATTATCTATTCTTTATATAAGAGAATTTTTTTAATGTTTTTTTTTTTTGGGAAATAAGGTGTTTAAATGCTTTGAAAGTATCAACAAAGAAGTACCACATGTTTATTTTTGCATTAAAAAAAAACTTTGATTGTTATTCAGCGTTAAACTTTACTGCTAAATTATACGACTTGGCTGAGTTTTTAGTGGTTAAATTTAATGGTAGATAACAAGTTTAGAGTAGAGATGCTATAAAATAAAGAGAAAATTACAATTAGGTGCAACTTAAGAAAATTAAATACAAAAAAAATCCCTTGAAATCATGAAATTATTTTAAAGTTTTAAGAGATTTTTTTGTAATAAATTTTATTTGTTTAATTACCAAATTACTCTTTTTTTTTAAATTTATATTACAACTGAAAGAGTAGTGGTTTACAACTTATGGTGCAAGGATTGTCAAATCAGCCGCGATAGTTGTCAATCTTTGCACCCTAAGTTGTCAACTACTGCTCTTTCAGTTGTCAATACAAATTTTAAAAAAAGAAGAAGGGTAATTTGGTAATTAAATAAATAAAATTTATTACAAAAAAAGTCTCTTGAGATTTCAAAATAATTTCATGATTTCAAGGGACCTTTTTGTATTTAATTCTCTTGAGTGAAACCTAATTACAATTCTCCCTAAAATAAAGCTTATAGGCATCTAAGAGGGGGAAAAAAAAGGAGAAACTTCTAAATATAGGGTACTCCTTGGTGAATACTTTTAAGGTGTTTAATTACCTTATTCCAAAAAGAAAATACATTAAATTTCAAAAGCGACAATCTTAAAAACTATAATTAAGATAAGGACCCACCACATGTTTTATAATTTAACATGGTTTGTTTCTAATTTTTCACCTTATTTCTGTAATAAATTAATCAAATTTCTCTCATTAATGACTTCTGTTCATAGTAATTTTAATATTTTATAAGAAATAATTAATTTTAACTAATTTTATTAAAATTATTATTCAAGTATAAAATTGTTATTTAGTGCGGAGCAAGAGGGAGTCACAAGGAGTTAAGCACCACTTATGTATGTTACGGTGAGAATCTAGAAGTACTATAATATATTAATGGTATTAATGAGATAATGATTTCTGCGTCTTTTCCATTTACTACAGACAAATTTTTGTTTTTTCAACGAGAGGTTGAAAGAGAACAGAAGGGATAGAAAAAGAAATCAGCTGTATAATTATTCTTTCAAATTTGTCCAAGCCACTTTTCCTCCGGGGCTGCATGTGAGGGACTGAAGCTGGGTCCTCTGAGTCGCCCCACGTTTTCATCTGCGTATCCGGCTGGCTTCTCCTTCTCTTCCCCCATATTCCGCGAATGGAGCTTTTCTGAAGAATTCTCAGCTTCCAACCTGTCGTTCATACACGTCTTTGGTAAAACATTTCTTCATTTTCAGTTTGTTTGTTTGTTCTAAAGTCTGCTTTTTTTATTCTTGGCGATCTGCTCATTCTGCACTAGGCCTTGACTTTTGGTTCTTAAATGGAGAAGCTGAGTTACAAATGTGCGTGATAATGCTGCAGGTTTGATTTGTCTTTCTCCCAAAAGTTTCTGCATTTCCTTGAGGATTACACTGGAGTGTTCATAAATTTTCTTCGTAGGAGTTGTGGTTATATTGACTTTTATTTACCTCTTCTAACCCACATTTTCCTGAATTCGGTCATCCTGGTCAAGTTGATTGTTAAATTTGTTCATTTCTCTGGGGAAAGCTTGATCTGTATTTTGTGGTTCATTTCCGATCTGGAAGGTCTTGCTTGGCCTAGTGTTGTTTCTGGGGAGGAACCGTTAATTTTGTAAAGTAGGAATGGAAATATTTTAGTGCATTTTGATCTCTTGGGAAGATTACATTGATGGCTTCTCCTAGTTCTTCCCTTCTGCTGTTCCACCCACTTCTGCTGATAATTCCCCATCAAATTCTCTCGTATCATCAGCCTCCCACTTCTAGCCCACCCAGTCAAACCTCTAATACCCCTGCTCCTTCATCTCCTTCTGACACTGCAACCCCACCTCCTTCCCCATTTCTTTCTCCTCCACCAGCTACACCACCGCCAACTTCATCCCCACCGCCGGCATTGCCCCCACCAGCTTCACCCCCGCCTGAAGCATTGCCGCCACCGGCTTCTCCCCACCTGAATCATTGTCCCCTCAGGCTTCAACCACGCCTCCAGCATTGCCCACACCATCGTTACCATCTACGCAAAATTCTCCTCCACCAACACCTTCAGCATTGCCACCACCATCACCTCCACCAGCATGTTTCCACCCCTCCTCCAGCTCAGAAGTCACCTGCTGCTCCAAATTATCCCCACCACCTCCAGTAGGAGGTTCTCCTCCTCCCCCCAAGGCCTCAAAGGAACCTCTGCGGCAGATCCGCCTCCCCTCTCACAGCAATTCTCCTCCTCCTCCAAAGAATGTCCCAAAATCTCCATCCTCCAGTCCCTCCTCCTCCAAAGAATGTCCCAAAATCACCATCCTCCAGTTCCCCTCCTCCACCTCTGGGAAAGCCACCAGAAAGTGCTCCTGTGCTTACACCCCCACCGTCTGTTTCCGACTCTCCTCCTTCTCCTCCTGCAGATGAGTCCCCCTCAATCTGCAACACCATCACCTTCTCCTCCTTCAGTTCCATCTGCTTCTTCATCCCCACCAACTGTTG